>NW_004955431.1:18408171-18473681 GCF_000276665.1 Chinchilla lanigera | reverse complement strand
AGTGATATATGTGCACCTATATTCATGGCAGCACAATTTGTAATTGCTAAATTGTGGAAGCAACCCAAATGTCCATCCACTGAGGATTGGATAAAAAAATTGTGGTACTTTTATATAATGGAATATTACTCAGCTGTAAAGAAAGATAAACTCGAGGCTTTTATAGGTAAATACTCACAACCAGAGACCATACTCAAAAGTAAATCAAACCTGCATGTGCAAGCACTGCATTGTCTCACTAGTGTAAAACCTGAAAGAGTGTATAAAAACTAGGAGGTATGACAGAAATTGCGAAAGGAAAGGAAAATGCTCAAGGGTAAGGGGCAACTGGGATGTGGGAAAAGAAGGAGAAATTTTGTATGTATGTATATACAGGATAGTTAACATAGTTGAACTACTGTCTTCTATTTCTTTGCTGAAAGAAACAGTTAATGATTCCTTGACTGATCAATATTGCATGTCTCTTTTCCTGAGAAACCACTTTGAAGATATCAATATGTAATACAACAACCACTGCTAATTTCCTACCACTTTGTTTGTAACTCTGTATTGTCTGTACTGTTCTTTTGCTATTTTGTAAATGGTTATCTGTTTGTTAATGTTTTCCTTCTTTTATTTTTAAAATTAAAAAAAAAACAAAAGAGTCTTGTGCAATCTGTATCTGGAAGCCAAAGAGTCCACATTGGAAGCCAGGAGATGGGGGTTCAAATTGAAGGCAAAGACTGGAGCTCCTCCCAAGAAACAGAAGCAAGCCTTCCTTCTCCTTTCTCCTTTTTTTATTCCAAGCCTATTAGTTGGTGCCACTCACACCCAGGGTGGGTCTTTCATCTTCAGTAAATCCTTTCAGTCACACTCAAACCTATGCTAGGCCAACCAGTTGGGCATTTCTTACTCAAGTTATCACAACGGTTAACTATCACAAAGAAAGAGTGCTCTCTTTAGTGACAGCCCAGAGAAGCTAAAGAATACCTTATGTGACCATGAATCCCATATGACCAGGATGTGGTCAATAACTGACAAGTTTCCCTAATTTTTGCCACTACTTGTAACCTAGGACAACCACAGAAAGTCAGATACATGGAGCAAAACCAAGCCCAGGGCTGCCCACTTCCAGCCAGCCCCTCCTACCCCCTGGCTACCAGCCTCCATTGGAGCTACTCAAAGCTCCTTTGCTAACTCTGAAGCCCCCCTCTCTTCTGCCCGCCCTTGGGTCTCTGCCTACATGCTAATGGCAGTGATGGCTGACTGCCTTGCTATCACAAGCTCAGAATGCGTAGCCTTTACTTCCTTATTTGGTTGTCTTGTTTATTCCTGAACACATTTCTAGATGTTTGTGGGTTGAATGATTTTAAATACCAATAGAATCATCTGCTTTTCTGATTCTGTTTTCTGCCATACCACCCAGTGCCTGGGTGGTTGTCAGCTGCTCCTTCCTTTGGCCTGTGAAGATTTCCTCATAGGCTCCACTGCTGGCTTGTGCCTTGTCCCTGCGGTCTGGAACAGGACTGACAGAATCAGGGCTGCTGGCAGGGCAAGAGTGACTGTTCATGGTTGGTGTCTATTCTCTTTGCTCCATGCTCTTGCCTGGTCTAGGAGTGCCTGTGCTAGGTGACCAATAGATAAATATTAAATATTTTGAATATTTCCATCTCCTAAAGTACCCTGAGCTAAACTGCTACAGACATCGAACTTCTATTCAGCAGTATGTTTCTTACTGAAAATTACCTTAAAAGATACAGAGCTGTGTGTGGGCTTCTAACCCCGCACTAACTAGCAAACAAATCATGGCCCCTCCCTGGTCTTATCTCTGCACCGGTGAAATGCGGACTGGCCCCTTCTCTGCTCAGCCCTGCTGGGTCATCTGTCTGTCTTCTCCTAGCCCGTGTGCAAGGTGGAAATCTAAGAATGACCATCCCTGAAGGGCTCGCCTGTCAGAGAAGGAGAGCCAATCAAATTAGTGGCATTTCCACTGCCTGGCTGAACAAGGACAAACTCAAGGAAGAATCAAGTTCTTGTTTCCTACCTTGGTCCTTTGTCCCACACGGTACCATTTAGGCATCCTCACCTCCTTGAGCTGCCACACCCTTTGTTATAATCCACAGCTCTCTGAACTGATTCCCCTGGGAGCATGTTTCTAAAATGGAACAACCCAGGGTTCACATATATTGCCTGAATGTGACATTATATCATACTTCTTTTGCTTCATGACTGTCCACCTTCAGCGTCTCTCCTGAAAACCATTCTCACCGAGCGTCATTAAAAACAAAACCCTCATTCCCATTTAAAGGCCTAGCTCCTGGGGAGCCAGAGCAGAGGACAGGTTGTCTCCTCTAAAGTTCAGAAATAAAAATGACTTTCTCCTTTCGACGCTGTTCCCTGATGCGACTCTGTGATCAGTATCAAATGCTCAATAGCAAGGATTTCTGTAGAGCCTTCTCAGCTAAAATAGATTTAACCTACCCGTTGCTCTTTGTGAGGGAACAATGCACGTAACAATAAGGAGCTGCTATATTGTTCGTGCATGAATAGTCGCAATTCCAGATATTTGCTGTTGGGCCCTGTAGATTACTTGCAAAGAATGTCCGGCTCCCTCTGTTCAGAAAGGTTATGCTACAGGCAAGCAGACCAGGCTGTTTTGTCGTAATGAATCAATAGGAACCTGCAATTAATGAAGTCTTATTTCAAAATGGTAGGGAGTCACCTTCGGAAATGGGGTCTGTTTTCTCCTCCAGCCTAATCGCACAGCCCAGGCTGGCTCCAGCTTGGATGGGTCAACTGTGTGTGAGCAGGGGCTGAGGGCTGGCAGGAAGGGGCAGAGGGTGGCAGGCAAGATTTTTTTGGCAGTTTGCTTGGGCGAATTCTGAGGAAATGAAACCCATATGTGTGTCATGAGCTCGTAGCTCAGAACCAGGCAAGCCACACAGGCAAGATGCAAGACCAGGAGTGTCCTCTGAGTTTTCCAGTTCAACTTTTCAGGTGTGAAAAATTTTGACCACTAGGGATAGCTGCTATGTGGCTGTAGAGTGTTCAAGCACTCATGACTAGTGCATGTAACGTGCTGGCAGTGAGGGGGGAAAAGATGATTATACACACCTGTAATCTCAGCTACTCGAGAGGCTGAGGCAGGAGGATCATGAATGTGACACTAGGGTGGGCGACCTAGTGAGACCTCTGCCTCAAAAAAAAATGAGGTATATCAGAATTTTAAAAACAAACCAAAAACAGATTTCCGATCCAGCACTTTTGAAATCCCGTCATTACACCATCATTGATCAGCAGTGTGAACTTGAACAAACTACTCAAATTCCCTGAGCACCCCTTGCCTCTTCTGTCAGGAATATCATTACCTCTTTGCCAGGTTATTCCAAGGACAGTACACCCCTTTGTAAGGACTCAATAAGTGCGCAGTCGATGTTGCTACTTTACAAATATCTGCCCTTCTCTTCTCTTCTTCCTTGTCCATAGAATCCCATGTTTTTAAGGCAGCCATGTATTCACTCAAGAATAACACAATTTCTCACTGCCTCTTCTAAATGGGGTGACTGCATAACATAGCTTTGGTCAGTCCAAAGTGGTCATCTGCTGGGTAGAGCTTCCTGGAAAGCTATTGTGCCTTTGAACTAAAGAAAAAGGCAACTTCTTAACGCTTTTGTCTCTTTTCTTGCCCTTTGCTTCCTTCCTGGAGAGATTCAGGATGCCTGGAAAAATGGGAGCCACCATCTCGCAAGCACAAGGACAAACTCTGTCTGAGCTAAGGTGAATGGGACAGAAGAGTGGGGACCCGAAGTTCCGGTGCAATTTTGGGGCAGCTGTACAGTCCTCAGTCGACTCCCTCAGGAACTCCAGTCAGAAGAGAAAAATTCATCCCCAAGTGTTGAAGTCACTATCACTGGGGCTTTCTGCACCATCTCTAAACGATACCTGGTGATTGTTACTTCTTCAAGCCAACAAAACAAGCCCTTGGAAATTTATTTGGAGCTCAAGTCAGGCAAAGGGATAGAATTCTCTGGGAGGCCTATCCCCAGGTCTCTGGAACGTCAGGACCTCACCATTTCCCCTTTTGTGTCAACCCGTGCACCTGTACATTTTTATTTACCTAGGCATCCTTGCTTATTACTAAATCAGGCCTTCTCAGGAAGTGGAGTTAAACTGAGGGAGATCAGAGGAAGAGATAGCCAAGGCACTGTACAAATACCTATCTGCATCACAGGAGATACTGGAGTTAATCAGCTCCAAGAACAAAGGCAGTACCTGAATGCAGAACCTGCCTTTAGGAGCCAAATGCAGCAACACTGTAGAGTAAAAGAAGTACATATGGGAACCAACAAACCCCAGATAATAATGATAATAAAATTTTTAAAATTGCTTCCCTAATAAAGAAACCTTGGCTGAATTCTCATCCCTGAAGAAATAGCCAAGATTATCAGGCTTGTCCTGGGGGCCTTTTCATGGGAACTTAGAAGAAATATAGGCACGCTCACTGAAGGTTGGAATGGGCCCCTTGGCCCAGTGGGGAGGGAGCTTCCTATTGACCTATAAAGGTCAAGCTACTGACCCCACAGCTCTGGGCAGTGTGGCTTAGAGGCTGCCTCTCCAGGAGGATCGCAGAGTAAAAATGAGTCACAAATGAGCTAATCACCATTAATGTGTCGGCTGAAACTGCCAGTCTGACATCCCTCCTAATGGCTGACAAATGTCAGGGTGACTTGTGTACTTTTTTTGTTAATTGAATTGGTTAATTAGGTCCCAGAGGCCTAACTGCTAATTATGAGCTACAGCCGAATATGAGCTTAAAAAAAAAAAAGATGCAAGGAAGTTAAAACAAAAGAGAAAACACACACACACAAATACTCACACACAAACACACATACCCCAACTTCCTTTGTGTTCTTTACAATCTGTACTGTTACCTTCTCTTAATTTCTGACCTGCCACATGTTACTACCTTCTTGATGTGTTCAAAAAAATTTTTAAAGGCAAGAAAAACTCCAATTCTGCCTTTTTCCATGAGGAACATCTGCTCAGGCAGTGCCTCGTTCATTAGTTTTCTGCCAATTAGCAAGAAAAAAAGTAGAGGGGCCCGGGATAAAAAAACGTCCAGATTTGCAGTCTAATGGTTTACCTTGTGAAGATGGTGTATTGAGAAGTGGCAGAGTCCCTCCCGTCTGGATAAAAAAGCAATAACCATCCACCAGACCCAACAATGACGTGTTGATGTTTATGAAAACTTTTCCAGAATTTTGTGGAACAGGCCCTAGATACAGGCATGAAGACAGTGGTCTGCGCAGTCCCACTGAGGAATAATTCACCCTCAAGGTAAACGAAGTGCTTCACAGTTCACAGAAGGCTCTAGAAATTCAACCACACATGGTTATCATTGTCTTACTTCAGCTTCTGCTTCAAGTCAGAGAGGGCTATTGTGGGAAGTTGGAGTTTTCAGCCTTGTACCGCCCTGCTTGTGGGATCCAGCAAGCCCCCATGTGGGGAGAGCTGGTCCATATTACTGATTGGAGGGGAATAGGCAGGGGCAAGTAGGAAAACTGAGGTAGTGGGGAGGGAAAGAGAGGACTCAAAGACGTTTGTGGCAGAGTCAGATTGTTCACGCTGCAGATCTGCCGGTGATATTTAGACTCTACGAGCCACCTCTAACCCTTAGCACCCGCCCCTCCTCTCCCAGCCCTAAACTACAAGGTCTGGGATTTTGAAAACATGTGGCTAGAAGCTTGGGGACTTTAAGAATGTGTGTGACCCAGACCATTTGGAGTTGTCTTCCCCTGGTGGATTTAGATTGAACTTGACTCACACTCCCAATTGCCGCAGCTGGTCCTCCCCGCCCCACCGAGGGCCGGAGCCCTCCCCCTGGCTTCTTTCAATTCCCAGTCTTGGCCTCATGAAGTCATTTGTGCTTGCTCCCGAGGGCGATGCCTCAGGTCAGCTACAAGCAACTTGGGGCCAGTTGCCAACCCCAGGCTTCCGATCATAACAGTTTCACCTTTCCTGAGGACTTGAAGAGTCAAGGTCCAGGCTGTGATCCACACGGAGCCTTCTGCGTGGGTTTGCCTCCAGTGTTCCAGCACCTGCATTGCCCCGTCTACACCTCCTTCGAAGGCCACTCAAAGCTTAGATGGTTGCACCTGGCTCCTACCTAATCACTGAGATACGTGCAAGCTCAATGCTCAAGGTTAAAAGAAAAGGTGAAACAGTAATGCCACTTGACTGCATGTTTCCTAGCAGGTGTGTGTGTGTGTGTGTGTGTGTGTGTGTGTGTGTGTGTGTCCCAGCCAGCATTAAATAGCAGTGATAGCTTAGGTTCAACCTGAGCAAAGATCCCCAAAGGGTCTTCAGGAGATCATGGTATAAATCTCTGGAGACAACCAGTAAGGGCAAACATGACCTGAGCAGGGAGACATGGCAGTGGCAGGCAGTGTGGCACAGTAGGTGAGGGTATGGCTCTGTGCCCTGGTGACCAGAGTGCAGATCCAGGCCTTGCCACTGCCCTGCTGTGCAACCTTGGACCAGTTACTTCGCTATTTATGGATTTCCACGTAGGACACACTTATAATGATACTGGGAGGGCACTCCTGAAAGAAGGAGACAGGGGTGGGGAGGACAGTGCACTGGCACCAAGGGCTCAGAAGCCATTAGTTGCTGTGCCATTTTGCTTTTGCTCACACTTTGAAAATCTGAAGGCCGTGGGAACATCAGCTACTCCAGAAACAGCATCCATAACTTTCACTTGGGGACTTCCACTTGCTTACGCTGAAATCATCCTCAAATTTCTCTTATGTATTTTGTAGCACGGCTCCTGCTCTGACTCTTAAACCCACTGAGAGAGCCGCATGCTCCTTAAGTTAGTATGGACACTGCCTTGGCCCCCAGGGGTCTCATATTACTTGAAGGGAAGGTGTGGAGTGGGAGGAAATGGTTAGCATAATACGTACACAGTTTAATGTTTAATATGCCCCATTCTACCATTGATCCCATCTAGCACTTTCTATACAAAAGGGAGCTGCCTCTCATGTCCTCTGGGCGAAGAGCAGCTGCTTAAGGCCCAGGTCTCAAGGCAGGCAGCCCAGGGTCACTTTCAGTCCTCCATTCCTTTCTGGCAAGAAACCCCACAATTAACCCCAGTTTTCTTCCATTTCATCATCAGCTGAGCTGGGAAATAATTTGATGGCGTTGGAAGGTAGGTGACCAACTGTCCGGGTACATAGAACTTGGAACACTCACAAGAGGAAACCTCAGGACAAATGGAGATGAGCTGATCACCCTCCATCCGGAAAGGCAAATTTCTGAGTATTGTGGAGAGACATTGCAGGTAGGGGAGACACTAATCCCAAACCAGGTAGAAAATTTTAAAATTCAATAAATCAATATTGCATTATGGTATATAGAGAGGCAGACATAGAGGAGGAGATGTTTATGCATCAACAAAACAAAACTCCCCGAGAGGCCTTGTGGATGGTACCCAGCAGAGGCAGCCCCCAAGGGAAGTCGGCCTAGTGCCAGGGCTCAGCAAGTTTGCTCTTCTCAGGTGCAATTGACCTGTCAACCCTGACTTGAAATTAAATGCCTAAGCATGCTTCGTTCAGTTTTACAAAAATACCGTAAGAAGTAAAGAAGTCCACATCCCTCCATGCAGAAAAAGGAGATGACTAAAATTAAGGGGGCATAACTCACACGTACTGAGTATTTAAGATGCACAATGGATCACACAATGTTTCCACTTAATGCTAGATATTCTTAGTAGGTTGGTTGACAATGAAAGGGACCAGGGCTCAGGAAGGAAAGTAACCTTTCCAAAGTCATTCAGCTAAGAAATGGCAAACCTGTAACTTGTAATAATAATGATGATGGTGGTGGTGGTGGTGGGGATTATAACTAAATTGAAATAGCCATAATAATGGAGCAGCAGTTCATATGCATTGTTTCTTAGATGCAGGGTACTAGGGAACACTCTTTAAGATTTACTTCCATTTCATCCCTGTACCACCTTCTAGGTTTGTACCACTATTAAGCACATTGAACACATGGGTAAACTGAGGATTAGCAATCACCAAGCTGCTGATGCACACACAGCGGGTAAGTGAACTAGGTTCTGAACCAGTGTCTGTCTAACTATAAACCATACATTTCCCATCACACAACACATTTGATCCTTCCCAGCTTATAAAAACACTTTTGCATGTGTTCTTGTATTTTACCATTGAGTTTGATGTTTTCTAGATATAAAAAGAAGGTCAAGAGAGGTTCCGATTTACCCTAACTCCTACAGGTTTAAGAGTGATAGCCTGGCAGAAAGCAGACTCCAAGTCAAGCACACTAGGAGACCAATGGCTCTATGTATTCACTGGAAAGAAAGATATCCTTCCAAAGTAGCAGCTTCTTAAGTCACCAGATCAAGCCCATAGGGCATCTTGGAGTGACTCAGGATGAGGAAGAAGATAATCATAACAGAAAGCATACACTAGTGAGCTAGAGACTGAGCTTCCAGCGGCCTCCTCCCCCAGCCATGCAGAAAGGTCTGGATCTTGCCTGTGTGTATTGACTTGGTGGTATTGATGCGCCACCTGCCGGGCTGCCTTTCCTTATCGATAACCAATGGTGGTGCCTAAAGTTCAAACACTGCTGGGTGGCTTTCATGTTTGTAAACAGTATTGATGTGCATAAATCAGGGCCCATCAGACTGCAGGATTAAACAAGGACGGAAGCAGAACATTTGGGAGATTCCAGCCGGAAGCAACTAATTAAAATCTGAGCTGGGAATGAGGTTGTAAATGGTGGCCAATTAATATAAAAGCTTCCGATCCTGGATACCCCAGTACCCCAACCCAGGCTTTCCTGTGCTTGTGGCCAGTAACGCTGCTCCATCTTCTTTGGCTAAAACAGGGTCCAACACTGCAGGGCCCTCTACTGACAGAGCCTGAGGCCAGTGACCCTGAACTCAGCTCCAGAAGGGAATCTTTGTCTAGGAGACTGGGTGGACTGCAGGAGAAGACAGACACCTGACATCACCACTTTGGCCCAGGATATCTGAGGCAGGCTAAAAACCAAATACTTCAAGCTTTAATGAAAAAAACGAAACAAAACAAAAAACCCTAAACATATTATTCACAAGGAATGCAGGAAATAGCAACACTTCTCCTAAACACCAATAGGGTCAAGTTCAAGGACTAGGCTCAGGAGGCAGGAGGTTCAAGGCTGTCTCTTGTCCTTGTTACTTGTTAATTTACAAAAATGCTTTTACATTATGATAGCTCAACAGCAAAAGGAATGTGTCATAACTTCTTCTGACTCAAAACAGCCCTGTCCAAAGACCCTACTTTATTGCTGGGGCAACCTAGGCCTGAGAGAGCAGTAGCCACTTGCAACTGGGATGAAGAATGTTTTGCCTGACTGGTTACTCAGGGAAGTATCTTAAAAGCTGCAATGAAATGGAGGTAATTTATTCTTTTCTTAGTGCCATGTTTTATACTTTGTGCTATGTTTAGCATGCCTTTGCTAAAAGTCAATAAAAATAACAGCTACCATGTATTCAGCACTTACTGTGTGCCAGGCAACATAGTGAGGACTTTGCATGCATTCGCATTTAATTTTCATTAAAAATCCCAAGAGAGGAAACTGAGACACAGATTAGATTGTATTATTACTACAACAGCTTGTTTTTCAAGAAACCTTGAGGGTAAGGCAAATAGTGTAAGTCCCATGTTTGACATGAAGGACGGAAGCATAGAGGGTAAAATGATTTGCTGAGTCAAAAGTGGTCAGTCTACAGGGAGCCCTCTTGGGGCACATGAACACCACGCCATGACCAATGCTTTGTCCCCAAAAGCTGATCACCGTTACCATGATTTATCCAGAGCCAGCCATGGAGACCATCTTCTGGAAGCATTTCTGTTGATGTTGGGGAAGGATGAGATGATCCCCAACACTGTATTGTCATGGAGAACACTGAGGTCAGTTACTCCTCGAAAGAACGAAATCTGTACAATTATGTTGGCCTATTATTTTGATTAGAGGAGCTTTGCCCCATCCCCAAGACAGGCCCTAGCTGCTTTGTTCTTAGCTTCTCCTAAGAAAGGCGTCCTCTGCTGGCTTGAGCAGGGAGAGGTCAGCCTCGTGTACACAACCTAGGTTTCTGGGAAGGAGGGAGTGCACGAGTGTGTGAGTGAGTGGGATCACATTCCTGATTTTAGGTTAGCTCCAGGACTGGAATGCTTAACTCATGCAGTTTTTCAAGATTAATCATAAGTTACAACTAGCTACTCCCCCTTGAGGTATTTCATTTGCATCATTTTCTATCCCAGAGGGTTGAAGGAAGAAAAAATATCCGCAGCACAGCTTTGGAAATTAGCTGCTTGTCACTCACTTGCTTGGAATCAGATACGGAGCTAATGTCCTGTGCTCCAGAGCTCTGGACTGGCTCCTCAGTAAGCCAGGGACGTGCAGCTGGAAAAGACTGTGCTCCAAGGCATTTGCCGCAAAAAAAGGCAGTTGTGGGCAGCGTTGTGGTAACTTGAGCTCCTGGCTTCTAAGGAACATCATTTATCTGCGGGTCTCCAGGCACCTTCAAACCAGGCATTTAGCCCTGCATATACATTTGAGGATCGGGAGTGAGTCCACATGCCCTGTTCCCTATAGAAAGGAAAGGCTGAGGCTATGTCTTGGGGGAGGAAGATTTATGCAAGGTGTGCGGGGTCCTTGGCAGTCTAGGTGGGGCAGCTAACTGGACACTGACCTGGCTGGACGGTTGTCGACTACCCTTCTGAAAAGAAGGGTGGCACATTGCCCGATTTTATAGTACCAACTGGCAGAGTAGACCTGGACTGCATGGAGTCACTGTCTACAGGAGCTGGATCTGGGGTTGGGATATGTTGTCATAGCTCTCCAGACACAAGGCCATACTGTACGAAAGAGGATCCCAGCCAGGAGCTGAAGTTCTGGGTTATGAAGGCCCATTAAGGTTGATAATCCTGGCTCCAAATCCAGAGTAGTAGGAAAGCTGGAATGGAAAACCAAGAAGATGGTCAGAAATTGTGTCACGTGGGTGAACTATGATGAATTCAGGTCAAGACGGAGTGCTCCAGGGCAGGTCTAGGGCAACACAGTCCATGACAAACCTGCCTGCCTACCAGGCAGATACTGCAGTGTTCAGCCTGACTCTGCTGCCTGACTCTGGAATAGGGCTGTTGCCAGGGTCCAGGAGAAGTGGATCTGCTTGGATGGTTCTGCCGTGCCATGACTAAGTGAGCCACTTCCTGTGTGCTGACTTAAGAGTCACTGCTAAGTGATAACACACACCAGAAGTCTGACCAACAACGTCGTTTCTCCATGAAACAATATGCTTAGCTGTGCAGTCAGAGGGAGAACTGCTTACTTCACAAGAGCCAACCACTCTAGAAAGCTATTTATCACTTCATTATTTATTATCCTAACTTGATGATTTTGGCTGAGAATAGAACTCAATGGCAGAGCATTTGCCTAGCAGACACAAGGCCCTGGGTTTGATCTCCAGCACTGCAAAAATAAAATAAATATAAAATAAAATTCAAACAACTTGATGACTTGCCTTGTACAACGAGACTTACATTAATTAAAAACATTATTTGCGAACCCCAAACCCACCAGAGAATCCTTCCTCAGAGAGCTATCATAGTTTTTGATTGTCAAAAATGGAAAGTATTTAACGTTAGCCTGTTAATCAAGAACAGGAGTCCCATGGCCTGACCCTAACCTATTTTCCCCCAGTACCACCAGCCCGACATATCTATGGCAGGGCGCTTGCTAGGTCGTAAACACACACGGCAGGACCCACCTGTGCAGCTTGCTGGTGCTGCTCCCTGGCCCGGAATACCTCTTCCTCCTGCCCTCACTTTTTCCTTTATTAGGTTCCAGTTCATTCTGAACGACAGCTGAGGGGTGGGATTCAAAGTGTGCCATGAACCATGGACTGCAAACAACCCATTTCATTGGAGTTGTATGATCATGCTGCTTTAGATTCTGTCAGATAAAAACCTTATGGTGTGTTCTCGCCCACCTGTTCAGCAGACCTGGCACAATGTGACTGCTGACCTTTCCCCAAAAGTCAAAATGGTCTTGAAAGATAAATGTTTTGAATTGTTTCAGGACATTGAGGCAGCCGCAACAGCACAATTAAAGACACTCGTAAAAGAGAGTGTCTAGAACTGCTTCAGAAAGTAGCAAGAACGATGGGATAAGTATATTCAGAGTAAGAGGAAGTACTGTAAGTAGGACTAATGGCAATGTGTCTTTTACTATAATAAATTTTTTAAAATTTAAACATTCACTGTATTTTTCAATCACATCTCATGTGTGTGGCCACATCTCTTGACTTCAGTTTCCTCATTTCATTACTGGGAATTGTAACATTTACTCTACCTTTCCAACAAGGCTGTTGTGAAAACTAAACTTAAGATTTGATATAGAACTGCTTGGCAAATGATTCTTAAAGCACCCCAGAAACAAATAGCATAACTTTACCACAGAAGGAAGAATGCAGTGTACATCCACTGCTAAAACTGGTAGCCTGTGACAAAGCAGGTACTGTAGGATGTCATCTACGTGCCTTCCAGCTGCCACAGGGCCTAGGCTGCCCCCTGAGCTCCCGGGAAGAAGGGCAGCCTGGCATGGTCTTAGGGCTCTGCCGGGAAGAACCCTCAGATATAGCCAGACATCTGGGAGGACTGGGAAGGGACAGATCAGCTTGCTGGCATGGCAGCCCCCCAACCACAATGAACTCCTTCCTTTAACCAACTCCAGGAATTCCCTCATGCTCCTGGTTAGTGAAAGTCTAAATACTAATCTGCATCAAAGGCAAATAAATGGAATAATATTGCTTCTTGGATTTTATACTTGAGGGAACTGAGGCTCAGTGATATTAAGCAGCATGCTCAAGAGCACACAGTAGGTAAGCAGCGAGCGCTTACATAAAGTCTTATACACGTCCTGTGCACACATTAATATTTAAGCTTGGCAACTCCTGCATGAGCTGGGTGCTACCAGTACGCCTATTCACAGAGGGGGAAACTGAGGCCTAGAGAGGCTAAATAACTCTTGCCATCACACAACTCATAAATGGCCAGTATTGGGCACCCTAAAATGCACATCCACACTCGCATGCACACACACACACACACAGACACACACACATACACATTTTAACGTCTCTGAAATCAGGATTGTCTTCTGATGGGGTAGCAGGGTTGAAGAGTCAGCATTTTTTCTTTCTAAGTGGTTATAAAATAATGATTCATCTTAGAATTGATGACATCTTATTTCAAACTGATGAAATATGAGACATGATTTCTTCTCAGTCTGTCCCTCCTCACCTCCCTTTGTCAAACTGAGATTCAGAAATGATCCTTCTTCCTGGAGAGAGGGAAGCTGGACACAGCCGATCCTGTCATCATTCCCTCCTCTTCCATCTCTCCAGCCCTCTGGGTGAAGATGCAGAAGGACAGGCAGAGAAAAGGTGGCCAGGTAGGGGGCAGCAAGGCAGCTACTTCTCATCCCTGTATGGGTTGGGGTATTTGGGAGGGTATGGGGCAAGTCTTGCCTGCATTTCCGTAGGGTCAGAGCCCTGACCAGGGGTTTTGGCATAATACAATGATTATTCTTTCTCCCCAGTGCTGAGAGCAAACCCTTCATCTGCAAAGATGAAGCCAGGAAACAAAATCAGGAACTCAAGGGCAATTGCAAAAGGCACGTCTGCGGGGCTGGAGTTACTGAACAAGACACGAATCTGTGTCCATTTCTTGGGGGGTAAATACTACCACATGTGCCTGAAGCTCTCACATCATTTAGTCTGTGCTGACATGAATCCCCCTGGAAGAGTTAGCATTTGGTTAGGTAAACGTTTCCCCTCTCCCTCCCCTGCTCGCCTCCCCCATTCTCCATCAATATCTTGCAGATGTTGGAACAATACAGTGACTGCCTCCTTTCCCACACTGGACTGCCGGCAGGCCGGGAAGAATGCAGCCAACATTCTGGCTGCCTCGACCCTCAGCTCTGTGGGCCTCCTACGTTCTCTCACTTGTGTCTCAAGCCTTCTGCTGTTCACTGCCAAGTATTAAGTGCTTGTTCCATAAACCTGGTGTAGATTATCACTTTGCTGTATAGATGTATCTAATAGAATTAAATAGTTGGCTCCTGACCAGTAACAGATGTGCTACATATAATGCAATAATAATGAGATTGAAACCACCATGTAATATGGAGGGAAGAGACGAGGGCGACTTGCATTTCTCTAGTTTGGAAGCCAGTTTGTAGGAAAAAGAAATGGGAGAGGGTGGCTGTTTACTTGCCATCCTAAGTGAGTTCCATGTGTGTGTTTCAGATTCCTCAAGGGGTTCCTTTTGCAGCCCCACACTTGTCCAGGACATGAGCACAGGGCAGATAGGGTGGGGATAGGACAGTTTGTGCTGAAGGACTGATCCAGTTTGGGGGCCACCTGCCCACACTCTGCCAACATTCTACTGCCAGGCTTTGAGGCTGTTGTGGGTTTAGAATGGGAAATTTCTTACAGGTGAGGGGTGACCAATGAAACCTGACAACAGGGTGGCGGGGAGGGCAGCACATAGGCAGGAGGAAGGCAAAAGGCAGGAGGAAATTTAGTTGCTGCTGGGTAGGCCCCTGAGTTTCCAGGGTGGAGACTCCAGTGCCATCTGTTGATGGCTATGCTATTATGGACCCTTCCTCAGAATTATGAGAAGCTGGTTTTCAGAGGACATCTGCTCCCCAAGGGTCAACAATTCTGGTTCCTGGAACAGCTAGTCAGGAGACTTAAAGTGAGTGTGCCTACAGTGAAGGTATAGCCACTTAACCCTGGAGGCCAGAGAGCATGCTGGGACACAGGAATGGGGCTCCCATTATGTTAGAGGGCTTATAGTGAAAGCTTCTGTTTTTCCTGAGTGCTTTGACTTGCTGTTGTCCCCTCAGTCTGTGTATTCTTTCCTACTGTCCTCTTCTCTGCTTTTCAAAATAATGCTTGTATCAGCTAGTTACTGCTGAATAACACATAATCCCAAAATTTAATGTATGGTTTTTCTTTTTTCTCAAATCTATGTCAATTCTCTGATTTGAGTTTGGCTAGGTACTGATAGCAGTTTGGCTAGAGAATGACTGGTCTAAGATAGCCTTGGCTTCTTGTGGTACTTCCAGTGCTCCAATAGGCCAACTCTAGTGTGATCTCACAACAGCATCAGAGTCTTAATAAAGAGAAAGTTCAGTTGTGAAGAGGGTTAGTAAAAATAAACACATATTTTTTGAACTTCCAAGGATCATACTTGCTAACCTCCCATGGGCCAAGCAAATCTCAAGACTAAGTCAGAATCAGAGTGAGGCGGGATGTTATGATTTGTGTTTGGATGTCCTCCCAAAGCGTCATGTGGTCATGAGGTGGCTGAATCTAGAGTTTGGGATTGATTCATTGTCTAGTGCTGGGATTATTGGTGTGAGTGCTATGCTGGCCCTAGGGCAGGTAGCCTACATATAATATAAGGGAGAGAAAGAGGCTTGCTCTTCCCCTTGTGCCCTTTTGCCCTTACTGCTTTGCTGTCTTCTGCCACCATGAACTGTTGCCCCTGTGCCATGCCACCCTGCCTTGGAGCCAACTGATTTTGGCCTGGAACAGCTATAAAATGTGAGCTAAATAAACCTTTCCTTCTTTAGTTTTGGACATCAGGTATTTTGTCCCAGCAATGAGAAAAAAGTAACCAAGGCAAAAAACTAAAAAATACAGGGCAAATGGCACAGATTAAGAAAGGCCTCCAGTGAGGGCCATTGATAGAACCCATCTTCCATTGTAACCTTAAACTTTCCAGAAGTTCTTAAGTTCACTGATTAGAACAATTGATGGGATAGGTCCATGACATTCTCTAACACCCAAGTTCACCTTCAGTCCATCCAAAGAAATGGTCAAAATGCAGTCAGGAGGCCAGTTTCTGGTTTTCTCCACCTGGACTTCTACCTTTCCAAGTGCTAACACTTCAGGATCATCTCTTTCTCTCCTCACCAGCCACTGTTCCTACTCTACACACAAAACAAAGCAAATAGCCCTAGTCTGATTTCTGGTGACCATTCCCACTACAATCTCCAGCCCCCAAAAGAATGAGTAAGATATAGAAAGTCTTGAAGTAGAAGCACATAATACTGTCCCACAAAGCTTGGGTAGAAAGAGAGAAAAAGGGTCAAGAAGCAAAGCAGAGGTTGTTGTGGTTTGTGTCTAGGTGTCTCCCCAAAGCCTCATGTGCTCATAGAAGGGAACTGTGAGAGGTGAATGACTTATGGGGGATTTTAGCTGACTTACTGTTGATAGGCGGGGCCTGATTGGAAGAAGTGGGTCACTGGGGCCATGGCCTGGAACTTTATCTCCTTCCCCATCTTCTCCTTTCACTTTCTACTCCCTGCCCACCTTGCCATGAGCAACCTTCCTCCACCACGCCTGTGTGCCATGCTGCCTGCCTTAGAGCCACCAGACTATGGACTGAAATCTCTACTGTGGGCCAAAATAAACCTCTCTTCCTTTAATTTGAGGGTGTTGGGTATTGTGTCCCAGCAACAGGGAAAGTAACAAAGGTGATACTGACAGGAGACCAAATGAGGCAGGGACTCTCTGGTGCTCTGAGCCCAGATGTGCAACTGAGGTCACAACAGGGCCACCTGATTGGAGCGGCAAAATCCAGGGTTGCACTGTCAAGTGTTCTAACAGTGCTAATACAATCAGGCTAGACAAGCAAAGGCAATCTGCTTGGTACATACTAAGTGCTCAGCGAATATTTTGTGGACAGCCAGGCTAGGAAACAATCTTAAGAAACCAGGTTTCAGAATCTCAGACAAAGATTTACGAACCAGGAGAGTCACTGACGCATTATTCCTAAGAATGGAAACAAACCAAATGTTCAACAATAGAGAGATGATTAAATAATTTATGGCACATCTATATAATGGCATGTGAAGTAGTTATTTGACATCATGTTTTAAATTATGCTTTTATGACTGGAGGAGAGGTTCACCATGTAATTTGAAGTGAAAAAGCAGGTTACAAACTATGTGGACTATGATTCCAAGTAGGCATAAAATAAATGTGGTTTTAATGATGGTTTATGAGAGATTTTTGTATCTTTACACTTTCTATATTTTCCAGGTTTTCCATAATGAGAATATAGTTTCTTTTTAACTATAAATATAACTGAAGTTCTAAAGAGAACCAAGATCTTGATTTTGCAACAGGGACTGAAATATTAACTTCTTGCTAGTAAGTTGTATCAGGCCTGTATGCTGTGTGCCTCTGTATTCTCACTGGTACCATGTGCCACATGGGATGTGCATCTAGTGATCTCCCACCTGTCTCTTCCAATGACAATGCTGACTCCACGTAGGCAGAGACTTTGCCCACCTTGTTCATCAATATGTTACCAGCACCCATCACAGCCTTGTAGACAGCAGGCCCTCAGGAAACATATGTTGAATGAATAAATAAAGCTCCTCTAAGAAAATTCCCTTTCCTTACTACTGAATCCAATATGATGTCCTGGAGCATGAGTATTTGGAGCACCTTGACTGATTCCCTTGAGAAGTGTCAGGAGAAGAGCCATGGTGATTTTTGAGTACTTACTGCCTCTGATGGCTGTAGACTTGCCTACTGGCACAGTACGGAGTATTGTGGTGTGAGAGATGACAAATGCTCGCTGTGGCAGGGATAACTGCAGAACAGCGTGAGTGTCAGGGCAAGGAAGGGCATGCAATGTGCAAGAAAACTCATCTAAATGCTGCCACTGTTTCCCCCTGAAAGGCTCAGTTTGTGATACCTCCAAGAATGAAGCACAGTGTGCTTGTTGTCCCCCACCCTGGGGGTTAGTGCTGGGACCGTGGGTGTCCTTCCTGCTCCTTCTTCCCAGGAGGATGCCTGTCCCACTCTTCCCAGGAACATCAAGACAACTTTTATGTTAGACTTTCTCTTTGTCTCCTTCTCTATCTTCCTCTTTGTCTATTTTTTGGGCTTTCCTTGCCCCTAAACAATCTCACATGCTAATAAAAAGCAAATAGATAATACTAGTGGCAAAAAAGGAAAAAAGAAGGATCCTAGTGAAACTAGCCAGAAGCATCACATTCACAAGTCAAGGTTCTTGAATGTTCTCTTCTAAATCTCTGCATTCTTTCATTAAACACTTCCATAGCCACCAGAGCATTGTTATCATCAGAGGTCATGTTGGTCATTACAAGTGGGACTTTCTACTATTTTGAAAGCATTGTGAACATTATTTCCTTTTGTAATAATAATGGCTACTGTTTATTAGCAGTTACTGATGTGCAGGCCACATGCCTACAGCTACCTGAATTGTTTGACTACCTCAATAATCCTTAAGCTAATACTATGACAATTCCCACCTTACAGAGGCAAAAACTGAGGCTCATAGAGCTAAAGTAACTTGCCCACTGTTATCAGTGAACTACTTCTGAGATTGATCTGGAAGAATAATCATCATTCACTGCATTATTTCTAAGAGGAAATATGTGTTCCCCTTCCAGACGGCCAGCACACACATGCATGTGAGTGTGTTTATACACACACACACACACATACAGACCAGGAACACAAACTACTTCAGTTTCTTAGAGGAAGAGTAAGTATTTGTGACACTTGTCATTGTGGTAGATGCAAATTAAGATGATTCTGCAGTTTACGACTAATTTATCCCCCCTTGCTAGTAATGGATCATTAGATCTGTCTTTGGATTAATGTAAATCCCTGGTCCTGCCCAGTCACTGTGATTGGTCTACCAAGTGAACTTGCAACCTGAGCTTGCCAATCAGTGCCCTTCCCAGGGACTTAAATACTTGGTCCTGGGCTGAAGTCTTTCTCTGCCCCCTATTTCATCATTGAAATGTGGCGGGAGTCACTGAAGGCTGATAGGAAGAGAGCATGCAGAAAGAAACGAGGAGAAACTGGCAGTGACTAAGAGGGGGAGGGAAGGGAAACTGAGCCTGAACATAGTTGTCCCCAGGCTCTTCTTTCAGTTGTACGATCGGTGCCCATTTCACATTAGGGGAAATCAAGTCAGAGAGCATGAAGATACTTGCTTGAAGCTGCACATGCAACTAAAGGCAGAGGCAAGCCCTAAGCACACATCTCTGGTCCCTGCATAGGACTCCTAGGACACCCACGTACCTGGAATACTGGGGGCCAGAACAACCTGAGGGATGAGGAAGGAGAAGGGTGGCCACCTCTCAGTGCTATAGGTCTCTGTCCACAGCGCAGTCATCCCTGCTGTGTTCATGCCCAGCACCATGCCTGCTGCCTGTACGCGAAGCTCAGCAGCCACCCAAGCGATGCCTCATTAACCACATCCACCTGTGGGCACTTTATTTAATTATCTCAATTGGAATGGAGTCAGAATGCTGGAGTTAATGTCCTTCCACTTTCTGAGAGCTAATTAGTACCTATAGCTTGGCCCCAGGCATGTCGGGAAGGGGTCGCCAGCAGCACTGTGAATCGCTGGCTGTGTCAAAAACACTCCCTCTCATTGCCAGTTAAACATGACGAGGGTCACAGAGCAGCTAGGCCAGCCACCAGCCCTCAGAGACTAAAGGAGCATGCCCTGGGTCATAATATTTCTACCACTAGACTGGGCATGAAAGTGTGCCTCAAATCCTGAGACCTGAACACAAGGATTTCTGCTCCTTATGGAGCACTTACTATGGCACTTAGCGCAAGCTCCCGCAGTGGCTCAGGGTAGTTTTTAACTTACACTTCTACCTGGGAATGATGTGGCCACTCAGAGAGGTTAGGTAACTTTCCTGGAGTCACACTAGTAGGCAACTGAGCTAGGATTCAAACTTCAACTGGGTTGATGTCAGAGCTCAGATATTTCTCTTGGTGCCCTCTGTCTTATGCAGGGTACTTGATATGTGTTATTTTCCAAGCACGAGCAATTTGGGAAATACAAAGGTGAACATAACAGTCTTTTGCCTCAAGGAACTCACCTAAGGTCTTTTTTTGGCTAAAAGTAGTTGGAAAAATAGTTGGACTATTCTGGCACCAAGATAATAGGGTGCCATGAAAAGAATGTAGAATGTAGAATAAGAAGGTATGGATTTGATTTCTGGCCCCAACCTCCCTAATTGGACATTCTTCCATAAACTATTTAACTTTTCTCACCTTTGCCTGGTATTCACATCCCAGCTGCCCTGTTTCATGAAGGTTCCAGGAGCCTAAGTCAGATAACACATATGAGAACACTGTTTACAAATGCATGTCTTTGTTTGTTGTAGGAACTATTATTATTGTGTGGATTCCAAAACCGGCTTGACTCAAGTGGCTCCATAGTAGCGTAATTCACAAGTCAGAGGTCTCAGTTTATAAAGACAGGTCCCCAAATGGGAACTAGGTCTCTTCTAGGAATTCTTTCTTCTGCCTTACCCAGGACCAGCATTAAACACAGAGTCCCTCTGTGTCTTTGAAATGGCCTGCTGGCTAATAAATAATACAGAAATCATAAGCTACTTACAGACTTTCTGGAACTGGAAATTGAGATAATTTCCTCCCTTCTTTGCCTGAAACATTATTCAAGGGGAAACTTTTGTTCTTGCTACACAACAGTCACTGGTGGCATTATTGCTATTTCCTTGTTCATTTGTCACATATGAGGAAGGTATTTTTAGGAGGTGCTCCAAGCTCAAGAAATAGCCTTGCTCTCCCTGCACCAATGTGCATTCGCAGTAAGACCAAGAAACAGGCTCCACTGCATGCTATTCTGAAATATTCTTTGCTATAAATGTCTATTGAGAGTACGCAGTGCCAGTCCACACATACACACCCCAGTTCATTCAGGATAGTTCTGGGTTAACACTGGAAGTCCTGCCTATCAAGAGTCCCATTGGTCCTGAGTAAACTGGGAGAGAACAGTGGATTTAAGTCTGGAGTTGGTAACCAACATTGTCTTAGTCTGTTTACTGTTGCTGTAACAGAATACCTAAGACTAGGTGATTTATTTTTTTAAGAAAGGTTAATTTTGGCTCAGAGTGTTAGAGGCTTGGAAGTCTAAGAGAATGGGACTAGTATGTTCTCTGATTCTAGTGAGGGCCTTGTGCTACTCCAGCCCATGGTAGAAAGTACATTGGTGGGTGTACACAGGCGAAGAGACAAAGTACAAAGCCTGTCTCTTTTTTTTTTTTTTTTTTTAGCCTGTCTCATTTTTAATGATCTGCTCTTGAGGTAACTGCTCCAGTCCCACGAGAGCAGGATGGACTCCTTGAGAGAGCTACCTATCCATTCCTGAGAGCTCTGCCCCCAGGAGCCACGCTTCCCACTAGACTCTGCCTCCCCATACAGCCACAATGAGGAATTCCTGTTGCAGTGCCTGAACTCGCGGGGGTCGGGCACACTCAAACCACAGCAAGGGGTATTAAAAAAAACCACACACGCAGTAAGCACCGCCTCAGCCCTTTTCTGTTATGTGGGGGCAAATGCTTCACTTCTCTGAATCTCTGTTTCTTCATCTATAAACAAGGATAATAGCGGAGCCTAGACATAGATCACCGTGAGGATAAAACAGACGAACATGGAGAGGGCTCCTGATGGTGCAGTGATGTGGGACCCAACCACCCTTCAGTACTGTTTCTGCCTGGTCCTGCTAGGAGTGAGCTCACTATGGTCCTATGTGGGACCCAGCATCTGTGTCCTGACAGCCACAAGACAAACACCTTCAGAGCCCACTGAGTTCCTTCTTCCTCTTCCCTTTTCATCTCTCTTTCTGGTTTTAGCACCTTCATGATCTCCCTGCTCCCAGCTCTTTACCACTGTTTCTTGCTCCCCGACTCATGGACGCAGAACGCTGTTTCTTCCACAGTGTATTATGCATTTCTTGGCAGGGAATGCTGTGCTCAGAAGAATTAACATTTGGGTTTTATTTACTGGCTCATGAAGTGCCAGGATTGCATGGGGGATTCAGTTGCACAAACTCTCTTGATGGGAAATCAATGACAAATTGAAGAAAGGGGGGTCCTGAGGATCAAACAGCAAACCCTTCACAGTCCTTGTTTGGAAACTTAGTGCTGGCTGATTTACTGCCTTTCCCAAAGTGGCATGGGGAAGGGCACAGCCTTGTGAGTCCCCTCACTGACCACCAAACTGAACAGTTAGGCCTGTTCCCGGTCTTACATGAGATTAGTCACAGGATATTTCATTTTAAATCCAATGGAATGTTTTTCTAAATCAGACAAGACTCTTTCAGTGTTTATGCCTGTTTTGTTGGAATTCTTTTTGGCTCCAGGAGGGATTTGACAATTAGATACATTTCCTTTTGGTGACCCGGGCCGAGCTGAGGGAGATGAGACCCTCAGTTTGAGCCAGCAGTTAGCTTGTCAGGCCGGTTCCAAGAAGAGTCTGCCATTGGCCAGCCTTCCTAAGCACCTGCAGCCACTATGGTGGCCAGGCCAGCACCTCATGCTCACAAGCCTGCCTTCCATTGACCCACCCACTGGTGATCACCAAATTTCCATAGGAAATTTGAGATACAGTATAAACGTTTTGCAAAGTTATAAAGGGGGGAGGTGAGCCTGGGCCTTTTGGAAGAGACGTGGAGGGCTCACATTGGGGTTCTTCTCATAACACTGGAGCATTCCTTTTGCTTGAGTAGTGAGTACAAATAGGGAATTCTTAACACATTAATGTGACCAGAGGCCACAGAATTTTTCTGATATAGTGAATTCTCATTTCGCTTGTCCTTAATGTAGATGAAGAGATGAAAAAGAGAGATGGTTAGAGAGAAGTGATGTCAAGATGAGATTGTAGAGATGAGGTACTGGCAAGGCAAGCATGGTGAACTGTCTAGTAATGAATATTCCATCCTTCAAAGCCTCAGCGTCTTCCCTGGAGCTTGACAGAATCCTAAAGGTATGTTTTTCCCTTTTATACTTTCAAGTGAATTTTATTTTAAGCGAATGTTTCTGCCACCTCCCTTATTCACTTTTTATCTGTGGATCACAGACCCCACCTTAAATGAGAAGCAAGACTCTGAAGCCAAACCAACTAAATTTCAATCAGGCTTCAGCCCCCTATTAGCTACCTATCCTTGGACAAGTTACTGCATGTCTCTGTGTCTGTTTACTCTTCTATAAAATGTAGAGCATGGTAGGATCTGCCTCCTAAGGTGGTGAGGAGATTAAATGAACTATGTAAACTGCTCAGATGAGTCTCTGATGCACACTTCACATGTTCTAGGAAGTGCTGCTATTATTAAATCTGACTTAATCCAAAAGGTTGATACCACCATGAGTTGTATTTCCAGTAGAACTCCATCCACGATGAAGGAGGGTCCTGGGAGCATTTTACAGACTATCAGAACAGCAGGGATGAGGTTTAGCCTAAGCACATTTTCTCTGTGGTGGGCCAAAGTGGTGATGGAGCCCACTGGAAGTATAATCATTTGAGCAGATGCCTGGTTCTCTTCTGTCAACTCTATTAGCATATGCTGGAATGAAAATAGTAAAAAAACTCTACCCAAAATGTATGAAACATGCCAGGTGTGGTGGCACATGCCTATAATCCCAGCACTCTGGGAGGCTGGTGGAGGAGGATTGAAAATTCAAGCCCACCCTATGAAATTTAGCAAGACTTTGTCTCAAAATTAAAAACTAAAAATGAGCTGAACATGTGATGCCGTGCTAAAGTCTAGTTTAATCTTCACTACTGAAAAACAAATGGCTGAAACATTTAGGAATGTGTTATATGCAAAATGCAGAGAGTCCAGAGGTGACTAGGATTCCAAGTTGACTTTGGACCACAGTTAGATCGTCAAGGATCCATGTTCTTCCCATCTCTCCACTCTGGCATTTACGGAAGTGGCATCATCTTCAGGCAGGTCCCATCATGATTGTAGCATGGCTGCCAAAGGCAGTTAGAGTGGCTGGCAAAGGCCACATTTATATTATATCTGTCAAGAGATAACACAGGAAGACTGTCTACAAGCCTTCCAGGAAGGACAGAGTTTCCCAGAAACATCCAGCCAGCCTGTTCTCACCCAGTATTGTCTTCAGCTGGCTCACTGCTCACTTCAGAACTATCATTGGCCAGAAGAATGGGGTCACCCCTAGGCCTGTGGTCAAATCACAGAACCGCATCACAGCTACCCAGCAGGGGAGGAACAGATGCACACTGGGGAGTCAGGCTCTTTGTCCACAGCTCTGCAGATTAAGTGCCCCTCACACTAGGTGGTAGCTTGCCAGGAGTCACAGAAAGTGCTGCAATATTGGATTTATTCCATAGATGATTCTCCATGGTAGAATTTCTAGGTACGAGGTGTGAAAGACAAGATTTTCAAAGATGTGTGATGATGAATATTAAGCAAACTGTGTATCCTTTCCCTAGGAAAGCCCTCACTATTATCTTAGAAATGGTAAAATGCTTGCCTGACATGCATGAAGCCCTGGGTTTGATCCTAGTGTCTTGGATTAGACAGAATATTTCAGCAGGCTCCCTTAGCACTTTCCCCACAATGGTGAGTGAGAACAGTATTACTTCTTCCTTATCCACCATTGAGTCCCATGCTGCCTGGTCAATAGTAACTTAATGTCTATTGAATACATAAAAGTGCTTTCAACCTGCCAAGGAAAAGTTCTGGGCTTATCCCTTTTTACTAACTTGCTTTTCATTCTCTCCTTAAATAGTCTCTCTCTCTCTACTCTCTTAGGAGGGAGAAGAGGTCTTGAAATTAAGCACTTCACCTAGAATTAATACCAGCTTTCATTTGTTTATTGAGTACTTACTATATATTCTGCCTAGTGCAATGTAATAGAGAACAAAGGGGCTTGCTGTGTGTTCTTTATACTACAGGGCTCAGTTTTGCCTCAAACATCATCTTGAGTTGGACAGAATAGTTCAGCAGCCTCCATTCAGATACCACCTTATTAAAATTCACAAAATCCTATAAGGTGGGTTTATAGGGGATTAAAATGCCTACCAAGAAGCTGCACAGCATGTAGACAGAAAGAGAACAGAGACTCCAGGCCAGATGTGAGGGAAACCAAAGCCTGCCCCCTAGCTACTCTCTGGTGACTTCCAGGCTTCTCCTCCCAGCTCTTCCATCCTCTGCTCTCCTGTGGCTTTCTGATGTCTTTGTCTGAGCCCTATCCCCCTGCTTTCCCGGGTCCCTGGTATGCTATGTTCTAAAGGCCAGAGACTGTGTCTGGACACAGTCAGGCTCCCAACACTCACCCTTCCTTAGACCCCTGTCTCCAGCAAATGTCATTTGAACTGCACCACAATGAGGGGCCCACCTCCACACGGCCCCACTGCAGCCAGTGACCAGCAACTGCCAAGCCTCCCCTGCCTGGTCGGAGTGCGTCTTGTGTCTGGTTAAGCTACCCTGCAAGCAGGCCACTGCCTCCAACAGTCACTGGAGCAAAGATAAGCCTCCATCTGAGTGAAGCATGAAGTTACAGTGGAACCTAGCCTCATTAGTACACGGCCCAGTTCCCTCCTATGTGAGCAAGCTCAGCATCTCTGGCACCCTCGAGCGTGGTTGTAGGCCTCTGGGCGTTTTGCTGTCCATTAAAGTATCTGTCTCTGTGTGCATAGAACTTGCAGGCTGTCAGGGAGAACCAAGGCATGAGACTCTTCTTCCTCCATTAAAAGAACTGTGAAACTCTTGACCTCTGGCTGAAGGCAAAGGAATGGAACAACTCACAGCTGCTTGTTATGCGTTGTGTCTCCCAGAGCATGTTTTAAGAGCTCTAAGAGCTCTCGGCTGGGCCACACATACACATAATCTGTTGAACACAGACAGCTCTGGCCACTTGTTCCCACGGCTTGGCCAAATTGAGGGCAAATGTGTGGCCACTGGTCTGGTGGGCCAGTCAAAGCTGCAAGCTGGCCAGATATCCTAGAAACCACAAGCAATGGCTGACATCTGGACAGTGTAAGTTTGGGTGCCAAGGGCCGGTCATTAGCCTCAGTCATGGGAGAGAAAAATCCAGAGAGCTGAGGGAGAGAGGAGAGGAAAGCCAAGTCTATCACCAGTCCCGGAGACTCAGGGGGCTGGCGTCCCTCTGCCACCAAAGCAAGATCCCCACATAAGTAGGAAAGTTCTATGGTTGAGATTGTGATGTTTATCTACTCTATCTGATAGACCTTTAGGCCACTTGCTGTTGCCTTCTAGGTTTGTTCTGATCTCATCTCAACCTCTTTCCCCCTATTTCTATGTGGGCAGAAAGACTAGAGGAGCAGCATTCCATTCCCTCCTTGATTTAGCACCCAGTTTTTTCTTCCCTCTACTTATCTCCAGACCTCAGGGAAACAAGATTTTGGAAGACTGAGGACACAAAGGACAAAATTTTCCAAGGGAGTCAAAGAAGCACCAGTGTGTACTCTTTATATGAGATTAAAATGCAACAGAATGTTTTCTCTTGTCCCTTATGTGTGATACAAAGCAAACTGTAAAAGAAAGATCTGAGAGATGAAACAACATAAATGACAACAGCTTGAATAAGTTCAAGTGGCAGAACAATCATAATAAATGTTAGTGGGTCAGTGCCTTCATATTAAAGGATAAAGACTAAGATTGGATTTAAAAATAATTCAAGACTGACTATATGACACTTAGGCATAAGAAGATTAAAAATATAGAGGTGATAAAAGTATTAGGCCCCTCAAGAGATGATAATGTAGGGCTAGGAACAGGGAGAGTCGCTACGAGGATTGTCCCATGTCTTCAAGAAATAATGATTTATAAATATGGCACTTGGTTCCATCATCAAAATGGTCTTTGAGGAAAAGCATGGTCTAGTAGGGACTTCAGGGGAGACTGTATATTAAATCTTCTTCTCCATTCATCCTCAAACCTCTCCAATTTCAGAAAGTGGGAAAAGCATGGAAGTCTCTCGGGAAGATGGCTCCATCTGTTTCCTCTCTGTTTACAAAGGCAAAGATGTTAAATTAAAAACAAATTCAAAAATTTCCCTTCTTCCTTCCTACTACCACCCAGAAAATGGTTTCAGGCTGGCCAGTTTGGATATTTCCCAGGCGCAGCACCAATTTTACAAGTGGGCCAATGGAGCTACCTATTAGATGTTCAAGAGAAACTACCATAAAAGGAAAATGATGACACCAGAAGAACTGCTGGGCAAATGTGTGTGTGCATGTGGTCCATGGACGGGTCTCAGGAGCTTGAAAACATCCCTTAATATTTTATAAAAATTATGAATCTATAAGCTCCCCCAGGAACTCCAGGAATACAGGTCATAAATTTCAGAACATTTTTCAAATGGATTGATGACTTGCCCTTGACTGGTGTTATAATTTTAAAACTAAATAAGGGCCGGTGGTTTGTGTCTGACAAGCTTCATAAACAGGGTTTGAGGTTCTACAGCCATTTACAGAGCAGAGAGAGAAAAAGAAGTCAGTACAATTAAGAGAGTGCCCAGCCCTCCCAGTAGAGGTGAGAAGAAGCCACGGGAAGAGGAATCCTTTGTGGCCAGCCCTAGCATCTCCCAAGGCATCCTGGACAAGTTGTATTCTTAGGTGTGGACATTTAAAATTTTTTATTTTAAAGAGAATTTAAATAACAAAACAATACAGAATTTCAAAACAAGATGATAAGAAGTTAGCAATGGTTATTATATTGCATATTGTTATCTTCAAAGTAGTTGCTCAGATTACCAGATATAAACATGCAAAACTGATCAAACAATGTAAACATTAACTGTTCCTTTTAGTAAACTAATAGAAATTGATAGTATAATTATCTTAGTTATCTTGTGTAAATATATATCTATATGTCTATATCCATCTCTCTATATATTTTTCCCTTCCTTCTTTTCTCCTTTCCTCCATTCCAGTTATTCTTTCCTTTTGAGCAGTTTCTTTCACTTGCATAATATCTACTGTACCTTTTAGATTGTATTTACTCTTTCAGTTTCTTACACTAGGCAGATAATATGATGTTTATACATGTGAGACTGATTTATCTCACTTATGAGTATGGTCTCTAGTTGCAACCATTTACCTATACAAGCCTGGAGTTTATCTTTCTTTATAGCTGAGTAATACTCCATTGTATAAAAATACCACATCTTATCTTGGTTCAGCAGTGGCTGTCTCTGTCTTCTGTAAGCACTTTCATGCTGTGGGTAACAGGATGATGGGAAGAAAGAGAAAACAGCACACGAAAGAGGTGGATATCAAGTACAACGTCAGTAGGCACCTGACTCCCTCATGACTTCTCTTGGTAGAGGTCTGCCTCGTCCTTGAGAGTGAGGCTCATCTGGATTCAGTCCCACCACTCACAGCTTCTTCTGCAGTGAACCTATGGTCTCTGCACCTCTGAACGGTGGGCTTCGGAACAGGAAGGCCTTGGAAGCAGGCTGAACTCCAGGGTACCCCGGAGAGTCAGCTGAAAGGGAGTGGAGCACTAGCTGAGCTGCTGGCATCTCTGACAAGTTTCCTGGGACTCTAGACAAAAGTCTGCAGCACAGAGAGCTTTTGTGGGCCGGGTCTCCAAGCGCACATGGTAGAGCCCTTGGCTGTAGACTCCACTGCCACCTCTTCCTCCATGGCCCTCGGGCATAAGATTCTCTTTCTTAATCTTGGATTAAGGGATAAGTGCTAACCCACCCCAACCAAGTCTGTGGAAGGGTCTTGTCTTGAGGAGACCCATAGCGATTGGGACTGATTTTCAAGGCAATGGCAGAGCAGTGAAAATAAGCACGTTCATGTCCTGCTTCTACCACTTCCAGGCTGTGCAACACAGGCAGGTCTCTTAGGCTGTCTGTGCCATGACTGTTTCATTTGTGAAATGAGGACAATAACTACATCCACATTATAGTTTTGTATTAATGATTAAAAGAAAGATAAAACCCCTTAAAGAGTGCAGACACTTAGGATTACTTTGTCATTATTATCATCGCATTACTATATAATATCCCGGAGAGAGAATGAATATGCCTGAATTCTACGCTGAGGTCCACAACTAACATTCTTCCTGACCCTGCAGCGCTCTGGCCTCAGTTTTTCCATCTATGAAGTGGGTGTTACATACTTCCTCAGGACAGTCATGATGCTCAGATGAGGTCAGAAGTGTTAAAGTACCTTAAACAGTGTAAACTCTATAATCAGCGTTGTAAACACTCTAGGAGTGAGCAAGCAGCTGCCACATGCAGCGTGGTCACTAACTGCCCCGTAGTCATCTGTAGCATCTGCATGTGCTTCCTTGCTCTCTCCTCCCTCCTCCTTCTTGATGAGGCCTTGGACAGATAAAGCTGCTTCGGTGGCTGTTGCTCTGGCCCAGCCTTGTAGGGTTTTAGGAGACTTAAGAGAAGACACAGAATATTCCACTAGCCAGAATCCCAGAACACATCCCTGACTCCATTCATTTTGTGTTCTCTGGCTGAGCAATGTCCTAAGGGAGGGTGAGCCAGGTAAGACCAAAAGCACGCAGGCTGTCCTCCAGACAGTCAGTGCTGGGATCCAAGATCAAAGTGAATGTTCTGCTGGGGAGCCAGCCTGGGTTCAGGTGTTTCTTCTCTGTCCTACCCACTGACCCAGAAGTTCAGGATGGACTTCTCACTTCCACAGACAGCACACTCAACAAGATCAACCACAAAAGAGCCCCCAAAGCAAGAGGTAGAGGTTTTGGCCCAGTGGGTACTAGGCTAGGTTCTTCTGGTCTGGCAAACACACATGTTCTCAGACAACCACATGGCCCAGCCTCACACAACTCTGTGCTCGCTGCACTTTTGATGCCATCAGGAGGGTAGGGACACCTCTGGGGCTGCAGGTCACTTCTCCATTGAGTCACAGGAGAATTCTCTGTGTGTCCTTGACATAGATGTTTGGCCTGCAGGCTGCCAAGACAGGAAGTGGAGGGGACTGGTCATCAAATATGACCCAGTCTCCTGGCAGCTCTTCTTGACCTGGTTGCATCCAGGCAGAACCAGAGGAATGGGCTGACTTTCTTCATAAATCAAAACCAGTTTCATTTTTAAAAATTGAAACTTCACAGGTCATCAGCCTACCCCATGGCCCACTGCCCTTGGAGAGGATGGAAAAATAATTGGAATCAGATGAACCAGTTTGATTGGAATAGTAGATGTGGTTTGGAGTCAAGGCCTGAATTCCCTGTTTTTGGTGACCAACTTGACCTCTCCTTCCCTGAGCCTAAGCCCTTTGGAGACGAAGCTGCCTTTCTGCTGGGGGAAATTATCTCAGTTTAAGAGGCGAGAGGTCACCTACCTCCCCAGAGCCCAAGACTGTTCACCTCCAGAACAAATAGTTGGATGTGAGCATTTTTAGCTCCACAATGGGGCATTTCCAAATCTTTGGGGGATGCTGACCCTTCACCCTTACTGGCCAGCTCAGTGGAGTGATCAGCTGTTGGGGTGAGCTGTAGACACATTTGTAGACAATACAACTTCATCTGTGACCCCAATGGTCAGAGCGTGCTGTGAAAACTATTTCACACTGGCAAACAGATCCAGCAACAGTAACGTGGGGGAAAAGGAAAATAGGTAAATATATCTTCGTTACAGTTTTCCAAAGAAAATAAAGCCCTGTTTCTCTTGTCTAATTGAGGTTTTGTATGTTTGGACCATCCTCTCCCCACTCCCCGCACTGGTCTCCGGTAATTTCCATTCTATTCTCTTCTGCTTTGAGTTTGATATTTTAGCTTCTGCAAATGAGAGAGAACATGCAGTATTTGGCTTTCATGTCTGGCTGATTCTTCAGATCACATTCTCCAAGTCCATCCATGTTGCTGCGTCCCACTTGGGACTCTTTACCCAAAAGATTTGAAATCTATGTGTTGGAGAGATGTCAGCCCTCCCGTGCTCATGGCAGGACTGTTATAGAATCAGCCCAAGACCAGTGCTTTCTCTGAGAACCATGTAAGCCTAAAATCTCCTGGTTCCAAACCTTAAGACGGGGAATTGGTGCATGGCCAGGGAATTGCCTCCAGCTGCCTGGGCTTACCTGATAACCTGTTTTGACCCTTGCAGGCCAATCCCTCAGCCATATCAAATGCAGACCAGCAACCGTAACAACATGAACCTTAAGGGCCCTATGTCGGAGAGCCAGGAGCCGCAGAAAGAAGATGTGCAAGCAAAATAGAGCTGGTAAAATACTGCAGTTCTTTTTAAATGCCTCTTGTTAAACATGCTTTTCCAAGACCTCCAGCTATCTATTGCTTCTTTTTTTTTTCCTTTAGGCTTAGTGGGGTGAACTACCTTTCCCCCATAGACCTCTCCTGCAAATTGCTTTTCAATAATCCCAACACAACCTGCTGGCAGCTGCATTCTACATAACAATGCAGCTCGCAAATACATCACCTGCAATTATAACTCTACCTTTGATGTAAGACCAATTTAAAGATAGAGAATCTGGGACTAATTAAGGCAGCTCAGGCTCAGACTGATAAGGGCCACCTTCATTACAGCTCAAGCGTGCTGAAAGCAGCCCTAAAGAGTCAGGAATCAGTTGGGAATATTTTCAAGGCATTTCAAAGCACTCGTCATTGTAAAATGGGATTCTGGTCTCTATATCTACCTCCATGACTCACTAGTAGAGTTTTCACTTCCGCCCTTGGCCTACCCTTGCAAAAAATTCTCAACATTTGAAAGAGACAAATGGAAATCCCATACCAACAGATGCTTCTATTGAGTCAACCCAATGATGACACCCCTACTTACAACACTAGTGGCTTCCCATTGTTTTTAACATAAAACCCAATCTCCTTGCCACAGCCCACAAGGACCTGCAGAATCTGGGCCCTGTACAGCTCCAGGCTTACATTACCACCTACCCTTAGTGACAGAAGTCAACCACATGGAGCTATTCATAACTCATGGTATTTGTATTGCTATTCCCTCTCTCTGGCATCTTGTCCTCTCCGTTCTTTGCATATCTGGCTCCTTCTCCTTGTCTTAGATCCATTGTCACCTTGGGAGAGGTTTTTCCTGGCCATTCTATTTATAGCCACCACATCCCTCCTCTAGCTCATCCTGTTTGATTTCTTTATGTAGTCTCTTGTTTTGCGTTTTAAATTTTGGATATTCTCCCTAGCGCAACACCTAACAAGCACTCAGTAAAAATCTGTAGAAGACATAAATTGGCAAAAGACCCATGGCCCTTAGTCAGTGGGCTGAGATAATGCACATGGTGACTTTCCACAGCTGCACAGGCCATAAGTTTGTGAGCAGGGTACTTCAGTGGCCCTTGCCATGTTGAAAATCCTCCAAGATCATAAATGGGTATTCTCAGCCTCTGCTCAGACCTCTCAGGCTATGCTGTCTGTTGGCTGTGGGGGCCCATTTTCCACAAAGCTGATCTGAGTATCCACAAAAAAGAACTCTGGTACTGATATTTCTCCAAAGTTTTCTTCGCAATACTTTACCCAGATCAACCTGCCCTTGCTCTCCAGCCCCATGTGCACTAATGACCTACATCTGCATCAGCTTTGGCCTTGACCCCTGTGGCACCCGCCCTGCCAGAGCAGAGGCTGTGATTACCAAGAGTAGCTAGGCCAGTGCTTGGCCAGGGATCCTTGGAGCGCTGTGGCCACCCCACTGGGCCACTGTGTAAATGATTTCACGCTCCAGAAGCTAAATCAATTGAGTGTTTCTCTGCTTAAGAACTGCTGGGAAAAAATGTTTCCTTCTTTATAGTCAGGGCATATTCTTGGCCCTTCTGGAGGTCTTTGAAAAGGGCTAGTTTTGTATTTAAGAAGAAAAGCATTGCTATCAAGGATTTGTAATATATTCTCCAGCAATGGAGAGGCAACATTTGCCTGGGAACGCCTTGACTGAGATGCCACTGGAGGCAGCTAGAGGTCTTCTGGGGAGGAAGGTGGTCATGCTATAGGCTCTTGGCTGAGTCCAGGCATTCTGGGATGGAGAGTGGTGCCAGAGGGTGGAGGGAAAGTCAGTGCCCTACAGAAAAGAAGACAGAGAGCTGAGCACATAGGGATAAGGCTCCAAGTGGGATTAAGGGGTCACTTCAAAGCACAGAAGCTGAGCTTGTGCAGTGTTGTGAACTGTCCACAAGACTTCTGAGGTGCATTCCTGGTATGGGGAGAGGCTGTGTTCCTCCTATTCTTCTTTGGCACTCACATGCTTTCAGAGCATCCCCCCTGCCTTAGGAAACTCATTTTGTAGGACCTGACACTAGGGTGCAGTATGACCCCCAGGTGAGGCCAGAAGTCCTTTCCTCCTGAGTAGGGCTTATGATTAACTGTGCTTTGGTCAGTGGGAAATAGGTAACTTGGCGGATTTTTTATTTTACACATTTTAATAATGTGTGTAATGGAGATTGCATTTTATTTTTTAAGTTTTTTTATTAGTACGTGTTTGCAGTACATAATGATTACATTCGAGGAGTTGGTACACACACAGAACACATCTTAATTCTTTTTGCTTCCCCTCCCCCCTCCCTATCCTCTCCTGTCCTTCCCACTTCCAAAGGAAGAGGTGGCCCGTTGTTTTTATCCAAGGTATGTGATGTGGGCAAGCGTCAATGGGCTAGGTTTAGCCTTACCACCGTCACAGCTTCTAAGGGTCAGTTCCTTCCCGGAGCCTCTTCATGGCCCTTTATGGGTAGGGGCCAAATGATAGCTTCCTGTAAAGCTGTCACCTGCTTTGTAGTGAGGGCTGGGGAGTAGGAGACAGAATGTGGAAGAGGGAAGGGAACTGGGACAAGCCATGGCACTTACAAGGACTTCCATCTTGAAAATCCTCCATTTTAAACTCTCCAGGGAACACTACCCTAGAGGCTAAGTACCCTATGCATAGATGGAAAAATGCCTAGGCAACAAGCCATCAATTGATGAAGAAGATCTGGACCTCTGTCAAAATATTTATCTTCTTCAAGAATTAAGCAGTCAAGACAAATGATTTCCTTCCCCAAAATGCCTTGGAAAGTAGCATCCTATGTGACATTTGTTTTTCTGGAAGTTTCCCCCTGGTGTTATCTCTTGGGACAACTCAGCATTCTCCGCCTTTTCAAAACAAGGGTATCTAACTTTTTCTTTGAGTAAAATTAAAAAAGAAAGGTAAAGCTGTCAGGGTGTAACCGTGTACCTCTAGCCCTCCAACTGTCCCTAGGCTAGAAAAGAAGCTTCTGGTAGAAGTTCTAACAGGTAAAAATCTAATGAAAAAGCACATACTCAACTACTTACAGCGAATTTTCCAAATAAACAGCTCAGCATATGTGTGAAAAGTGAAAATTTACTAACGTGCTGATGAATAATTACATGTGAATGAATGGAAGGGGCCGTAGATGAGATATTGAACCCTGTTTAGACACGAGGGAGGGGTTGTGCCTACTCCTACCCAGTTGTGTAAATGAGATAACTGTGTGTGCAGACACACACACACACACACATACACACACTGCAAAGTGCACTTCTCTAAGAGAGATAGAGGGCATGGTTTTAGAGGCTTCTTGTAGAGTTGTAATCTACCAGCAGCTGCCAGATTCCCATTAGCAACACTAGGCCTCGGACCCTTGTCTTGTAATCCTCTGGAAGAGTAGGTAAGAGGAGATGAGGTGGCCTCAGAAGGTCATTAACGTGTTATTCGGTGCGTTGGAAATCTCTTCAAGAACTCTAATGGCTCCCCACTAGCTAAGTCTTTTGGTATATTTAATATTTCAACTTAGGAGAGAGAGAAGTGCCAAGTCGAGGTGATTGTCCGGCCTCTTTTCATACGGAAGCCTTCAGATGCATAACCACATTATAAATTATCCCACACCAGCCTCCCGCAGCGTGAAGAATGGGAAACCTGCTCTGACCACAGGCCTCAATCTGCTCAGGGAGGGGCCAGGGCTGAGCGAGGCTGTGATGCGACCTGTGGGAAAGCCCCAGGGTGACTTCTGCACAAGGGCCGCCCACTCCCACAGAGCTCATGGCACCCTCCCCAAAGACCGAGGCAGGAAAGCCTAGAGTTGGTGTGGAGGGCTCCGCCTCTCCACCCCCACGGGGCAGAAGGGTCACGGTGCTTGATGGCCCACCACGGCTCTATGCGCTGAGGGCCTGCAAACACCCAGCTGCCTCTTCTCCTGACCTCTATGGTGTAATTCTGCCCTGAGCTCCCTGGCCTGTGCATACGCCTGGGCCTCAGTTTCCCTATCTGTCAGACAGGTTTAGATGAACCGGTTTCCAAGGTGACCTGAGCATTTCCCGTCTAGGAGACCGAATCAATTGCCAAAGGCTGTTGTGACAAACGACCTCACACTGAGTGGCATAAAACAACAGAAATTCTTTCTCTACCACTCTGGAAGCCAGAAGTCTGAAATCAAGGTACGAGTGCGCTCCCACGAGGGCTCCGGGCAGCAGTCTGCTCTTGCTCCTGCCTGGCTTCTGGCGGTGGCCGGGGATCCCGGCTGTCCTGGGCTTGTAGCTGCATCACTCCAATCTCTCTGCCTGTGTCTCTCCATGGCCATCTTCCTGTGTGTCCGAGTCCACACACGGGACACAGTCATCGGAATGGTGCCATCCTAGTCCACACCAACCTATCTTCACTTCGCTGTGTTTGCGGACTGTATGTCCCAGCAGGCCACATGCGCGGGTGTTAGGGATTAAGACGTCAACATATATTTGGGGGCCATGGACTGTATACTTTCTTCCTGTTACATTGAAGGATGGGTTTTGAAGTGGAATTTGGCATTTGCATTGGCTCAGAGGTAACTATGAGGGACATCAAGCACATGTGGTTTGTCTTGTACGCCAAGGGAGAAGTTAAGCCCTCTCAGCAGACATTCAGGGCATGTATGTCCCTCACTGGAGGGTTACTCTGAAAAATTCCCCTTTGTACGTTTCCAGAGACTTCTTCGGCCCTCTTTACAGATGATGGAGCAGAGGGACAGAGAAGTGGCTTCGCTCTGCACAGCTGCGATGGGAGCAGCAGCAAGCCTAGTGACTCAGAGCTCTCTGCACCGGCATCCCAGCTTTAGTCTACAACAGCCTCAGACTCACAGTCCTGCCTCAGCCTCCTGAGTGCTGGGATTCCAGGCATGCATCACCCACCCGAATGAAATTCTGGCTTTAAAATCCTTATAATGGCTGCACGACTTGGAGCATATTACTTCATCCTGCAATCCTGGGGAGGGTGAAGATTAAATAATTCTTGCCTTGTGGAGCTGTAGTAGGATTGAGGGAAGACATTGACAACAGGTACTGTTATTGCTGCGCCTGCCACTCCGAAGGGCTGGATAAAGTCTAATGAAGGTCACTGGCTGACCGATATTTGGGGGTGGCGGGGGAGCACTACTGTACGTGGGAGTTAGGGTTAGTACATTTCTGCAAGGTTGGATTAGTGTGGAATATCTGAAAAAAATCACGCAAGATCTGGGGTCAATAAGAGTTCTGAGATGTAATGATGTTAAATGTGTGCTTGCCATGTCACAACTACTGCTAAATGCTTTCACTTCCACATTTTGTACACAGTGGATTTAGAAAGGTAGGTGCTGTTTCTTGTGCCCTTTGTACAGATGAGGAAACTGAGGCAAGAGCACCCCAGCAAGTGACTGTTTCAGTCACCCAGTTGATCCACTGAGTGGCATAGGCTTCACACCAGGCACAATTAACTCTTAACCTGTAATTTCTCTGCCACTGGGTTCCCACTGCAGCAGAGCCTGATGGTACAGGACTGGACCCGGAGTGGAAAAACTGTGTTGAGCCCTCAGGGGACAGGATGACACACACACTGCACAGAATTCCTGTGGGTCCTAGCCCCTTATGTTCAGAAAGAAAAAGCCCCTGGCCCAGAGTCCGCTGGCTTTGCTCACCCCAGTTGGCAGCCTGCTCTCTGGTCTCTGGGTTAATGGTCCCCAGTCCCCATTTCCTCTCTTGCGCTCGCCTCAGCCTTGGAGGAGGAAACCTCGTTGCAGATGCTGCTCCTCCTGGAGCGGCTCCGAGCACTCAGCACCAAGTGCTTCCCGCAGTGGGGGAGCACTTCTCCCTGGAGGCACAGCACCCACACTCTTGACTCCTGAGCAGAAACACTGCTGTGGGCTGAGCCTGCCAGGGTCACTGACAGCCTTTTGCTACCCTGACCTCGTGCCTCACTTCTCCGAGCCCCCAGCACTGAACTAATTGCTAAGCAGTGCTGAGCAGCCACTTTACGCTGGCTTCTTGTCAGTGCCGCTAGGAATCACCTGCATGCTGTGACGGCCACAGAATCAGGGAGGGACTTGGGGGAGGGGCCACCACGCTGCACACTCATCCCCTGCCCACTGCCCATCACCCTTTGGCTTAGACTTTGGCTACAACCCACCTAAACACTCTGAGACAGGAAGCAGGTAACCATGGGCATAGGAAGAAGTGCATAGTCCATCAGGCAGATGGAATTCTGAGTAAAATGTTGGGTATTTTCCTTCTGGTGGGTATATTACCAAAAAGTCCTAAGCCTCCGTTTCCTGGTCTGTTAAATGGGTATAATACTTTTTCACTGTGTGAGAAGAATGGAAAGAATGTCCGTCAGGCACTTGGCACAGAGGACACTGCTCTCAGTAGAAGCTACTTATGTCATCTGTTTGGAAGGGGCCCCTTTGTGGGTTTGGAAAGGGCACTGAGCTGCAGCTGAGGAGAGGGGAATTCACCAGGGAAAGAGGGTGTCCTGACTTCCAGCTTCCTGGTCTGGGCTTTGTGGGAACGGGGGATGTGGGGTGGCCGAGCATCCAGTTAAAGAAGGGATTCAAGGATGGGTGCTGGAGAGAAGGAAAGAGAAAGTGGTCTTCCTTAGGCCTGGCAGGCGTCAGAGGCCAGGCCGGAAATCTCAGCTGCTTCTTACTCAGGCCTCCCTGAAGCCTCCCACAGAGAGAAAGTTCCCTCTTGCCTTGCAGAAGAGGAAACGGAAGTCTGGCGATCCTACGACCCGTTTCTCGGTCCTTGGCTGGGTAGGGGTTTGTGTTGAGATGTGCACGTTTGTCTGGCCGACCTTGATGTCAACGGCAGCCTCACACCCTGAGACAGAGAGAAAACCCACCTTCTAGACATACCGTCCAACACAAAAGCGTTGCCATCAGTTTAGTCCAACACTCCTTCCGCAGGGGAAGAAACCAGTTTAGAGAGGTGAGGCAGCTTGTCCAGAGACACACAGCGGGCTGGTGACAGGATGGGAACCAGAGCCCAGGGCTACCACTTCGTGCTGGGTCACTTCAGAAGAGTATCTGAATGATCACAGCTTGGGAATATAAACCTGCATCTGAAAGGAACGGAGAGCTCAAAACTTCAGGGGTGGAAAGTCCTGAGGGTCTTTTGGTGAGAAGCTTCAGTGAACTGTGACCTCTCCGGGCTCCCATTCCATCCCCCTTGTGGGGTCCCCCTCCTACAGAGCCCCTCACTTGCTCTGCTCCCATGGCTTCCCCAGTGGACTCTGACTGTGAATACCATTTCCCCATCTCAGCGTTTCTAAGGGAAAAGGATGAAACTCCTCATATTCAGGGTCTGTGAACTATTTTTGAAAGGGTGATAGACCCCAGAAAATGCAAGTTTTCAAGAAGCATGTGGGTCTGCCAAATACACCTTGTGCCAACAGGTTCCGTCATTTGAAGGTACATTCCTGCTGCTCTTGAAAGGACTTTTGTCATCATTAGCTGTGCCCAACCAAGAGGGACTGGGTTGGATGTTCTCATTAAGTTGACCCAAAATCACAGCTCTGATCTGCTTGGGGACCTTTGACCTGAATCATTATCACAATGCTAAGAATATTAATTCACAATAATTTATCATTAAATTAAATTATTACTCACAGCTATTTATCAAGTGCTTATTTACATGTCAGATACTATGATTCCATCTCTCCCTCACATACACTGTCCACACTCTGCCAAAAAAGAAGTATAGGTGCTATTACCATTTAACAGATGAGAATGTCAAGGATCTGTGAGGTCAGGGAACTTGCTCAAAGATGCACAGAAGTTGAAAAGCCAGGTTTTAGACCTGGAACGTGAGCCTTCGAGCTTTTCCTTTAACCATGAATCCATTGAATCCATTGATGTGAAGATCTCATAGTTCCACTAGAAGATGAAGACACACTTGTCTCTTCTCCCTCCCACCAGCCACTCTTTTCAGCCAGGTGTGCCCAATTTCCTTGCTCTTACGTGTGAGGCTGGGCCTATTACAAGCCTGCAAATATCTGCCCACAAACATCTCACTGACCATTATCATCTGAATGCCTGTGACGCCCTGTTCCAAAGTCATCTGTTGAAACTTAATATCTGATATGTAGTAAGAGGCAGGGCACTTACGAGGTGGTTAGGGATTTGTATCCTAATAAAGAGGACCTGGGGTACACTTTTCACCTCTCTCTCTTCTGCCGTGTGAGATTGCAGCAATGATTCACACACTGAATCTGCCAGTACCTTGACCTTGGACTTCCCATTCTCCAGAACTGTATGCAATGTATTTCTATTGTTATAAATTACCCAGTCAAAAGTGTTTGTTTCAGCGGCCCAAAGGGACTAAGACGCTAACTGTCCAAGTAGTATACACAGACCATTCTGCGCCTTGGGGATCAGAGGATGGCGAGGTTGATGTTCTGCTTTCAAAGATCCTACTCTTTCCTGGTGACTCAACAGAACAAAGGTGGCAGGGACAGGGTGGGGAGTGGCCCACACTGCTAAGAATCTGCCACTGGAGATCAATCTGTAGGGAGTTTGGGGAGCGGGGCAGAGTTGCCATCACAGCAGGAGGTACGGGGAACTCTGTTCTGGGTGCACAGCATGTACAATGCCACAGAGGTGTAAAGGCCACAGCAGCGAGCACAGCAGCCTGGTTTACCAGCATGGTCCCACCTTGAGATGCATTCAGATCTCACTGCCTGTGGCTGTCGTGAATTCTGACCTCCTCTGTATGCTTAGTATATCTATCAACGGTTGGTAACACATACTCAGGATCTGGGAAAGCTCCATTCTTCCTGCTGGTAGGTTTGTTTTTATATAGAGAGGGACAGTAGTTTTTATTTGACTCAGGTTGTGTTTCTAAAAAAGATTAAGAAGTACATTCTCTCCCAGATCTCCCTATTTCCAAGTGATGACAGCAAGGGAGGGACAAAGCCTAACCCCCAGAACAGAGCCCCGTGTATCTTCCCTTCCCCCTTGATTGTGTCCTGCTCTGCCACAGAAGGAGGACCCTGGAATTCTCTGAGCACTTCCTCTGTGTACAAGGTGCTCATGACTCACACACATCACTTCCCTGAGTGCTTATAGCTGTTCCAAAGCCAAGAAATGTCTCTATTTTACAGACGAAGAAACCAAAGAATAGGTCACTGTTGTTCCCTCCCGCTAGACATGACATGTATCACCTGTCCTGCCAGGTATGGGTCTCAAAGGACCGTAAACCTTCACCAATTCTACCAAGCTGGTGGAGAAAAGGGGGATCCCAGGACCACAAAATCTTGGGGAATCATACTCAGCAAAGGTCACAGCTGGTCATAGAGAGGTGCTAACTTGAGCTAAGTGGAAAGCCAAAATTGTTTAGGAGACAGGAGTAGAATGAAATGCTCCTCTGGCTTTCTATGTGACCATGGAAAAGTGGTAGAGTCTACCATATTGCAGTCACTGTTGATGCTTGCTATGCGTGTGGACTTCTCCAACTTCATTCCCAGACGCTCAGCAGGGTATGTGCTGTCCTCTGAGAGGGCAGCACTGCGTCGACCCAGGCATTTCCTTTTTCCAGGCTTCTACTGCCAAAACTGTCCGGCCCAGGTCATAGCCAAAATCCAAAAATATATCCAACCACGTCCCTCAAAGCCATGACATCGTCTTTTCTCCCGCCATTAGGTACCCCAGTTTCCTACATTCAGCTGAATCCTGTCCTTTCAAATGCAAATTCCTCAAGCTATCCTCAAAAAGCTGGAGAGCAAACCCTGAATGCACACAGTTACAGAGCAGTAAGCCATTTACTTAAAGTTTACATGACATTGGCAGGAAGATGGCTTTTCCTGGATGGCAGAGCCACACGTGCAGGAGTCAGGGGCCTCCAGGGGTACAGTGTAAAGGGGTGCACCTTGGCTCTGATCTCTCCACTTGGCATGTGAGTGTGCCTACAGTTGCCACCTGTTTATGTTGGGAGCTTGGTGGGAATGGTTGACTAAATTGGTTCAATCTTTTTGATTCATTTTGCAGGTTTGTTCAGTCTTGAAAAAATCAAGGATTTGTTTTTCAACTTTTCATTAAAAAAGAACTTTTCTCTCTAATGTCTTCACTTCATGAATGGCTACAAATGGCCAAATGTGTTGGGTATGCTTGCACACACATGTCCGCATGTACAGATCAAAATGAAGAAGTAATTGCACTTTTAAAATACTTGCAGAAAATTTCCTGCCTGTCTTGCTCCTGGGAGGGGAAAAGAGATTTAAATATGCATCCTCCAAACTGGGTTCTGCCCCAGTGAAAGTCACAACCTACGTACCTCTCCTTGTCCCGATTTCTGCCCCTCCTACATGGAATTGGGTCAAAGCTTGGCCAGCATTGTGTTTGGATTCCTATAGAAAGTACTGGGGTACTTTCCCAGAAAGAAAACTCTTGATCAGAAATGTGCAGAGTGATGGCATTTATGCTCCATCTCAGGCATACTCCTGGGGTTATTTCAGCAGATGTGAGACAAGATGCCATATATGAGCATAGAATCTTGTCCCATACGGAAAGCTTGCAGATTCCCTCAGTGTGGCAGGAAAAGGGTTGCTGAGATTGAAGCCAGCTCTCTTACAGGCCCCAGATTCCTGGGGAAGCTGAATCTAACCGGGCCAGGCGGTGAGTGAAAAGGAAAGCAAGCAGTACTAGACAGTCTCACACCTCTGTGAATTAAAGCCAAAGCATTCTGAGATCCAGCTCAGCAGGAGATCGAAGCAGAGCCCCGCTCTCTCACCTGGACCAGTATTTTTTAAAAAGAAAATTCCACTAATTTAACCATGATGGCCCCATCCTTACATCCTCAGCTAACCCGAATTACCTCCTAAAGGGCTTCACCTCCGAATCCCTCCAACATTCCAATTTGGGGTTTAAGTTTCTAACACATGAACTTTTAGGGGGCACATTCAATTAGTTGCCAGTTCAGAGAGTGGATCCCTGTAATCCCTTCTCATATATTTGGAACTCAATTTATTTTAAAAGCCAAGAGCATTTACAACAGCCCTAGTGGACATAGTTCCGTCACAGCAGCTCTGCCAGAATACACAAGCTCCGCACTAACTCACTACCCACTTACTAAGCGCTTGCTTCCAGCTGCCAGAATAAAATAGACCCAAAGCCCAGTCATTCCCCGAGCCAATGTTCCATTCTCCCCAGCTTTGCTCTGGGGGTACAGAATGCTGGTGGTCACTTTTTCTCTAGAACAAAGAGCAACAGCCACTTCCCTCCAGCTGCACAGCTCGCCTCCCCAAATGCACTCGGAGCATTTATCCAGCGTCACACAAGACAGGCGTGAGTTTCTAGTTTTTCTGATTATCTCCGGTATTTGATAAAAGAAGGGGATGCAGCAAACACTGTAAATATTTACTGAGCACTCCAATGGAGAGTCCAGTTTGGGCTCTGCATGGCTCACCCTCATCTCTTCCACAGGCAAGGCAGGAGCCAGGGCGTGTGCATCCCCGCAGGGACATGTGACATGCGAGAGCTGCAGTGGCCAGCTGGAACAGCACTCCAAGAACAGCTCAACAGAGGTGCCCTGAGCTTTGAGTTTCGATAACGGAAGCACCTTTAATTATTCATCAACATGAGGCTTTAACACTATTTATAGTATTAAAGTTAATCATTTATTTAGCACTGTTTCTCCAAAAGAGTTCAAGATAACCTTTATAATGCTCATTAAGCATCAATTTATAATAATTAGTACTTGTTCCCTTTCTGCCTCTTCGGTTAAACCATGGATATCCCAAGGGCCGGGCTGGTATCTGGCTGGTTGGCTGTTTTATTCTGTGTTTAGCACAGTCTTGTACATAGTAGGTGCTTAAAGCATTTTAGACCTTGGCTTTGCATTTGACACTCAGAGATGCACAGTTACGATATTATTTTGATATTTAAACTCAGCTACATTAGTTCTCAAATTTGGATTATCTTGTCTTTCAGTGACACAATTTGGGGTCTTCTGAAGAGCTCTGCACTGAGATTTAGGAGTCCTTTTTGTCACTAACCAGCTCTGTGACTTTGGACAACATTGACTTAAACAACTGATCAGGAGGTTTTCACTTGAGGTTCTTAGATCCCTGGGGGATTCATGCTTTGGGGCCATGAAACTCCTGAAATTGTATGCATGGACGTACATGGCCCTTATACCTGGTGAGAAAATGCATAGGCTCCAGGAGATTCTCTAAAGACTCTGTAATAACAATAAAGTTAAGAACCACTTTCTTTTAAAAAAAAAAAAAAAAAAAAAAACAACTGGGGATGCTTGTGGGACAAATCACACCAGACCTGCTGGGGGTATAAATCAAGAGTTTTTGCACCACCTATTCCTAGCCTCGAAAACCCCTTCCAACCCACTCCCTGCCTGGAGTTTTCTCCCACTATGATCACCCACACCCAAAGCCATGTGGTTCTGCTGGCCAAGACCAAAGACCTCCAGATTGGCCATTACCATGGTTCCTTCCAGCCATACTTTCAAGCCTGCCTGGACCTTTTCCTTCTCATCTTTAATGAAGTATACAATACTGTATAAACTGGTTTTGCTACATCCCAAACCAGTGTTCTTTGCTACGAGCTGGACCTGCAAAACTGACTCTGGGGAATGTTTCCAAGACAAGGAAAGCAAGTGACTCTCAAGGACAATAAGAGTAGGAAGAGGACAAGCCTTAATCCCTGTTGGGTGCAGAGTAGGAAATCTGTGTGAGTAAGTACTAAGTGCTGTAGCCCAGGATCCCAGCCAGGATTCAGCTAATACTTCAGCTTGTCAATTTAGGAAGTCCAGAAAAATCAGCTACTTATAAGAAGGTGTGTAATTTGATTTCTGTGGACTCTCATTTTCACATAAAATGGGATGGTTGCCTGATCTATGCTTCTCACACTGGATTGGGCATACAGTTTATCCAAGATCTTGTTCAATGTAGATGTTGGTTCAATGGTCCTGAGGTAAAATTTGAGACTGCAAATTCCAGTCAAAATCCCAAAGGATGTCAGGGCTGCTGCAAAGCAAAGCAACTTTGGTTGCAAAGTTCTAAACTGCTGTATTGGAAGATATTTTTCTCTGTATTGGAAGAATTTTGAGATTAGTTTAGGCCCATGGGGAAAAAAGGAACGGACTGTTTAGTGATGCCTGCCCTGGAAACGAGGGAGGTTACAAAACTACTGTGAATTTCCAAACCTCAGACCAGATGCTTAGTGTAAAGGAAGCTTCAAAATCTAACACAGTCATTTCCAAAGCTGGTCCCCACGGCGGCAGTGGCGGCAGCGTCACTTGGGAACCCCTTGCACCCACTACCCCAGACCTACTGAATCAGAAGTGGGGTTCTGCAATCCAGAGTTTAGCATGCCCCTCTCCAGGTGATTCTGCTGTGCACTCAGGCTTGAGAAGCGTTAATCCAATACCCAAGGCTCCTATAGAGTTGATAACTACCATCTAAGGCCAGGGATAGGCTCATGTTAAGGAAGGAGGGCTAGAGGATAGAGGTGGATCAAGGATCCACCCTATTTAATAGGATCCTCCCTACTTACCCTGAATTCAACTGGAGAGCTCTGAGTTTTAAAAAAAAATTATTAAATCTTAAGAATGCATTTCAAGCTTCTTTGGTCTCTCCTAACTGAACTGATTTTCCAACCCATAAAATGTGCATCTGGTTCATGTTTTTAAAACAGATCAGAACCTAACACAGTAGCCAAGTCTACTTGTCATTCCCACAGCCTTGGGAATTGGGCCAAGTGAGCCCGGTACCCAATTCCATTTGGTTCCCACCTGGCACATGATCTGAGGCTCAGGCTAGACCACTGTTCCTTCTCGATTGGACTGTTTCTATATTGCTTTGACATTTTGAGTAGCAGCCCCAGAGAGAGCTGGGTGCTAAATCCTTGGGCTCAAAGTTAGTAATGACAGTCGATCTACCTGTGACTCTTTCAAAATGGTGGGCAAACAATCTATATATCAAAAAGCGAGAAAGGACTCTCTCCTTGTACTCATCTCCACAGCTCTTGCAAGAGTACTGAAAATCCAGCTCAACAACACTCAGGTGTGAAACAGATTATGGCTCACAGCTGGAGGCAAAGAAGTTACAATTCTATCCAATTACACCCATTTAATTGGGTGTTAAAAATATCCTAGGTTCCAATAGCAGTTCCTTGGCTAGACAGTGGCGTATAGAAGAAAGAAGCAGCACCCCGTTTGTTAGGAATTTTGCTTTGGGGCTAGGAGAGAGAAAGCAGGACACATTTGCTTAGAATACACCAGAGTGGACACCATCTTGATTGAGGATGAACTGGAAGCCTGGTTTGGATGTTTAAGACTTCCAGTTCTTTTCTCAGCCTTGAGAGCGCACAGTCTGGATACAAGTTCCTGCAAATTCCTTCAGCCTATAAACTACTAGGGCAAAATCACATCCATACTCTTCCACTCACTTCTTACAAGTCCTAATCAGTATCCCCAGTATGAGAAAAATTCGACACAACCTGAACGTCCAACTTTAGGAGAGAAATTGAAAGACTTGCATATGCTATATCCATCACATGGGGACCGCTGCAGCCACCCCAGTATTTGTGAAAAATTTTTAATGACCTGGGGACATGCTTGTGACATAATGTTAAATTTTAAAACATTAGGGTACAAAATTATGATATGGTATGTTCACAGCAATGTCCAAAAGGCATAGAGGAGTAGCCAAAATTTATGTCGTTTCTGTTTCATGACAGAGTAATGATCATTGTTTTCTTTTTCTTGTTTACCATATTTTCCCATATCCCACAACTTCAGTATTACTTTTATGTGGAAATGTAGTCAGATAATTTAAATAAGTTTTGCTCCTACCTAGATGTGTCACTTTATTGTTTACGTGAGTCAGAGTCTTGCTATGTAGCCCAGGCTGACCTTGAGCTTGCTTTGATGTTCCTGCCTCAGCCCCTTAATGCTGGCATTACAGTTATGTGCCACCACACCTGGCTGGATGTGCCACTTTAATTTGACTGGCTGTCCTCAGACCTGGCTTACACATTCTTTTCTCCCCAACCCTCTGCTCCAAGACATTCCCTTCACGTGACATAATCTCCTTGCTGCTCTCTGCCTGTACAGTCCTTCCCTATCTTCCCATCTCTTGAGTTCCCTCTTCCTCCCAGGAGGCCACTGGGAGCGTTCCTATTGCACAGCATCTCTGCCCTTTGTGAAGCCTTGGAAGGTACAGATCATGTATTGTCAGCCTGTTGTTTCCCTGCGTAGGCTACATTCAGACCAACTGCTCCAGAATCTCTGCGGTGGGACACTGGCATCAGTAGTTCACATCTCCCAGTGTCATTCTGACGTGTACCCAGCACTGAGAGTCATTCTAATCACAAGTCAGAAGTCACCTGTACATGCTACAGCAGCATTTGTCTTGGATTTTTTGTGCCAGTTCTAATTCCCAGAGATCCCAGTGTGCCAGTACTTAACTAGTATTATTATTGTAATCATAGTAACACGATTACAATATTAATCATACTGACTTCTCTGAGATGCATTTTGACACAGACCCACTGCACATTTTTTTGGGGGGGTTGATTCAGATATAGTTCTTTTGATTTCCAATAAGGATGTCAGAATTAGCTAATAAAAATACAAAATATCCAATCGTTTGCTTTAAAGATAAACGATGACTAATTTTTAAGGATAAGTATAGGGCATCGAATATACTTACCCTAAATTTTTTTTTACATTTTATTTGGAGACACTTGACTTAAAAGGTGGGGGGTATATCTGAGGGATTTTGTTTCTCATTCAGCTGTTGTGGAGCCTTGTGTAGTGAGGGCTGAGCTCTCAAAGTGGTTGTGTTACTGAAGGTGGAAGACAAACTCTAGAATCAATAGGGAGAAAGGCCCTGCTTTCTAGATTCTGTTACTGAGGCAGCTTGTTAGTGAAATTTTATTTGCAGAAGTACAGATGGGGCCAAAATCTAAATATTGCCTCTGGGCTGCACTTAGCTTTTCGGAGTCACTAACCAGTGTGACCCACGATGCAAGATTCTAAGGAGAGTGCTAGGTGTAGATCTCAGGCTCTTCCTGCCAGTGTATTTAGGCAAGTTGATTACATGCTTAAGTCTTAATTATTCTCCTCTATTAACCAAGGATACTAAGATATTTGTACCCAGTCAATTAGTCTGAGGATTAAATATGATCATGTTTATAAGGTTCCTTCTATAGTCCTTGGGTCTTTGTTATTATTATTATTAAAGTGATCATTTTCTTTCAAATTCAGTCACTAAGCAAACAAAATATACTAGAGGGGCTTACTGCTGTCCCTATTCCAGTGACACCGAAGGCCACTTCTAATAAAGCAGACAGTAATGATTGGGAAAGGGGCAGGAGAAAAGACTGCGGCAGGAAAAAGAATGAGATTCTTCCAGAATATGAAACTGTTTAAATAAGACAGATCTCTTGAGGTGGAATTTTACCCAAATCACAACCAAGTGGCTGACCCTCGCGGGAAGATGTTACACACCTGTGCCAGGTCCCCCAGCAAATCCCAGCGGAAATGAGTGGCCAGGGTCATGGCAAACACCAGGTTCTTTGATGGATCGGCCCCAACTGCTGGAACCAACGGCCAATGCAACTCTGGTGTGTCACCTCTTTAAATTCCTGCAGGTCAAAAACTGTGTTTCTCTCTCAGCAACTGTTTCTACCCTGGGGCAATTCAGGATCACCATGTCTGATCTACCCACAGCCAGCCCTTCTGTAGCAGTGAGACACTAACCAGACCTGATCCCTCGGTTTTTCAAAACAAGTTTGAGAAATATCACCTGGGACAGCCCCCCAAAAATGCCAGCTGCCCGCTTCCCAGGCACATCAGCTGCCAGTCACTGTCAACTTTCTGCTCAGACTGCGACAGCTGCTGCATGGGGAGGAGAAAGAGGCCACACAGCTACCCTGGGTGCTGGGCCTACTGCTCCTGCACAGCTCCCAGGAGGGAATTGAAGGTCAGGTCCAAGGGGAGAGTAGCTGTGTCATGAGAGTCAGGGGCCCTGGCAGCTGGTGGCTTCAGGTCATTCCTCCAAGTCCATTGTCCGCTCCACGTACTGCAGATTAATTGGAAACTCTTGGGATGTGTTTTGGGGAGGAAGTAGTGAGTGGAAAGTCCTAGTCCCATCACCACAGGGCCAAAATGCTCAGTCTTTCTGGCCCCTGTATCCTCTCCTGTGAGACAGGGGAAGACCTTTGCTCTTCTTACAGTGATTGGGAAGGTCAAAGGAGATCCCAGCATGGAAGTGGTTGGTCACTTGTAAAGCACAAAGGTATTCTGGGTATTGCTACCGTTCTATGTCTTCTTCCCCCGGATGCTGACAGAGTCAAAGCAATGAAGAACTCCAGGGTTTCTGCTCACCTTGACAAACAAGCTAGGAAAGCAGTTGAAACAACTGTGAGAATGTAGTTCCCTACGGGGTATCTGAGTCCTTTCCAGGACCTGTCCTGTAGCACAGAATCAAAGCTGGCCAGCAGTGGAGGAAAGGAACCAGCAGATATTTGGGTGGTCAAGACAAGGAGTGTGCTGGGCTGTGGCCCATGATGAGCTGGGCATAAAGACCCAGCCCATTTGCTACTTGTGGCTTGGAATTGGGGTTGACCCTCTTGCATGCTTAAGTCTTAATTATTTTCCTTTTTGCTTGATGCCAAATGAGGTGGCAACACACTGCAAAGGGCAGGGGGCTGGTGCTGTGGAGTTTCATCTGGTCTCATTTTGCTCTGGGGTTTTGGCGCCTGTGACAGACACATGGGGAACAGCCTCCTCTGTCATCCCCAATCAGACCACTGGCCTCCAAGAGCATAAATATGTGTGAGATTTCACACATGTTTGCTGGAGGAAAGAGTCCACGGATCACAAGAGGACACGTGTTTGCATGTGCTGCAAATGTTTGGTTTTTTAAAGAAAAAAAAATAGACATTCATAGGCCACTGTTACAAAAGAGGGTCAGCTTTGCCCCACATGGTACTGGAACTGGAACAGCTGTAAGCAAGAGAAAAATCTGATCTCAATCTGCTAGGGTTGGGATTGCCCACCTGATTCCTTCAGGAGGTTTGTTTTCCTGACTTACTCTATCAACCAACATCTTACAACAAGACTTTTCCTCAACAAGACTCAGGGGAAGGGTGGTATTTGTGAGCTATTTTATAAACTGGTTCTGGGAGATAGGAAGTTGAGAATCCATATACTAAAAGACAAAAAATAAAGTACCTTGAAAACAGAGACTTGAACATTTTTTTAGAAATATTTACTTTCACTATTTTTAGTTCTCCCCTAGAAGCACAAATTACTTGACAAAGACCATAAAATAATTGTAAAAGAAAATAGTCATATAAAGGATGGGGTGGGCACAATTTACATCAATCCTGATCATGCAGCTGGGGATGGGGTGTGTTGGTTTGGGGGATAGTTTTGCAAGGGAGAACAATATAATACAGGACACATATTTTATAAGATTATTTATAAGAGTCACCCAAAGAATGATACACCAGAGTGCAGGAAATCTGTTTTCACGCTGTAGACCAAGAATCCAGCTGAGGGCCTGGATTCTGTGATAATGTCCTGCATGAGTCCAGCTGAATACCTGGAGCCCATAACAGTGCCTCCCACGAATCCAATTGGAGGCCCAGAGCCCCGACAATGTCCCATGCAGGCCTGTTCCACGGATCTGCTCTGGGAAGGCCCAAGGGTCAGTGGTGGAATCTAGGAAGTCTGAGCCAGTGGGATGAAGGATCTGTGCTAGCAGGCTGAGGGATCTATAGTGGAGCCAGGAAGCGATGCTCGGAAGAACCAGAGCTCCCCCGAAAGGTACCACAGCCATCCTCAGCAACAGTGAGGTCCTGAGCTCCTCCAATGATCAAGATGACTGAGTACCCATCAGGGAAGCCAATGCAGCAAGCTTTTCCAGGAAACCGGCAGTGCACCATCTTTCCCTCTGGAGCCAGGAAGCAATGCTCAAAGTGAGGACCAGAGCTCCCCCAAAGTGAACCAAAGCCATTCTCAGTGCCAGTGAGGTCCCAAGCTCCTTGCAGGATGAAAACAGCCAAGTTCATCAGCAAAGCCAGCATTATGAGCTCCTCCAAAACAAACAACGGTTGCTTACAGCTTCCACCAGCTCGCAATAGCCTTCCTTGGCTCCCAATAGCCTCTTTAGTTCCCAAAAGCCTTTTCTCTTTTTCTCCAGGTCTGCCTCTTATGCTGCTGGCAACAGTCCCCAGGTGGGCCTCCCACCCCCAGCACCACACTCACTCAGTTCAGCTGGGGTTATAAGTTGCCCACCAGTTATCAATCCACTACCTGGGGTGAGACTGAGAGCTACCATATTAAGCAGACAGCCGGCTGGGAAGGACAGCCCTGTTCTCCAACCACCCCAGCTGTGATGTAGGGCATGTTCTCAGCCAACTGTATTCTACTTGGAGTCTAGTAGTAGTCATCCTAAAAAGTATCCTTGTGAAATCACTGAAGAGGTGCTCAAAATAATGGTAGAATGTTCTAGAGTTGACCAGATATTTTCACTGATAAATCCATTTAGCAGTCCCAACAATCTCATAGCCTAGCAGTAATCATTTCTATGTACTTGACTTGAATCAGAGACTCAGAGAAATTCAAGCATTTTCAGCTCCCACAGATAAGAGGGCACAGAGCTAGGACTTTCGAGTCCTGCATCCTCAGGTTTATCCAGACACCAAAATAGCTCAGGAATGAAGCTTGTAGGCTCAGGTTGTCTAGGTTCAAGTCCTAGCTCTGATCCTCACTTGTCAACTGTGTGCAAGAGTTTTGAATTCTTGTGCTTGGTTTCCTCATCTGTAAAATGTAGATAATGTACTAATGCTAGAGAGTAAGAGAGAAAGAGAGAGAGAGAGAGAGAGAGAGAGAGAGAGAGAGAGAGACCCTGAACTTGGGAATTTGATCAAGGCATTTAAATTATTCATAGTTTTTCATTCTATTTAGATTTCCTGATGTGTCTCACTTTTCATTTTTTGTGACAGACCCAAGAATCACAATACCTATGGAAAACTCTCCCTCCAGACCAAGAGCTCTGTATAGGGCTAGGAAATTAGGGTCACAGATGCTTTATTTCAACAATGTAAAAATCTCTTTTGCTGGGTCTTCCTGACTTCTAGGAAGTAAGCCAAGGCCTATGAACTTCTCCAGATTTGCCCAAGGTTCCCAGATCCAACAAATAAGACTCCTCCCTAAGACTACCTCAATGTACCTTTTGGAGCACAATAGAACATTATTTAAAATAATTTCAAATTATTGAGGAAAGGGACAAAAAGACAGCTGGAAAGGGAGGAAGAAGCCACCCACGATTTCCAGTGGTGATCTATAGAAAAACAGAGTGTGTATAGGGGGAAGGAGGGAAACTCTTAGTGTTTATACATTTCAGTACTGTTTGAATCTCTTACTGCAGACATGTATTATTTAATACCAAGACATTGAAAACTGGCCCCATTTCTAGGATGGTGTTATGGCTGATACATTGTGTCAACTTGGGGAGTCTAGAGGTTTGGCTAAGTGACTCAGCAGTTCTGCATCTTGGGGTGAAAAGGACATTCCCTTACCCTTCTGGGATGTTGTTCATTGTGTCAGTTTGAGAAGTTTAGAAGGTTAACCATGTGGCTCAGCAGGGAGCCAGGGTGCTCACTTTGTATTTATCCTGAGCCTGTGCAAGAGGAGGGCATGGAGATGATGTGAGTGCCACATGCCCCCTGGGTGGGGGTAGCGTGCTTACAACATAAGGGAGGGAAAGAGGCTTGATCTTCTCTACCACTCCTCCCTTTGGCTCTTGTTGCTTTGTTGTTCCACCACCATGAACTGTTGCCCTCTGCCATGTGCTGCTGTGCCTTGGAGCCAGGCAAAGCTCTGCAAAGTGTAAGCTACATAAACCTTTCCTTCCTTCATCTTGGGCATGAGTATTTTATCTCTGCAACAAGAAAAAAGTAACCAAGACAGCTGACCATGGGAATGTGCTCGGTAGAAACTGTCCTGGACTCTGCCCCACAGGAAATTCATTCTTTAGTATGTTACTTCCTCTGGGAAGCCCTTCCAGGTAGATCCATGATATCCACTTCTGTGACAGTAGCTCATGGCTGCTGGTGTCATGGACTTCTAATCCAGCCCTGCCTTTGTCCATTCTATAGCTGTACCGTGAGCAAGGCCCTAGCACCAGACCCTAGACAAGGTGTCCACTTGCAGGGAGCATGGCACTCCCCGTTCCTGGCCTCTTGAGTCATCCCTGTGGCATGTGCTCTGATGCAGATGGGACAAGGGTTACGGAAGCAAATGCCAGGAGACCTGGCCCGGGTCAGGAGGTCTGCCAGGTTTCTCTGTGCACACAGCCTTCAGCTGGGAACTGGAGAATGGGAAGAGGCACACATTAGCTGAGAGGGGCAGGAAGAAGGCAGCAGCGTCTGGGCTGAGCACTGAGACGAGAAGGAATGGGCTCACCAATGACAGAGGGGCCCATCCTTCCACAGCAGTAGAGCCAGGAGGCAGGGCAGAGAAGGGATGGAAGACACAAGAGGAGGCTGCGCCACGTGACGCTCTGCAGAGTGTGGGATTTTAAACTTTGCCCCCAAAACAGTGAAAAGTTGCTGAGGGATTTATCCTTGTGGGCTCCATTTGTTTGCTTGTCTCTTGTTGTTTGTTTCCACTTTGACACACCAACTCCTGGCCCAATGCCTGGCGATGACTGGGAGCCTAATGATGATCATTTGGGTGGTGGGCCCAAGTCACCCTAAGGAAGAAGATCTGACAAGCAAAGAGCATGGTGCCACACCCCGTCTCCCCCACCCTCCTTTCCGCCTCCCCAGTCCAGGCTCAAGTCTGAGACATGTAAAACGCACACAAAGGAACACTTGGCAAAGAGATACAAACTAAGCCGTTTCTTCCACCCTCACAGCCCTTCCAAAATGTTCCCAACTGGCATCAGATATCATCGTCCTGACCAATGAGACAAACAAACCAAAATTGGTGACTCAGGAGGGGGTGAGCATTTGCCAGAGGCCATTGGCAGATCCCTGGGTGTTCTGAGAGTCCTGTGTTGGCCGCTGGTCAAAAGCAGACTCCTCCGTGTCCTGCCTAAAGTACGTATTTATAGGCTTAATTATGTGAATTTGCTTTGCTTTAGCTCAAAGAAAGTAGGTGTAGGGGGATTTTTTAATGCTGCCCCAAATGAAAGTATATTGAAACCATCCTGACCTCAAACCAAATGTCAGAGCAGTTGGATCCCTCAGCAGCAACAGAATACTTTTTATAGAATGGGAAGTCAATTGAGAAATCAGAAAAAATTAGAGTTAGGAAGGACCTCTGTGCTCACGAGGGTCAGGTCCCCAGAGCTGCTGTTGAGTTGTCCCCTGTGGTGAAGGGTCTAATGTTTTGTCCACTCAAGTTTTAAATATCTCAACCAATAGCTAACCCCTGGGGATGCCTCTCCACAGGGCGATAGATCTTGCTGTCAGGGCTTTTTTCCCACTATTCAATTTCACTTTTCCTTTCCTCTGCGACAACCCATTTGTCTTTGGCAATGATACAGACAAGAGTGTGCTGTCACTGGAAAACAAAAAGCCCTGTCTTTGCTTTCCATTTCATTTTCCAGATCCCTCTACCTACGGAAACTTCCAGGTCTGTAAGGGAGAGCAGGAAAGGGCTGAGGGGAACAGGCCAGCAATGGAGCTGACATTAGTTCTGAGAGAAGCCATTTCGAGAAGCCGAACCCCAACGCCCAGAGAGATATTCCAGGGAACCTGATTCTCAGAGGCAGAAGCGACCAGTCTCCAAGCTTTCTGGACAGCCCAAAGCTGAGCCGCCTCTCGCAGTGACAGCTGGGACAGAAGGTGGCAGCAGAGCATCAGGCTCTGTAGTCCAAGCAGTCCTGCTTGACTCTGTGAGCCCCAAACTCCGCCAGCACAAAACCGGACTGGCCAGGAATTCTGCTCTCAGGCCAAGAGTGAGCTGTGAATCAAGGCTCTGGCTGCATTTTTAAGACAAATCCCAAACAGCCAGGAGCATGTGAGCACAGTCCATTTTCTCCCGGAGAACATCCGCAGCCAGAATTTAATCCAAAGAATAACTTCAGTCCCAAGCAAGGGTATTGGTCCAAAGTGATCTGAACACATAAACTTCTGGTCTAGTGTAGGGTGTGTTTAAAGAAATTTAAGACTAAAGCTTTTTCTCCCCTTTATTCTAGCCCCAATTTATTTATTTCCAAATTTGTCTCTGGTTTTCTTGTTTTCCGTTTCCTGATGGTTTAGTTATTTGGTCGTGTCTGCATTCAGTCTTTAGTAAGCAAGGACCAATGGGGTAAGCATTTCTGCCTTAAAGTTGGACTCCTGCTGGGGAACCAATTAAATGTAATACCCACCAGGGAGAGTGTGATATTTTTTATTACTTTCTAATTTCAGCCCTGAAATGGCTTCAGTGATCAGAACATTCTTCAGCTTAAGAACCTGAAGGAGCCAGGGAAATGGTGCTTTTGATTTGTATTTCATTTATAACGGTCCATACTTGCCAAGAGCTCTCCAAGGGTTTCCATGGGCCTCAGAATCTTGCAGTTGGGGGAAAAGCAAGACAAAGAAAACAACAACAAGACTTGCTGTCTTGCTGCTTTGCCTTATCATACTGGGGAACTGCAGCTACTTTGGGAAAGCCTTTTTCTTTTGAGAAGTTGGTGAACTGAGAAAACCCAGATAGAAGAATTAGAACAAAACAGTTTCTCTGGATTTAAATCTATTTAAGCTACAATAGTAAATCAAAACCATGCCTCTTTCTCATTACCAATGGCCTGATAGGAGGACCTCCTAAATGCTCATTAAGGCAAAAGGAAGAGTTATGTTCCGTTTCTAAATACATTCGCAGGAACCCCCAACCAGTAAGTACAAGAGTGGTTGCTTCTAACTGCTGTTTGTTTTATGTTTCTTTCTCTTCTTTAAAGAGTTAGTATGAAACAGAAAGGCTTGAAAAAGGGTAAGGGTGGGGGTCCAAATGGATTCTAATGAGGAAAAAGAAATAAAAGCCAAATTCTCCCTGAATCCCTGAATTTCTATTTATCTTTGCAACAAGGATGCCTTAAACCCCAAACTGCTTTTGAATAAAACGAGTCATACCAAATAGCTAACAACCCAGAAAAACAGCTAAAAGCTCAACTTATGAGCGGCTCCAAATCCTTTCCATTTGCCACAGGGGTCTTGGCTGAGGGCTCCCCCCGCCCCCAGTCTTCCTGGCTTGCTCGCTTTCTGTTTTCCTGGCTTGCTCGCTTGCTTAGCCAGGAGGTAATTCTGAATGTTTATCTGAAGTATCTCACTGGTATTCTGGGGGGACTTTCCTCTCTAGCAAAAGCTCCCCTTAAAACAGGGGCTTGTTTTAATTCTCACTGAATTACACTAGGCATTGTGAGTCTCAATAGTGAACAGTTAATATTAGTGAGACTGACTAGCAGAGACCGACATGTTTAGCTGTACTCAATGACAACTTTCATAAAAATGTGATACAAAAATTAACATTTATAATTTTGTAATAAGCCTGCTATTGTATTTGCTATTATATGCTGCTCTGTTAAGATTATCTCCCCTAGTTTTAAATAGAAATCGCATGGGAGCAAAAATGTTTGTCTTTATTGTGTATAGCTTGCTTAAGTACCACTTTATCATATGATTTAAAATTCAACAATTTAGCAGCCAGTATTTATTATTCAAAGAAAGGGCAAGTGTTTCTTCAGAGGTTGTCTGAATTTAGACTCACAAACCAATCCACCTCCCCCTCTTCCTCCATTCTTCCCTTCCTTTCTTCCTGCTTTCTGTCCTCTTTAAAAAAGCAGCAACTGGATGTTGTTGGGTTTTAAAGGTCCATAACAATTCAATATCCCTTCAGGAATAAATATCTGTAGATTATTTGAAATGGCCAACTTCCTTGATAGGGCTTTTTAGTCTACAAACAGAGTAAAAACCCAATACTCCTGATCAAAATATTTCTCCGGTCTACACTGGCAATGAGAACTGAGCTAATTCTGCACTAAACAGAAACATAAACACAAGCACATGAATGAAGGAATACGCAGAGAAACATCAAGCAGAACCAAAACCATCAAAGCCTGTCTTTCGCGGAGGCAGTGAGTTCCCCTCACCATCCCACTGCCCGGTTCGAACGGAGGCTCTTGCCTACAACTGAGGAAGGGCTCCTTCAGCTCCCGCTCGCCTTCTGCAAGACATCAGATTGTTAGCCTCTGGGAAGTAGCAGTATTTCAATCAACCAGTTTGTCATGTTGTGCTTTACAGTTTCTAAAATTAACACCGAATCCAAACAAAAACATGGTTGGTGTGGAACCGCCTACAGAGGACTCTGTCATCTGGTTGCTTCAAATCTGTTCATTATCAAAATTAGCTTCCTTGTTTGTCCTACCTCCATTCTCGAGTGCACACCATTAATTAACCAACCTGTCATTATATGCTGGTAATGACCAAGTCTTCTAGGAATCTAGTTTAAATACAAGACTTTATAGGAGTCCCAAAGCTGGGGGTAGAAGAGGTCGAGCGGTTGCAGGGACTCTGTATTCCTTCCAGCACCCCTTGCTTCTTCAAGCAAGGCTGAACATGGAAACAATGCCGGTTTATTCCCTGGCACTGAGCAAAGCTAAATTTTTCCAGGCTTCACCGAGGAATGTTCTTCCCAATATCTGCATGAATTATGAAGCTGACTTCTAACCAGATGTCAGGGGCTCTGCCCTTCCTGTTCGCTCTGGATGCATCCATGTTTAACTCCTCATGCCCCTTGCATTTGTCTCATTTTTCAACCCTTTCTCATTTAGAGGTTAAAAAGGAATTGGGGTTTCTTTTTAAGTCACTTTGATTTTACAGTTTCAGTGAACTGATCCATGAAACTCCAAAGAATATGTTGACAGAATCAAACGGGGGGAAGGAACAAAAAAGAGGGAGGGGAAAGCAAAGCAGATGATAAAAAATAAACTAAAGAATCTCTAACGATGTACTTTCCGTAAGAGGCTTCTGGCGACCTCCCTTACACTGAAACCGGGACTGGGGCAGTCGCACTGCTGACACTTCCTGGGAGTGCACTAATCCCAGGAAACAGCCCATAAAGTCCTCTGCAGGAAACAAGTTCAGTGTTGAAAGGAGCCACAGCTAATTCTTTAAATTCTGTCTTCTGCACCCTGACTTTCCTCTTGAACATTCTCATTTAAAATTTCCTCCATCATCCTTTACATATACAATTTTCCAAGGCAAAGAGTGACTTTTTACAGTCTCTGTGTGCCCATAAAATTCCGTCTCGGAGATTTTATTAATAATCATAAAAACATCAGTACCCATCAGGATCACTTTGCAAAGGGAAAGGCAGTTCTTCCTAAAAGTGTGTTCAAATTGTCTGAGATAAATGTTAAAGTGAAAAGGGGGTGAACTCAAGGGTGATGATCAAATCACCCTCCCTCTGCCCTACCTGTCACGAGCAGAGACATCCCACAGGCTGCACAAGCAAGCTGGGAAGTGACACCCGCCGCACCTGTAGCCTGACACAGCTTCACGTGGAGGGAGGCTTCCGACCTCTCCTACTGAAGGCGTGCATTCCTCACAACATGGAGCAGAGGGATGGGGGCTCAACACTACATATATTTTACTGCACAAGGATGTGTTCCTTGGGACTTGGAGAAGCCTAGAATGAAGTACTTAAAATGACTCTTGACTACTTCCCAGCCAGCCCACAACTTTGGTCCAACAGTCTTCACTTGTTGATTGTCAGTTAACAGCAACCAAATAAGCCGCGAGGGGATCCCTGTAAAGGGACTTGTAGGGTGGTCTGGTGGCTCACCCTGCAGAGGAGTGAACTGGGTGATCACGGACCTTCTTCCCTTGGGGGTTCTCAGTTTTTCTGCTCACACTGTCCCTTAATCCTACAATCAGGCAAGACTTTGAACAGGGAAGTTAAAAACCCTTAATTATCCCAAATCTTGAGGGATTATGAGAGATAGGAATGTACTGTATAAGGCGATCACTCTACCAATAGGAGAATCATTGACCACGCAGCCAGATGATCTCATAATCTATCCATATTGAGGTAACATCCATGACCTCCATCAATTCAATACTGTAATTCTAATAGTGGACGCTACTGAGTACTTATTAGAAGCTAGACCTTTCCCAAGCATTTCACTTACATTATCTCAAATAATTCTGAAAAGAGTCCTATGAGGCAGAACTGTTACCACCTCCATTTTACAAAGGATGAAACAGATGCCCACAGCTCTAACTACCTGTCCCGTGATACCCAGCTGGTAAGAGGCAGAGCTAACTCAGGGCTCTTGCTCTTACAGACTCTATTTTATTCCAACATGCTTAATTTTAATACTTGCCCTACCTCTAAAACCATCTGAATCTTACGGTTCAGTGGGAAAAGAAGGTAGAAAGAACCAAGAGGCACTCCTGCCCCTTGGAAAAGAATGCTTCAGGAGTACACAAGGCCAAACTAGGTGCAGTCGCATCTTTGATTAAGAACTCATCGTTCGTTCATTCATTCATTCACTCATTCACTCACAGAGAGACTTGGGATGTGAGATGAGAGAGTAAAGAAAAGTAGATGGCAGAGCAGAACCTCCCAGCCTCAGGAAAGTGTGAAAGCACACAGGACTGTGAGACAACCACGTCACCTGAGAAAAGGGAGAAGGGAGGGAGCCCAGGGGCAGACCTCCTCGGGGAGCCGCCACTGCCCTCTGCTCAGTTTCAGCTAGTTGTCCTGGAGTTGGTGTTGGCACGGGTTCTCACACCTGCACTGTTGACATGTTGGGCCTGAGCATTCTTGGTGGTGGAAGCTTCCTTGTGAGCTATAGGATGTTTAGCAATGTCCTTGGCTTCTTCTTGCTACATACTAACTGCGTCCCTTCTCTTAGCTGTAACAAAGAAAAATGTCTCCACACACTGCCAGATGTTCCCTGGGGACAACATTGTTCCCCTTTGTAAGCCACTGGCATAAGTTAGCTGAGATAAAGTCTTAGAGTTATGCAACACCGTTTCCCTCCCAAAGTTTCCATGTTATCTTGTGGCCCTTGGCCCTTGATCTATGATGAGATAAGCAAATATATTTGACAAGCACTCCGTGTACATATAGGATTATAAGGCAAAGCTTTTCCCCAAAAGATGGTTCATAAAATTTAAATCCTTAAAAATTTCTCTTTCTTGAAATTTGCTCAATTCACTTTGCTTTGAACATCAAGGATATGTTTGGAGAAAGACATTATTAGTACAAAGTGACCTCAATGGATAAGAACTGGTGGGGGAGACAGGGTAGGAGCCTTACAGACATCACCCGGTAACATCAGGACGAAAAAGAGAGGCAAAAATATTTAACACAGATTTGGCTGTTATTTCTGAAGACATGACTTTGTCATTGAAAATGTTGGAGGTATTTTAAGCAAGTCTTTTAAAGTTCACTTTTTTAAGAAGTGACCTTGTAGAGATCATAAATATCCACCAAAAGGACAAGTGCAAAAACCCTCTCGGGGCTTTGAATAAAATTTTCAGTGACAGCATCTTGCGTGGATTCAAAGTGCTGCATTTTGAACAGTTTAGAAGTGGAGATGCTACACAACTGAGAACCAAGCTAGATGACACAAAGGTAGGTCTGGTGAGGATCAGAGTGCTTGACAAATGTCCACCAGAAGAAGGTGAGCGTGATTATTTCATGACCTGAACTTTTTAAAATACAGATTGGGAGAAATGGTATTTCTCAATGCTTATACCATTTTATATAAAATGAAACATATGCAAATGAACTGGAACATTTAGTATGGAAGTAGACATCTTACCCATTTCATAAATTTTGAATATTCAAGGTGGCTTTCTCTCTGCAAACTGGTACATGCCTTACATGTGGGCTTGTCTCACACTTGAGCATACAAGCTCTCCAAGTACTTAGTATTTTTAAGATTCTATGCATGTCATATGGAACACATGTTTCTAGCTCTTAAAGAGTTTATGTCTTCTGTGGGAAAAGAAGGCAAGCAGAGAAAGCAGCTTCCACATGACTCAGTGTGATCTGCTCCAGGTAAGTGGTTCAGAAGATGTGCTAAGAGAAGGAGGCCAGATAACCCTTCAGGGAGGCCACCAGATGCCCTTCAGATGTGTCACCTGCTTCTACCAAAAGATTAAAAATCAATATCCCAAGCAAGGATTTGGGGCAGTGTGATTTGGGTATCTTTCCCCTGCCACCTCAAGCTCCAGCTTCCACTCTACCCTGTTGGTCCTGGACCTTGACAATGTCTTGAACACCCACCCATCTTCTTTTCCTGCCCTCCCTTCATTGTGCCTCACGTCTGCACATACTTTTCTTTTACCCCTGTCTCTCTGGCGCAACATCTTTCCTCTCTTCTTCTTTTGCAAACTCCCAACTGTTCTATAGACATTATCTCAATCCTCTCTTCCCCTAGGAAACCTCCCTGGACCCCTTCCTTTGGTCAGATTCTTCCATTTTCAGCTATCACAACAAACATTAGTTCTTTTGTTCTCAGTATTTCTCTCTCTTTATTCTCCTGGATCCATTAGCACTGTTGTTACTGGTGCATGTTGTTCCTCTTAGGCTGTAAGGCTTATGCAAGCAGAGCCTTTGTCCTTTTCTCCTTATACCTTCTCCTCAGGACCTGCCCCAAAGTAGATATCCAATATGTAGCTACTGAGTGAATTGATTAAGTGAACGCATATTTGCTACAACTTTTAGCCTTCAGCTTCTTCTTAATATATATCTAAACTTTATATAGGATCCAAGCTTCATATAACAAAGCTTAGATTCAATGGCATTAAGTCAAGCACTACGTGTATTTCTTGTTGCAGCCTCACCAAATCCTATGATAGAAGCTCTGTTATTAGTAATACTCTTATTTTCCATGTGAAGAAAGCAGAGCTCAGAGATGTTAGGTGTCCTGGTCAAAGTCACAGGCATAGCTAGTGTGCAGAGGAGCTGGGATTTGATCCCTGGTGTGTCTGACTTCATAGCACTGCTGCTGTTACAATATTGCTATGGTTTGAACACAAATCCCTGTTGATGAACTGAAGACAAATTCATATGCTAATAGTGTTTGCAAGCAGAGGCCTTTGGGAGAAAATTAAGAGCAGATGAAGTCTTGAGGGTGGAGACCCCCATGATGGCATTAGTGACTTTATAAGAAGAGGGAGATATAAAGCTCTGTTTGGCCATTTGAGGCCCTCCACCATGTTATGATGTGGAAAGAAGATTCTCAGTAGATGATGATAACTTGGTGTTGGGTTTCCCAGACTCCAGAACCATAAGATAAATAGACTTCTATTCTATATAAATTACCTAGTATCAGGTATTCTGTCATAGTAACAGATAGTTGACTAAGACTATTACACTGTATTGCATTATATATTATATTATATTATATTATATTATATCATATCATATCATAGCAATCTTGTCTTCCCAGACAACCTGGCACTGGCATAAGATCTAATACCTCCAAGAAGCTCTTGACCTTGTCTCTGATTTCTACCCTATTACATTATTTGAGCTGGTTCCCTACCATCAGGTAATCAATGTCGTGTCTTGTGGAGTTAGCCTCATTACTTATAAACATATCTCATATACCTTTGTTACATTACTCCTGGATTAGAAGGCCTTCAGAGACAGGAAATGCATCTCATGTTTCCATACAACACATGACGTCTGGCACAGTGCTGAACACACAGCAGGGGCTCACCTACTGTGCTTTTATTGGTTGATGACATCACAAGGATTTCCTCAGAAGCAGCAACTCAGAGTTTAACACTGAAGCATAAACCAGGCGAGATCTTGTACACCTTTCATATTACTGCCTGCTGCAGAATTTAATCAACATTTGTCTCTAATGGTAGCAAAATATTTATTTTAAAACCTCATGCACTTCATTCACTCCATCAGCAAATTAAAATATTTGTTGAAGGCCAGTTGCTGGTGGGACCCCCTCTCCCATCCCTCCTCCAGTCCCACCTTGTGGCTTATGGGTAGAGGTACTGGTCCCACTTGCTCTGAAGCTGACCTGCTGTCTGGGTATAAGTATGGGCTGGTTGACTCGGGAAACCACTGAATGACTGTAGGAAGCCCCTTCTTCCTTAACACCACTAAATACACTGAATTAGCACAGCACAGTAGCCTTTCAATCTGGCCGTCAGATGCCTCCCAAGACGTAAAGGAGGCGCAAGAACAAGGCATCTGCAGAACTACAGAGATCTTACATGAGATCAAAACAGCAGAACTTTTAAACTGTGAAACAATGGATCAAGAGGAAAAAAAAATCAAATAAGAAATGGTAAATATTCAATAAAGAGCATGATTATAGTCCTCGGTAAGGGAATACCCATAGCTATCTTTACACCAACTGGAGTCAAGCAGAAGCTCCATCAACAAGGATAAAATGAAATAACGGGTGCATTATTTCTAGTGGGACTTGCATTGTTATTTGCCCTAATTATTTGTGATATTTCACCCATCGTATGAGAAGCTCTTCAGAAAAAAGAAATAATAATTTGTCTCCTTGAGAACAAAGAACAAAGGGTTTTGTTCCTTTCCAGAAGCTCCACTATCATTAGCAGGAGAAAGAATCTGTCCGTTAGCAGGCAATCCCACTAGAAATCCCAATCATCTCCCAAATAATCCCTCAGCCAATATCAAATGCCCACAGTGAGAAAGATGCAGGAGCCTATAGGCTTTGCTGCAGGAGTAAGAGACAAGATGAACTTTAGGGGTCACACACAAAAAATCCCCTCCACTCTTATTCTCTTGAGATTGGGGTGTGTGTGTGTGTGTGTGTATGTGTGTGTGTGTGTGTGTGTGTGTGTGGTACATGGGCACACATGCATGTGCACTTTAACTACAAAATGGAAAAAGAAGGAATACCCCCGGGATTTGCTTCTCTATACACCCTTTAGTATTAAGGTCTGTTTTTGGTTGAGAAGAATAGCAAACTCGAAGTAACAAAGCCATAGACAAGCTAGACACTTATTTTTCTGTCACAGGGAAGCCTGCATGAGCAGCCTGGGGCTGAGACAGGGGCTCCCAATCAGCAGGACCTCAGACTCTCATTTTCACTCTGCTGTCCCCCACACGTGCCTTCCATTGTGTGGCTTGACAAGACTGTTTCCTCTCTAAACACCTGTCCACATTTTGGAAAAGCAAGAGCAATGGCGCGGCTCTCCTCAGAAGGACCTCCCTGTAGCCAGTATGTGGGGAGGCCATACACTTAGCTAAATATCAAAGGTTTTTATTGCTATTAAAGAAGAGGGGAAAGAGATATTAGGGAACTATCAGTCTCTACAACTCAAAGTGTCATAGCTTGGTGGTAGTGGTGGGGCCTTCCTAGGCCACACCGCCTCTTTCTGGCCAGAAAAGCAGATCCTCACAGCTGTGATGCTTGTAAGGATCTGGACATTTGACGGCTGCACACTGAACTAAGAGTTTACAGACAACTCAAGCTGGATCAACATATTTTCTCTCCCAGGAGTTTGAAAATTGGGTGGTGATTGTCATTAGTCTCACAAACAGAACCATGCTGGATGCTATGGAGTGGCCGTCTTCTGCCAAGTTTGTCTGGAAGCAGAGAACTGGTCTGCAGAACCCCAGAAAGAAGCAAGCACAAGAGGTGTGCAAGCCTTGGCCAGGGTAAGTCTAAGAGAGGAGTCGCTCTGGTATCTGGTTCTGGGGATCAGTGGCATTTCCTTCCTTTGTGCTGTGTCTTGATTACTTTTCTCTTGTTGCTGAGACAAAATACCTGACACCCAGAATGAAGGAAGGAAAGGTTTGTTTAGGTCACAGTTTGTGGAGGTTTCAGTCCATAATCAGCGGGCTCCAAGGCGGGGTGGCATGGCACAGGGGCAATACAGGGGCACAAGGTGGCAGAAGACAGCAAAAGCAACAAGCGCAAAAGCTGGGGGAATCAAGACTCTTTTCCTCTCTGATATTGTAAGCAGGCTACGCCACCCTCCAGGGCAGGTGTGTCACTCACACATTCTCTATGTGCTCCCATCTTACACAGCATGAGGATGTTTACCAAGTAAGGACCCTGGCTCCCTGCTGAGTTGCTCATCTGCCATTAGATGTTATGTAGCAAATCTCCTTACCCTTACAAAAAAATCCTCTACTTTTGGCTTAAGCTAGTTAACATGGGTTTCTCTTCTTTCCAGACAGAAGAACCTGGTGTGGTTTTTATTTCTGACCAGGTGACAGCAGTCAGCTTTATGGTCTTCTCATCCCATCTTCCTGTCCAGGGATAAATATATATTCACTCTCTCAGGACTGTGACATCTGAGGCTAGTAAATCCATCAAGTTGATTCCCTTTAATTGTTTAAACTGTTCTCCTTCCCTTGCAACACTTTTTCACTAGCTCTTGGGCTCTGCAGAGACAGCACGCAGTACCGGGAAGCACCACAGAGGATCAGTGGGAGTATTGGAGAGTGAAGTAGGAGTTGGAAGAGATACCGGAGGCTGTTGGGTCATCCATGGCCCTAAGAGCACCCCTGGAGTAAAGTTATCTGTTAGCTTAGGTAGAAGGACTGACCTGGGAAACCACAGTATTCTATCTAGTTTGATAGTAAACAAATCTGTCCTTAGGGTTGTGCCCCATACACAAACAGTTCAAGTCTAGGTATGGAGGACTAGGACCCCCATACTAGATGCCATAGCGAGAACTAGGGGTTTCTCCTTTTGCATCTTTCAGACTTCTCACACCTGGAGAGGCCACCCGCTGAATGCTTCTGCCTAATGGCTTGTCTGTTTAAATGAGACGTTGCTGAGTTTGCCTCAGTGAGCCTCAGTTTCCTCATTTATGGAGTGAAGGGGTGATATTAGAGCCACTTTTCACTCTCAGAGAGGGTAGGACCTTCCCACTGGTTTGGGAAGATGGAGGAGTGTTCAAATATTTTTTATCGCCATATTTTATTTTGTTTTGTTTTGTTTTTGTTTTCATTTTTTGGTTCCGAGAATCGAACTCAGGACCTTGTGCTTGCCAGGCAAGCGCTTATGCTGCTGAGCTATATCCCCAGCCCTCCATTTATTTATTTATTTATTTATTTATTTTGGTACCAAGAGTCAAACTCATGACCTCAGGCTTGCCAGGCAAGCGCTTATGCCACTGAGCTATATCCCCGGCCCCCATTTTTTATTTTAAAGATAATAAAAAACAATAAAAATGACACAGAATTTCAAAACACAATGACAAGAAATTAACAATGGTTATTATATTACATATTGTTATCTTCAAAGTAGTTGCTCAGATTACCAGATACAGGCATGTAAGATTGATCAAACAATATAAACACTAACTGTTCATTTCAATGAACTAATAGAAATTAGTAGTACAATTAAATTAGCTATTATATATATTCATATAT
>NW_004955431.1:18376112-18407336 GCF_000276665.1 Chinchilla lanigera | reverse complement strand
AATTCTTTATATGTTCTAGATAGAAGTCCTTTGTCTAAGGGACAGTTGACTAAAACTTTTTCCCAGTTTGTGGGTTGTTTTCGCTCTGTTGGCGATTTGTTTTGATGTGCAAAAACTTTTTAATAAGATGAGATCCCAGTTGTTGATTCTTTGAAGTATTTCCCATGCAGTTTGGTTGAGAGTTCAAATGTTGTCTTCACTACTTACTGGTTGTCTACACCTGGGACATAAACCTTTAATCCTAAATCTCAGTTTCTAATATGTAAGTGACAGACAGTGACGGCATCTACCTCAGCAGGAGGGGTGTCCCAGGGGTTGAATGAGTGTAGGAAATGTTCCACACAGGGTGCCTAACTCATGATATGTGTGCAATGAATATCTGTAATTTATGCCTTCTGGAAATGGATCCATCTCTCAGGTTATCACACCCTCCTCCAACACCATAGGACATGCACAATACCATATGACCAACTTGTCATCTTTGATAAATGTTGCTTTTACTAATTAACTCTGGGTGAGGAAAAAACTAAAGCAAAAGGGTGGAGGCTGTGGTGGGGGACCTGAGCTGTGAAAAATTCCTGGGTTATTTTCTAAGTAATCTGGCTTGGCACAAAGAAAGGCAGGAGAAATCTCTTATCAAGCACATATGCTGTTAATTTTCAAACCTAAGTGTGTATTTCAATGGAAGTGTAATACATATGTCTCTGATTCTTTTGCACTTCAGTTATCAAATTATTTGAAATTATTTGATGTCTGATAAGCATCCTTCCCTATTGAATTTCCCAGACAACCACCTGTGGGACAGTTGAGTCTGAAGTTGCCTTCCTGCCACAGCCTTGTGAACTGATGACAACCTCATGACTCTCTCTTCTTGGCTAGAGATGATGGAGTAGGATGGGCTGATCTCAGGTGGCCCTCCATAGGCACACCAGCCATCTCGAAATGCAGCATGACTTGAGAATGGGAGCTTAGCCAATCTCTCTCTGGGGAAATTGAACAAAGTGAGTCAGAATGAAGTTACTAGTAAGCTCGGGATGCTAAAGATGCCTAGCCATGTAAATAAATGCTGAACTAGGGCTGTAATTGTGGAAGTGGCTCCCCCAGGGGTAGATCCCAGAGCTTATTTGAGAAGTGGTCTGAGAAATACCGGGCAGGGAAAGGGAAGGTGAGACAGAAAAGGCAATAAGTCAGTCAAGCACATTTCTACAGTGGACGACCTTACTGGGGAGCTCTGAGAAGCAGGGGGAATGATGTGCCTCAGTTATTCAGGAGGAGGGCTGTTTAGCCTTGAACTGCTGTCAGTTACTGGTGGAGGACACCTCACAAGTTGTATTGATCCCTGAATGTTTCTGACCTGCATTGAAGAAGACGCACAGCAAAAGGTCATCAGTGCTGGCAATACAGACCTGAGCCCAGAAGTACTAAGAGCTCAGGGTATTAGTGCAGGGAAGCAACAGCACCACTGCATGTGCCTCCATGAAAACTAAACCTGTGCAGGGGTGGAGACTGGCTGAGAGCAGAGCATCAATAAAAGAAAGAAAGAAAGAAAAGAAAGAATGAAAGAAAGAAAGAAAGAAAGAAAGAAAGAAAGAAAGAAAGAAAGAAAGAAAGAAGAAAGAAAGAAAGAAAGAAAGAAAGAAAGAAAGAAAGAAAGAAAGAAAGAAAGAAAGAAAAATGAAGATGGATGGATGGATGGATGAAGAGGGAAACACATACTTTGGTCTATTTTCTGCTTCAGATAGAATAGTTCAAATTTTTCTAGGTTCTCATGAAGACTCTGTATCTTAAGAACTACCTCCCCTACAGCCTTGAGCTGATCTGAATGAACTTCTTTTTCTTATACAAAAGAAAGGGCTTTTCCTTTCCTGCACTAAAGGAAATCACAGAGCTATGGGCTCTCAGAGAATACATCCTGTGATGGATTAACTAATAGTCACCTTGAGTGGGGACACCCAGCTGAACTGAGTCAGTGTGGTTCTGGGCATGGAAGGCCTATCTGAGGATTGTTGCCAACGGCATAAAAGGAGAACAGGAGGGGAAAAGTGTGTGCTGTTGATTCTCCTGGAGAAGCTTGCTGGGGCTGGTTTTTCTGATAGGAACTCAGCTGCTCTCACTGGAGGAGGCATTCAAGTCCTCACTGTGGCTGGGGATGGCTGGTGTTCTCTTCCAGGGAGCTCTGGTCATTGCCTTTTTGTGAGCATCACTTCTTGGCTCCAGTGCAGATCTCTCAGCTTTCTGGCACAGATCTTTCAGCCTTTTGGTGCAGTTTCTCTAGCCTCTAGCACCAACCCTTCAGTCTTCTGTTATGGATTCCTCAGCCTCCTGGTATAAACTTGCATGAGACATTGCCATGGGCTCTAGGCCTCTGGTTGGACTCATATGGGACATAGCTGTGGGACGTAGGCCATCCGTTGGATTCTTTGGAACTTTAGCACATGGACAGATCTCTTGCATTTGACTTTTTGGGTGGATATTGTAAAATAATCCTATCAGTTTGTGTGTTCTGTGTTAAATCTATTCCCTTGCAAACCCTGACTACAGCACATCCTAACTTCCCCCTCTTCCTACCATGACAGTGAAGGTTATTCTGATGGCAAGCAAGAGAAACTAGCACTGATGCCCTCAAACAATAACAGAAAAGGGGCTCTACTGAAAGGATATGAGGTCTACCAAAATTGAAAAGAATGATGCAAACACACAGCTACAGACAGAGAAGAATCAGTCATGAGCTCTCTGTAGCAGAACCTGTTGAGGTCCTCCCCAAGTATTGCTGCTATAAAGGAGATTGAGCCATAGGTGGCATCCTTGACATCCAGTGAGGATTCAGAGATGGAGCCCTGTTAGCCAAACTTGGGACACACAATCACTGCTGGGCTATACTGGGTGTAAAAGGAAGTGCCAGCAGAGGAATTGTCAGAGCAAGGGAGAATCCCTAGAAGAGAATTCTGTTAGGAAAGAAGAATAGATACATGGATAGAGGGGAGCAAGTAGTGTGTACACACATACACTCACAAACACACACACACACACAAATGGGTTCAGGAAACGTGCTGTGTTATGAGAAAATCCAAAATTATAACACAATATACAAAATGCTATGGGAGAGCTTTTGTTATGGTTTAAATCTAAAATACTCATGTCCAAATCTCATGTGTTTAGAGGTGAAGCTTTCAGAAGGAGGCAATGGGACCATGAAGTTGTTAATCTCATCAACGTATCAACCCACTGATGAATTCATAGATGAATGGGCTATTAGGAGTCGGGGCTTAATTGGAAGGAGTATGTCGCTAAAAGCATCCCTTCAAGGGTATATCCTGTTCCCAGCCACTTCCTCTCACTCTGGCTCTTCCTGCTTTCTCTGTGTCCTGGCTGCCATGAGATGAGCAGCTTTCTTCAGCCATGATGGTTCTGACTTTGGAGCCAGCCAACCATGGACTGAGACATCTGAAACCATAAGCCAAAATAACCTTTTCTCTTTTAAACTATGTATGGAAGATTATTTTGTCCCAGTGATGAAAAGCTGATGAATACAGATAGACACATACTAGAAATTCTGGGAACCTAGAGTCTGGAAAGAGAGGAAAGAGCTTTCTAAAGACTGAAAGGGGATACCACAGGTAGAAAGAACAGCATTGCATAATCATGGAGGTGGCAACAGCAAAGGCAGGAGGCATGGGATGCAGGGAGGGAATGTGTGGAGGAAAGAACAGGGAAACATGGATGATCTCAGGTGATGAAATCACAATGGGTTTCCCACACCAAATTTGAGAGACTAAGTATCTTCCAAAGACAGGGTCATACATGAAACGAATTACCTACATCATGATATTCACAATATCCTTTTGGTAGATTGTATTGGGCAGATCTGGAGTCCATTGTGGCAGGGTCAGGACAGCTATAGCAGAGGGTCAATCAGATGCCTAAGGCACTGCTCCAAGGACACTGCACCAGCTTTCAGGGCTGGAAAGTGAGAAGAGGTAGCATTAATGGGGAAACTCGGAGGGCACAAGGCTTTCCTGGCCTCTCACTGTAGAAGTGAGGTCAAGTTCTTTCTTTTTTACCAGAGATGTAGTGTTCACCCATGAAGCTCCTGCTTCTCAGAACTCACCAAAGAGGAAAGTGTGCTTGCAAGTGTCTCAGGTTGTAAGAGGAGTGGAGTGGGATCCGATTGTCCTTCCAGGGCTGCCCATGGAGTTAGCCATACTTCCTAAAACTTGCTTTTGAATTTATAGCTTTCCATTCGAAACCTTTATTAATCAACCTGTCTGCCATTACTGTCCTATATATACAGTACTCCCAACCACTTATTGGTCTTTATGTGGGCCATTCCAACCTTTAGAAAGCCATCCGTAGCCTCCAAGTTCCAAACCCACCCCTCTTCTTTTATGCCACCCAGAGACCTCTCGGGGACCAAAAGATCTCTCAGAAATGCAATATTGGCCCGCTTCAGAGGAGTCTTGGAAGTACGACAAAACCAAAGGCTTGCTGCTGTCCAGGTAGCCTCCTGCCTCCAGAGGCCCAGGAAGTAGGAAGCAGGAAGCTAGAGACACAGTAGGTAGCATGGGTTGGAGCAGCTTCCATTCAAGGCATCAAGAGAGAGAACCTGATCACCCTCTGCCTGGTCCTGTGTGTATGAGTGGAAACCAAAGTAGGGAACCCTTCCCTCAGCTGCCAGAGAGAAAGTAGGCACCAGACTTCACAGAATGCCAAGATCTGGCATTATGGTGGCTGGAGAAGGTAATTCACCATAAGAAACTCAAGGCGCTGTAAGTAACCAGAAACCAAATACCTGAAGCAGGGAATGAACTACAGTTTAGGTCTGACCAGAAGATGTCAGAGGGCCAGGGGCCATCGCTCGTTCATGCCGGGTGGCAAAGCTGTCATGAGAACTGCACTTCAGGAGGCTCAGAAGCTCCCTGCTGGACCTAATGGAGTTTGAGAAGAGGCATTGCTTCAGTTTCCAGCCTTGCCAAGGCCACTAGACTTGAGTGCCTCATCCTGATTGGTCTCTTCCCTTGGGACCTCACACAGAAGGCTTTTGCTTTCTTAGTATAGGATATTCAGAGTAAGAGGGAAGTAGAAATGAGTATAGACAAAAAGGTCACACAGTTCCGAGCCCTTGTCTTGTTTCCACTGCATAGTTCTATGATTTAAGGTAAGTCCTTCACTTTCCAGCAGGGCGAAACAGGCGTGCAGGATCACTCATCTGATTTACCAGGTGGTGAGAACAAAAAGCAGTCAGGCGCCGGGCATGGTGGTGCATACACTCCGGGAGGCCGAGGCAAGCAGATGGCAAGTCCGAGTCCAGCTTGGGCAAATCAGCAACTTAGTGAGATCCTGCTTCAAATTTAAAAAAAAAAAAAAAGAGGCTGGAGATGGAGCTCAATGAGAAAGCCCTGTGTTCAACCCCCAGAAGAAAGAAAGAAAGAAAGAAAGAAAGAAAGAAAGAAAGAAAGAAAGAAAGAAAGAAAGCTATGATTATAAAAGTGGTTGCAAAACAACAACAACAAAACAAACAAAAAGCGTTATACCAGTGGGTATCACTATAACTGTGAAAGGTCTTGCTTAGCAATTACCCAAATTGCTGTGTGATTATAATTCAAGCCTCCTCACTATTCTCTCGCAAAGGCAAATATCTCTAGAAAGATAGACATAGCTATACCATAGAGGCTTTTGCATAATCATTGTTCTGGGGTTTCAACTGGAAATTATCCAGGCCTCCAAATGTTCCCCCTGGGGGCATCCTCTGTTGAGGAATGGGGCTGAGAGTTTTATCACTCTTCCTGTAGCAGTCTAGATTTCTTTGGGCTTCTCCCAAGTCTGGAATAATAGTAAGGGTGTAACACTGGATCAGCATTTTAGTTTCTTCAGGGACCTATGCCAACATGATATGGATCAGGGACTCAGGGGAGTTTTCAAACCAATAATACAAATGAAAATAAAATAAGTTTGGGCAAGCAGCCTGCTATCTTAATATGATGTTCAATATTATGAGCTACCTTTCCCTGAAAATTATTGCCCCTAGAGATGCTTGTTGGAAAATCAAAAATTGCTCGCCTAACTTGGAGGTTTTAATTCCTCAGGTAGAAAGCTACAAAATGCCACAACGTTTGGTGGGGATTCTTCCAACTTTCATTTGAATGCTAATTATAATATTACTTGTTTTATCTTATGTTCTGCTCCATAGTTCCATGATTTCATTTCTACTTCCCCCGGTAAAAAATTGAGTGTCCTTGGTAGATGCAGTTGTTTTCTGTCAGTGTTTTCTAAATGTCCTGGAACTCTTTCCAAATCATAAAATTATATCTCACTCCCAACTTCAGCAAACCTTTCTGGTTGTGGCCATTGTTAAACAGAATGTGTGTTAGGAAGTAGCAAAGGCAAGCAATTAGGCCCTATATATGTTTAATTAAAAAATAAACCTGGGAAGAAAGCTCTCTCAGCCTAAAAAGTGAAAACACTGATTTTCCTTTACACAGAGACGGGAATGCCATAAGCAGTGGTGTGTTTCATCCCCAGGGTATATTGGTCCTTCTAAGATGGAGATCTCGATCAAATCAATGCTCTCTGGTGAGTGGAAGGGATATTATCAGGGTGTCAGAGACCAGAAACCTAGAACCAGGGTGTGCTCTGCAGTCCATGGTTTGGGCTGAATGGGTCTACCTCGTAGCGACTGGGTACGGAGTACGGGAAGAGCATTGGTAGAGAGGACAGATGAAAGTCCTGAAGGTCTGTTCTAAGCCACCCGTTAGGCAGAGACCAGTAAAGAAAGAGACAGAGAGAGGAAACAAAAGAAAAGAACCAGAGACTTGAATTTTTTGTGGTTTGGTTGGTTTTGGCCTCCATACTAACAAAGCAGTTCCAAGCAGGCTGGTAAAGAAGAGCTGATCATTTAAAGAAAACCTGAAAGAGAAATTAGGCTTCTGCTTTCCTCTAGAAGAGCCAACTCACGGGGTACCACCTTGATGTGCTTCCTTGCCTTTCCCTGAAAACATAGATTCTGCCTCCTCATTTATCCTGTGTCTTACCTGTGCTTCCCATGGTTAAGATGACACTCTGTGGCAGACTCTCCTGACTTTCAAGAGAATCCCCAATACTTGAAAAACAACACATAGGAAAAGGATTATATTAAACTGAATAAAATAATCTTCTATATTCCATGGGTATTCAGAAGACCTCTCTCATTTGCTCTTAGAGAAGCCAGCTGCCAGGTTGTCAGGTGCCGTACGGAGAGATCCACGAGGCAGAAGAGAGGGAGACTCTTCTTGCCAAGAGACGGCAAGAGACTGAGGCACTTGGTCCAGTAGCCCATGAGAAACAGAATGCAGTCAACACACTGTTATGGTTTGTGTCTGGGTGTCCCCCCAAAGCCTCATGTGGTCATGGGGCAGGCTTTTCGAGTTTGATTGATTATGGGTGTGAGAGCTGCACCCGCCCTGGGGTGGATAGTTTGCATAGGTAAGGGAGAGCAAGAGGCTACTTGAGGCCGCTCCTCCCCCATTCCTGGCTTTTGTGCTTGTTGCTTTTGCTGTGCTCTGTACCAGGAGCTGTAGCCCTCTGCCATGTGCCACTCTGCCTTATAATCTGCCAAATACGGACTGAAACCTCCACAAACTGTAAGCAAAATAAACCTTTCCTTCCTTCATTTTGGGGGTCAGATATTTTGTCCCAGCAATGAGAGGAAAGTAACCAAGACACACACCCACAAGTATGAGCCTTGGAGAAATCCTCCTCACCCAGGTCTTCAGATAAGAGGGTGGCCCTGGCCACTGCCCAAGTCCAGCCTCACAGGAGAGAGTAATAGCAATTGCCTCTGTAGAAGTGTGTGATTAAGAGAGGACTCTTTCCATCACAGTTAGCACCTCGAAGCTGTGCTTCTGAGCAGTGGCCTTTTTTAAAGCATGGAATTATCAAATTTAAAGTTCTTCTTGTGATAAGCATATTTCTACTTCTCTCTCCCAGAGGTTTGGAAAGAGGAGGCGGATGCCATAGAGCTCAGCTTAACCTCAAAATTGACCAATGCACTCATCTGGTGTTACTCCCATTCAGAAGACTAGCGGCCAACTCTCATGCTTCCGTGTGCATGTTCTCTGGCCACAGGGATAAGCCATTAAGAGCACCAACCACTCTTCCACCTTAAATGAACTCTCTGGAGTACAGATAGGGAGGAAGGTCATGCCTGTGCTTTGTCATTGACTAATCTCATGATTACCATCTTTCACTGAAGCACCTGAACCTGAAATACTAAACTGTGTTTTATAATACACTTTCCCGACTTGTTCACATTCCTTAACCCTTGCTCATTGCCTTTCTTCTTAGATGCCACCTCCTCTGTAGTGTGCTTCCTGACGTTTAAGCCAAGTCTGAGTCAAGTGCTCATCACATGTTCTCCAGCAGTGCCCTGTCCTGCCTCCCTAGTGCATTTCTCGTGTTGTTCCCATTCGCCTGGTTATGAATCTTTCCCCCACTAGACCTAAACTGCACATATCTTGCCTTTGCAAGTCGCTGTTGCATCCCCAGCGCTTAGCATGGACTCTGGCACTTAATAAATGAATAGTACCTGTTGAATTTTAGCCAGAGCAATCAGTCAAAAGAAAGAAGTAAGAGACATGTGTATAAACACACATTTTCTTCAGACATTCATCTAGTCATGTGGATGTATCAGCCACTCTTCCACGATTTAGCTATTACAAGTTGTGCTGCTGTAAACATGGGTATGCATGTAGAAAAAGTCAAATTATCATTATTTACACATGATCTTTTACATAAAAGAATCAAAAGATTCTCCTAGAATTAATAACCAAATTCAGCAATGTAGCAGGATAGAAAATCAAAACAAAAATTAATAGCATTCCTATACACCAATAATGACCTCAACAAGAAATAACTTAAGAAAACAATACCATTCACAGTAGCATCAAAAAAAAAATTAAATTGTTAGAAATCAACCTAACCAAGGAATTGAAAGGCTCCAACAATGAAAACTGCTCTAAAAAAAGTAGATCAAGCAAAGATATCCCCCATTCCTGGACAGGCAGAACCAGTATTGTCAAAGTGGTCGCACTTCCAAAACCATATATATATATATATATATATATAACTAAAATACCAGCAATACTCCTCACAGAACTATGGAAAACAAGTGTAAAATTCATATGAAATGAGAAAAGACCCAGAATAGCAAAAGCAATCCTTGGCAATAGGAGAAACTCACAATTCCAGAGTTGAAGTTACCTTACAAAGCTACCATCATTAAAACATCATGGTATTGGCACAAATACAGACATGTGCATCAATGGAACAGAATAGAAGATACAGAAATTAGCCCAGGTATAGAGTCATCTGATCTTTGACAAAGGGGCCAAAAACTTATACTGGAGAAAGATAGCCTCTTTAAGAAATGGTGCTGGGAAAACTGGCTACCCTCATTCAGAAGAATGAATCTAGTTCTAAATCTCTTACCACATACTAAACTAAAACCAAAATGGATCAATGATATAAACATTAAAACAGAAACCTTTAACCTGTTGGAAGACAAAATAGTTAAAATTCTTGAAGACACAGGGATAGACAAAAACTTTCTGCCTAGCTCCCCAGTGACACAAGAAACAACATCAGGAATCTACAAATGGGATCATATCCAATTAAAAAGTTTCTGTACAACAAAAGAAACAATTAACAGAGTACAGAGAAAACATACAGAGTGGAAAAATAATTTGCCAGCTACACCTCAAGCAGAGCACTAATATCTAAAATATATAAAGAAATAAAAAACATTAACCCCACCCACATTAAAAGATGAGCAACTAAAATGAACAGGCACTTTTCAGAAGATGAAGAAGTACAAACAGCTGATACATATATGGAAAAAAGTTCAACATCTCTGGCTATTAAAGAAGTGAAAATTAAAACAATACTGAGATTCCATCTTACCAGAAAGAATAGCTAACATCAAGAAATCAAATAATAACAAGTACCAGTAAAGCTTCAGGGGAAAAGGAACACTTTTACACTGTTGGTGGGGATGTACAACCACTGTGCTAATCAGGATGAATATTTCTGTAAAACCTAAAACTAGAAGGTCCATTTGATCCAGTTCTTCCCCTTCTAGGTATCTTCTTGACAGAATTAAAGGCATCATATTACAATATCACATGTATACTCAGGTTTATAGCAGCACAGCTCATAATAGCTAAATCTTGGAAGCAGCCTACATGTCCATTAATAGATAAATGTGTAAAGGGAAAACATGGTATTTATATAAAATGGAGTACTATTCTGCTATAAAGAAGAATAAATTTGAGTCATTTGTAGGAAAATGGATGTACCTTAAAGCCATAATGTTAAGTGAAAGAAGTCAGACACAGAAGCTTAAATATTGCATGATTTCTCTTATATGAGAAACTCAAATATATATATAAATTAAAGAGCAAAATAAGCTGGGTATGATGGTGTATGCCTGTAAATCCAGTACTTGAGAGGCTGAGGCAGGAAGAGTAGTTGTAACTGGTGGCCAATATGGAGTACTTGGTGAGTTCAAGGCCAGTCTGCAATACATAGCAAGATCCTGTCTGGAAAAAAAAAAATTAAAGAGAAAAATAAAAGGTAGATAACAGGAAACAGGAAGATAGATCTTTCACAAATAGGAAGGGAACCAAAAGATGAGGGGGCATAAAAAGAATTCAACTATGTTTTGTACTTGTATCAACTCCCTGTGATGAACGTAATCATTATGTACTGCAAACATGTACTAACGAAAATTAAAATAAAAATAATTTAATAGCACATATTTGTAAAGTGAATGAATGAATGCTCTGTACACTCCAGGCCAAAAGTTTGCTTTCAGAATTTATCCGAGCATCTTACTACCAAAACTTCAGAGGACAGCACCCTGGATGGACAAGTCCTGCCAGGAGACGGAGGCTAGAGATCAAAAGGACACTTCTATTCAGAAGAGCAAAGAAAAAGCCAATCGTCCAGAGAATAAAAGTGGCCGGACACACTCTGGCCACAGATCACTGATGACCTCAAGTGAAGGTGTTGCACTGGCTTACATTATCTAGCTAATTCTTCTTTTTGCTTTGGTCCATAGGCTCTTTTACCTTGCCTGCAACTGGGTAGCTGGTAACACTTTTCACTGCCATCAGAGAACATGAATATGTCCCAAGTTGCTGACTTCCCCCTATCCCTCTTAATTCCATTTTATTCCTTTTAGTTCCAGTTGCTCCCCTGGGTTAAGGGCTTCAGAACTGTTTCAGAACTACATCCTATTTGGACCAGCCTTATGATTAAACCTCAGTAAGTTTCAGTGTCTGGTATTCACTTTGCACATTATGCTGGCTTTGAGTATGTTGAAGGCAAACTTTTAAAATATTATAGAAGGAACGTGCTTAAAATATTTTCAGAAAAAATTCTTACTAATGTCAAATCTTCTGTCTTTTGCAATGTATCTTAAACCACATGACTACACAGGATAGCCTCCAGGAGGCTTGCCAACGTCTTGGCTGTCTCTATAGAAAGAAACAACTTTGAGCAAAAGTGAGTTAAAAATTCTAGTTAAATGACTGGTCTATCTAGTAGGGTGGATGCCACCTATATCAATTAGCTTTAGCTGTGTAACAAACCACCCTGAAATGCAGTGACGTAAAGCAGCAACCTCCGATGTAGGTCTAAATCCATGGGGTTGGCTAGGTGATCTGCTCTGAGCTGAGCCAGTGCCCTTTGCTGCCGTTTCCAGGCCTCTGTAGTCAGAGGATAGTGGGGTGGGGCTGAATGACCTGGCGTGGCCTTCCTTACAGCTCTGGCAGTTGTCACGCTGTCAACAGGGACTCCTGGGTTCTCCTCCACTTGGCCTCTCATTGGTAAGTTACCCAGGCTCGTCTACCTCAGGGTTCCAAGCCCAGCAAGGAAGAACACACCCTGAGCAAATGATTTTCAGTTTTCTTTCCTTGCTTCACATCTGCTAATGCCCCAGGTCCCATAGATTCAGGGGGTAAATATTCGAGGGGTAAAAAAATAGACTGTACCTCTTAGTAGATATCAGTAATACCGTAAGGGAGTTGATGCAGAGAAGGATAGGACTTGGGCCATTTTTTCAATCTGTCATAATGTCATCTCCATACAAGTTACCTTGTTCAGTCCTCATAGCAGCTCATTTCCATTTTAGGGACGGAGATGCAGAGGTGTGGAGACGCGAAGGGCTCCACCCTCTGAAGCGGTGGAGTTGGGGTTTGGACTCGGTTCTGCACTGCTCTGAAACCTGCATTTCTAATCACCCTTCTTTGTGCTGAACCCAAGTACTGGCTGGTTGCTAACAGGTTGCTAATCTGAATTCAAGGCTTAAAAATCATTAAAAAAATTTCATGCATGTAGGCAGCAGCCTCAGTCTGTGTTTATCAAATATTTTGCAAAGATTATTTTCATTACCAGTTCAAGGAAACCTCAAGCCTCAGATGTGGTTTTGCAGGCTCCCTTCCCCTGAACTTTCAGGCCCTGAGGCTCTTTATGGTAATGCAGCCTCGACTGCTGCAACTCCTCTGCGACATTCCTTCTCACTTAGGAGACAGAAGGAGCCTCTTTTTTGAAGCCATGAAGTTCTGCAGCAGGTTCCACTCTGGGAAGGGGCAGACTCTGAAGCCTGAGGCTTGTTCCCAGGCCCAGCTCTCCTTTCACAGACGGGGAACTGCGGGCCACGTCAGGCCAGGTTGTCAGTCCGGTTGGCACCTCTTCACCTGGGTGAGAACCGATCATGTGTGCTCTCCAATGACAGCCAAATTACACTCGGAGCCACACTAAAAATGAAAGCAGGGCCCTGAGAGCAGTGCTGCAGAGTCCCGCCCTCCCCAGGCCTTGCAATTCTCCGGATTGCTTATTCCTGCTCTTCCTTCGCTCCTCCCTGGCCTTCCCCACTGACCAAGCTGCTCCCTGTCCTATCCTTCCCCTTTGACTTTCTCCGCTTCCGCTGCCATTTCTTCCCCTGCAAACGTCCTTCCCTCTTCTCTCCATCCCCCTTTGGGTAAGGAATATAATTCACCACTAGAAACGCTCCCCAAACATGCCTTTGGTTACAGTTTGCAGAGCTGGAGGACCCGTAGTCAATTAAATGCACTTGATGAATCTAGTAATCCTGCCTATTTTGAGAGACTAGAAACATATTTTTTTACTTACATCTATTCTAATTCTACTCTGAACTCTCTCATTCAGTAGAAATGAATTTATCTTCATTTGACAATTTTATGACTCAAATCACCTAGCCTCTGTCCATTTATCTGATTTAAAATGCCACCAAAGGAGCAGGCTGCTTTAACAGAAACCCAGGCAGGGCCCACAGTGATTGCCATCAACATAATTTTTTTATAATATGAAGTTTTTCAGTGTGTATCAGGGAGTACGGGCGAAACTCACCTTTTGGAGGACTTTTATTCAGCAAAAGCAAATGATTCAGTAATGAAACAAGTGCTTGGGTTTTTTCTCTTTGTAAGATTTATGAAAGCTCCTCAGAAATTGTTTTCATAAGGCCCAGCCCTTAGAGTGGCTGACCTTAAGAATGTGTTTATCTAAGCTGTATTCCCCAACGCGTTGACCAACATGATAAATAATTTATTTAATGTTTCCTTAAATATTATTTTGTTTGATTTAAACCCAAAGTAGAAACCTCTTCTCCCTAAAAGGAACACTGTCTCACTTTTGTATACAATGGAAATATTTGGGAACAAATAGGAGAAATATAATCTTTTTCACAAATTTTGGGAACACTGGTTAGCCTAGGGGCTACAAAATAAATGTTGTGATATTTGAGTGTTAAATTAGATGCTGGGAAATTTGGTCGATGGTTATGTGCTTATTTTGAGTGTTTCCTTCTATTGGTGGTAAAATAAATATCCACAAATAAATATGGCAAGTAGGGTACAAAGGGATTATCAATAGGAAAATTCCCCTGCCTCACAAACTATGCAGGAGCAGCCACACAGGCTATATGCAGGTTGACAAGTCTTTTTCCAGAGTGTTTGGTAAACCTTGAGCTTAACTACTGGGGAGGGCTTTAGGAGTATTGCTGAAATCATCCTCCCTTCCTCTGCAGAACTGTGCCTCAATCCATAGATGTAGGAACCACATGTTCCCTACCCCTGGGTCATAGATACAGTCCAGCCAATCAGACTCTACTCCTTGGGAGCCTGTGATTGATCAAGTCACCCATGCGGTTCAACCCAAAACCAGTCATAATTGTTTTCAGTTACATGTGAAGCAAGAGGAGGAGGGGCGCACTCTTCAAGTCCCAACTAGAAGCAAATCAGAGGCAGCCTGGGGAGCAGCCTAACTACAAAACAGAGCCAGAAAGAGGCAGAACTGAGCAATAGCAACCAAAAGATTTCTGACAACCCTGCATCAACTCCTGAATCCAGCCACGCTTGACCGTTAATTCCTCTTTTCTCTTAAGCTGTCTAAAATCAATGTCAGCATGTTACCTCTAGCAGCCAGGAGTCCTAACTCATCTAGCAAGCTCAGGAGGAGGCACAAGGAGACTTCAGGTGATGTTGATCCCTTCCTCCCCATCCTTTGCTTTCTGATGTAACTTAGATTTTCTTCTATTTTAAAGCCTACCTTCAGAGCTGCATATATGTCTCTTTGCCATTCTCTCCAGAGCCAAGTTCCCTCTAAGAACAGGAAGTAGGATGCCTACGGAGTCCATTGCAATGAGCGTCGTGACCATACCCTAGACTCAGCCAATGCCTTAGAAGCATTTTTGTTGATTTTTAAACATATCAATGCATTCACATTAAGTCTGACCATTGGTTCAATGATCTTGGAATTCTTACACTTTAGGTACAATATGTGAAACTATCGGAAGGCTCATTTTGAGTCCAGGTGGAGATATACTTGACACTGTGTGTGTGTGTGTGTGTGTGTGTGTACACCGGGAATCAAACTCGGGCCCTCATGCTTGCCAGGCAAGCACTGTGCTGCTGAGCTGTATGTCCATCCCCATTTTCCACTTTAAAAATGAGGTGGTGTACACTATGCTGAGCCCTTTACGTGTGTAATCTCATTGTCTCCCCCAAACCCTGTGCGGCAGGTACAGTTATCAATCCATTTCACAGCCAAGGGAGAGACTCTCAGAAGGCCTCAAGCATTTGCTCAAGGGAATCAGTTACGGAGCTGGATGAAATTCTAGTCTAGGGAATTCTATCCCTCTTAACCCCTGGCCACTGTGCAGAGAAAGGAAAAAGCACAGAGGCAACCCTGAAGAGAACAGGCCACCATATAAGATTCAGAAGGGGCCATTAAGAGTCGCCAGGAAGCAAAGGGCAGTGAACTTGGAGACAGACTGGCTGACATCTTGATTCTGCATTTTCTTCCTTTGTGCTCCTGAACACATTTCTTTAACCCTTTCAGCTTCACAAAAGGCTAATACTATATTCAAGAGTCTCTGAGTACAGCTGCCAATAATTCCTCTCCCCACAAACGTGAATGTCATTCTTTGCATCAAGAAGAGGACTCTATTTCCCTTTTCTCAAATGTTAGCTGGTCTTGAGACTTGCGTATGCCAACTGGACGGGGAGAAGTGATGGTCTTAAACTTCAAAGCCCAGTCTCTAAGCTTCTGCTTGTCTTTTAGAGCACAGCCTCCAGGCTTTAAAGAAGTCCAGCTTAGACTAATGAATGATTAGAGGCTCCTTTGAATGTTCAAGCCTTGACCAAGCTCCCAACTAAATGCATCCTCGTGACAAACTCTAAGCAAGACCAGCAGAAGAACCTGCCCAGCTGAACCCCAGCCAAGCCACAAAGTTGTAAGAAATAATAAATATTGTTATTTTAAACCATTACTTTGGGGGATGATTTGTTATGCAGTAATAAACCTACTTACTTTGCTGAGTTGCTGGGAAGATTAACCAGGCTAATGGATTTAAAAGCAGGAACACCTGGGGCAGAGTTTCACATTCATCTGTTCTGCATGTGCTTATCCCACACGTATTTGTGCCCAGCACGGTGTGAGGCCACTGGGACCCTGAGGAGAGGAAGACAAAGTGCCTGACCTCTTGAAGCTTACATTATAAGAAACAGGACCACAAATAATCAAAGGTAATGTCATGTCATGTCCCGGTTACTGTGGAGAAGAGCCGCTGCCCAGCAGATTTTGCATTGTGTGTGCTGCTAATTACCCGTGGCTCATGCATCCCCGATTCATGACTTTAGAGATTCCAGGAAAACGAAGCAGGGTTGGAAAGAGAAGACTGGGACAGAAAGGTCCTATTTTTAGACACCATGGTCAGAGTGACCACCTACTCGTGGGGTGTTTGAGTGGACACTTGAATGCTATGGGGAAATCAGCCACATTTTCCTATGTACATCTGTGATTCCCAAGCTATATCCACTCATGCAGTATATTTTATTTTTTTTGTTTTCAACTCATCTACTTCCATTAATGGAGAGCTCTCATGGCAGTTGGGAGCATTTCTCATTTGGCTCCTCTGTGGTGTGAGTACTGATTGACAGCCAGGAGTTGTTCGGAAAACGTTACTCAGCATGTGGTGAGGCTTGGGCCCCTCACTACTCACCGCTGGGGTTGAGGTCCTTGGGCTGAGGAGCTGTGGCCCTTGGCAGGAGACGCCACAAAACACATCCCAGCTTCCTGCTTCCCATAACTTGTAGATGTCCCACCCATCAGGTGACCCCCATGCTCCCCCTGAGAAGCCCTGCCTTCCTGGAGCCAGTTGTTGGGTAAAGCCGTCCTGCTGTCCTACCCACCTAGAGGAGAGCTCTAAGACACCAGCAGTGTTCCCCACACACCCCTCTAGCAGAATGTCCCTCCCCTCGGTACCCACTGAAGTACAAGAAGCAAGCACTCTAGAACAAGGGAAACCCAGGGAGCAAGAATTCATCTCCTCCTTTACCCTGAAGCCAGCCTGCAGGCTCCAGGTGGAACTTGTGGGAAGGAGGCCCCATAGAGCGGGGATTTGTTCCCCACAGGAGAAACTCTGCCTTTTCCTTTCCACCAGACCCACTCCCAGGCCCACTGCAGCAACATACTCATCTGCCTTGTGAAAAATACCACAATCCAATTTCAGAGAAAACACCTTGGCCGTGCGCAGCCATGGGCCGGTGCCAGCGGATGAGCTTCCCTCCTCTGGCCTCTTCCCCCTCTGCCCTTCCCACCAATCCTGTCTTTATTCTCCAGCAGACTAGACAGCAATAGGACGACTTTGTCCTCCCGCGGCACCACATTCCACAAAGAGGCCTTTGCTATTTGCCGCTCAGGGAGAGAAAGCCCAGCGCGAGCCTTCCCCCATGGAGCCCTGTCTCTCCCCGCCTCTCCTCCAGCTGCTCCTGGTTCAAGCCACTGCCTGCCCCAGCTAATAATGCCTTGTCACGCAGTGACAGAATTATGGTCTCACACTGGCTTCACATGTCACAAATAATTGCGCTCATTGCGCATCACATTGAAGTTGTCAGGACTCTCTTACGCCTATAATTTGTGTGAGTTGATCATACTTTGGTAAATCAGCAGGTCGTGACCTGTGCCCTTTAGCCCCAGTGGCTGGCTGAGAACGACCTACAAATCTCGTGACAGGGACAACAGAGAGGGTATGAACTGTTCAATTGCTCGTGTCTATCAGCTGCCATGGACAAAGCCCGTGTTCTTCCCTTCCGCTCTGTCTTTAAATGGTCTAACACAGCACCCATGTCAGCTTGACTTAATTTCTTCACATCTGCTTTTTTCCCCTCCCTAGATTTTTAAAGTACTTTTGGATATTTCTCTCTTTTTTTCCCCCTCTTTACCACAAGACATTTTGGTGCCAAACCCAAGTGTCTTTCTTCCATATGTTTTAAATAAAAACCTCCATTGTCGATGATGAAGTGAGTAGAGCTCGCTCTCTGCATCCAGCCTGACAAAACCATGTTGGACGCAATGGTTAAATTCTGCTGGCAGCTTTATGAGCTTCTTTGCTAGCACTTTATTGGGTAACACGTTCACAAATAGTGTTCCCGAGCCTTTGTTTTCATTAAGTTACAACATGTACCATCAAGTTGCATTTAATTCACTGCTTTGTATTTTCTACAGAGTATCACTGACCAAGGCCCTCGGCATCTACCCTGGAAGGGATATAATGAAGCTCAAGCTGCTTTTATTACCAGGGATCTTCAACAAATAGCTTCTCTAAAAGTCTGTGCAGAAGAAGCAAGTTGCCCAAGTTCCAACAGACTGACGCTTTTCTGACATGTTAGAGAGAGGTCAAAGATAAAAAGGTTTTAGGTGGGTCCGTCTCCAGGGAGGCTGCTGCAAGCATGGTGCCCACAAAGTGGGCAGCCCTCTTCCCTGATTTAAGAAAAAGATGGTGCCAGTGTGCGCGGGGATCCACACGGATGGTTTCCCTCCTTTGCCAGGCTTCCACGCCCCTACAGAGAAGTAACAGCGGGGTTGCAATTCTGAAAGCAGACGGCAACATCCGACTGCCCATCCTAACTGGCCAGGAAGTGAGGGTTATGTCATTTGCTGAGAAGTAGCTGATGGAAGGGCAATGGGTGGAATGAAAGCCAGACTAGTCACATACCCACTCACACAATGCACATGCGTGTAACCCCTGAAGGCCTCAGAAATTAAGGAATCCTGAGAACACATGAACTGAGGGTGATTAGCAGTGTACACAAACAGTACAGAGTTGCCATGGAGAACATAGAGTTAAGTTCAACTATTTTGGTCCCTTTCGCCCTCACCAGTTTGGTTCATAGTCACAGACAGATCCATGATGACCTCAACGACATGCAAGTTCAATGCAGGTATTTATGGTTATGTGGTCTAGGTTTAACTATTCAGGTTTTCTTCATTGAAAGAATTGAATGGAAAAGCCAGGCAGAGAGGTATTAAAATCACAGGACCACCACTAACTGGCTTGGTGACTTTGGCAAATTACCTAAACTCTCTGGGTCTCAGTTTCCTCACCTGTCATGTGCTTGGCACATAGCTATTCTCAGCCTAGGTTCCTTTGTTTGGAAGCCAAGTAGCCTGATGGCTAACTTAGTCAGAATTCCTGAAGGGATTTGGAAAGATGCTGGGTAGTTTACAGAGTCCACAGGAAGGCTAAAGAGCAAAGAACATAGTTGCAATCAGACCTTCAACGTGGGTTACAATCTGACCCCTGGCACCACCGCCAGTGGCTGCTTGGTACCACACTCCTTTGCTTCACTCTCTCCAGATTCAAAGACCCAGGCAACACCTCTGACCAGCTGACTCCAAGTCACATAGGGGTGGCTACTCTGCTGGAGGATGGAAGAGAGAACGTCCTAGAGGCCCCTTGGAAGATGCTGACCATGGCACGGTGCAAGCCTTACCCAAGCATTCTCTCCTTTCTCATTATTCACATGGGGCCAGCACGTTTCAAGTTTAACTCTCGACCACTTTAATAGTACAGTTGTTTTGCTTCTTTTAAACGAAAGGAATGGGAAAACCTGCATTCAGGAAGCCTGATCCACTTGTCTGAAGCCATGCAGTAGACAAGTGGCATGGTTTGAAATGAGAAAACCTCTCTCTCTAGTTCTTAACAAGTGTGCCTGTATCCACCCCATGGAGTGACTATGGGAGAATTCAGAGGAAAGGACAAAGTGAGGGCTTCCTCTAGAAATGCTGAACACAGGCTACCACAGGCAATATCATTTTGGTTCCCAGAGCTTTCAAGAGAAAGAGCTTCCAAGAAATGCCTTGGCTGGCAACGCAAGCTGACAGCTCGGTCAAGGGCATGGAAAAGCAGAGAAGGGAAAGTGCATCTGGAAGATTCAGTCAGATACTCTATTATTGAGCAGTTATGTGCTAGGCACCAAGCTAGATTTTTGCGGCAATATTTTGCTTACTATTCAAAACAAGCTGATGAGCTGTTATTATCCCCATTTTACAAATGAGGAGATCAAGCCACCAGAGGTTAAGGGCACATGGAATAACATAAGCACCCACTAAAGCTGGGCTTGCAGCTTTGCCTTCAAAGTCACATGTGTCCACTAATGTCCCTGGGTGGTGGTGGCATATGAACATGATATGGGAATCCCTGGGCACAATATCGTGGGTATTTAAGAAGTACCCAGTGATCTCATAACCTCCAAACTAGTATCATTTCAGCTGAGGGTTCAAGAGACAAAGAGCTGAGGAATATTTCATGATCTGGAAACTTTCGTTTCCTTTAATATGAAAATATTTGACATAAAGTATTAAAAATGGAAAGATTCAGAGGTTGCAGGAGACCAAGGAAGATTAAGAGGTTCTTTTTCCCCAAACGAAGTGCATAGTGTATCCATTAGGGAGAGCTCCCCGTCCCTTCCCCCATCCTCTCCACTTAATAGGGAAAACGTTGAAAACTTTGAAGAAATGCTTTCTTTGTTCTTTAAGTTCCATGATTAATTAGGTATAAGCCATGTTTCAAAACGTTTCGTCATTTATTTGTAATTCTCCCTAGAGCGTGTACAGTAACTTGGCTCAGAACACATAGATTACATTGCAAATGCTACTCATATGCTAAAACTTTTTATGTTTCCTTCCCTTCCATTTTCTGCCTTTCTCTGTAGTACTTAAGGGGAGAACAAAGCTAGATTTCAACTGGAGGGTACACCCTCCTCCGTACAGATTTCCCTGGACCAGCCAGTGGGCGGTCTTGTACCCAGGCATGGGTGGAGACGCCAGTGCTGCCTTCACTCCAGTCTCTTTGCACCAGTTAGGCTTCAAGACTATCTTTGTCTCGCCATCTCATTCACCCTGCTCTCCAGGAGTGGTCCCCAAGTACCACCTGATCAGCAAAGAAGTAATAGTTACATACAGAGTCCAGCTATGGGGTCTAACTCAACTTTTAGTGCTTTAGCCTTCCTATCTATAAAATAGGAACAATAATGGCTTCTGAAGTCCCCTGGGTCACTTATAGATGAGATATGATTTAGCACAGTGCATTCAGAATATGACTCTATGAATATTTACTATTATTTCTATTATTTTCAACTTGGTCCAACTCCCAGTCCCAAATACACACAGCACATACACACTTACTTCTGGATAGGGTGATTTAGGACAGTGCTTGGAGCACTGACTTTGAATCCGTCCACACAAATGGGTACATTCAGGCAAGTTCCCAAGTACAAGCAGTCCTCTCTCTCTCTGTCTCTCTCTCTCACACACACACACACACACACACACATGCACACACACATGCACAGTGCTACAATATTTGTAGAAGATGCTTCTAGAGCAGATGCTCTCCGTACTTGCCTTCTCTCAGACTTCCCAACTTGCTACTGAGGAATTTCTCTTTTTTCATATTTTGTTTCCCTCCACTCTTACCAAAAAGAATATTTCTCCAGAGCAAGGTATGGTAACACATACCTGTAATTCCAGCTACACTGGAGACTGAAGCAGAAGGATCACAACTTTAAAGCCATCCCGGGCAACTTACCAGAGCCTGTCTCAAAATAAAATTCAAACGATATTGGAGCTACAGCTCAGTGAGAGTTCTTGCCTACCATAGTGAAGTACTGGGTTCATTCTCCAGCCCGTGCAATACAAACTTCTTCAAAGCCCATATCAGCCTCATTTTGCACTATTATAGAGTTATAAGATGGACTGAATGCTGTCCAGGCTGCCCGCTCTCAGTAAATTTCTTCTACCTGGGGCTTGAGAATGTGTTAATTTGAATCACTGTAGATGTCAGTTACCTAAGGCTGTGGTAATGAAGCAGATGACTTAAAATGCCAGAAGTTTATTGTCTCACAGTTCCACAGTCTAGAAGTTTACCATCAAGGTAGGAGTAGGGCTGGTTCCTTCTGAGGCTGGGAGGCTGAACCTGTCCCATACCTGTCATAAGTTCAAAATGGTGGTGTGGAAACAACTTCGGGGTTCCTTCCTTTGCAGGAGGCATCACTCAATCTCTGCCTTCGTCTTCTCATGGCCTTTTCCCTGGGTGCATGCCTGGCCCTGTGTCCCAGTTTGTTGTTTGTATAAGGACACAGTTATTTTGGATTGGGTCAGACCCTAATAAGTCCTCTTAACTCGGTCACACATCTCCAACCCCACTGCCCAGAGCTTATTTCCAAACGAATCCATATCCATAGGGAGAATAGGACTTTGACATCTTTTGAGGAGGTTTTTTGGGGAAAGACATATTCAATCCATAACACTAGGAGTGAGTGCGGGACAATTCTAAGATGCCAGAAGAGAAGTCAAAACCAGAATTCTGGGAGGGAAAAGTTTTCAAGTTCATTAGAATCACCTGTAAAGCTTTTTAACAACTGATAATAGTACCAGGGGTAAAAAAGGTAGGATCAGTAGAACCCAGGCCTTATCTTTTTAAAGGTATAGCCAGGGTTGAGATCCACCGTACCAGACTAAACACACCAACAACACATATGGTTTTCTCTGGTCTAGCCCAAGAGGCATTTCTTGTTTGGGGCTCACAGCGTTGTAACTCAGGATGTTTAAATGTCTCTTAAAAAACTAAACTGACCTCTTCTCTAGAATTCTGTAGGGAATGTGAATTTAAAAATTCTCCAGATGGTTACAATTGAGAAAAAAATATACTCTTTTCTAAAATAAACAGCCATCACCTTTGTGTTTATCAGCTAATTTTAGCAGGATCGACTCTTCCCAAATGGAGAAGTGCAGGCTGAGGCTTCCACTTCACATGGTTGTAAAGCTGTGAAGTACAAGAGGGAAAGATAGGACAGGCCACGAGGACACCACTGCTGTGATGGCCAGAGTGAAGCCACCAGCTCACGTAATCCATCCAGCTGCTTCAGTGTGGTTGCAGTGTTACTGGAGTCTTGAGTTTCACCTGGAGAGAGGAGCTGCTACATGAGGAATATACAGAAATGTGCAAGCCACAAGCCCAGGCTTACAGCGGGAATATTGGTAAAAACAACAGGTTAACACTTAGGTGAGTAGATTATGCATCTGATAGTTTTGGTAGCGATCTCATTACTATAAAATTTTTAGGAAATTTTCTACCTGCCAAAATCGAGTGATTCTGTTTTTCTTTGTGTTCTAGAAATATAACACATAGCACATTCTTTTGAAGTTAAAGGTATTTTTATTTGGCATATCTTATTAAAGAGCTTGGAAGGACAGGATGCCTGACCTGGTGCTTCAGTCTTCACTGGCGGAGAGGAAGTTCTGAGAAAGAACAAAAAAATAGGAAAATACACCCCATAAAGGGACTGTGAAAGTACTCATTCTGATAAAATTCTGTTTTCTTATTTCAGAGGGAATTAAGGGAGAGGGTGTAAAGGAAAACGAGATAGCCAATTAGAACCAACTGCAGCTTAGTTGCAAAGTCTACCATCTCCGAGGATGTGAATTTTGTCTGCAGCTCTGCCATTTGTGCGGGAGCACTTATAATAACAAAACAATAACTCATCAATGGCCACAAATTTGACCTCTTAGCTTGTTCCTATCAGAGTGGCCGGGCAGAAAGGGGAGAAGGCACAACTGCCTGGTGGTGTGAGGTTAGGGAGTGAGAAGTTCCCTTCTGCCAAGAAGTTAATCTCCAGTATTTATTTGGGTGCAAAGGAAAGTAGAATAATGGGGAAGGAGGTCCTCCATGTAAAAGAAACTCGAAAGCTTTACAGGCTGAATTAGGTGTAATCCTTATGGGATCTCTAACAGCTCATAAATAACTTTTAATGAGATTTCCAGCAAGCAAAATAGCACATAAGGGAAAAGTATTCTTTCTTATTTTTGTTATTTTGTTTTCAATAAAGCACATACTTCATATCGTTGTTTTCCAAGCCCATAACCAAAAGGAGGGAAACCATTTCAATAAGAAGAGATTAGTACTGAAAATATTTAATTAACTGATAGGGACAGGAAACGCTTGAATATGTCACTGAAAATACTTGACATTGACCACTAATCTATGGAAACTGAGAGAGCTGAGTCTCAAGCATGTTCTGGAGTTAAGCAGAGAAATAAATCAAGGTTTGCAAATGTCATTTAAGTTTTCACCTGTCCCACGATTCAGAATTATTGGCTTCCCAATGAAAAGCATATGTGTGTCCCTTGCCTGGGGAATAGTAATGAAGTGAGGCGGACACTCTCCAGCCCTCCCTCCCATCGTACCCCTCTTTATTTCCCATCGAGTGAAAATAATTACTGTATCCTTAAGGGAGCTCTTCCCTGCGTCTGGTCCGCCAATAAGCGCTGCCATGCTGGCTCCTCCAGTCCTGCCCCTCTTCCTTGAGGGACCACAGTTTGATTTATGAGAAAATAGTTGGCAAATTGCGATGTCCATCTTGATGGATGACATCATTTGGACCATTTTGCTGATCATGTATGACTACCTTTTTTTGTTTAGCCTGGATGCAATTGATCCACTGCTCCAACAGCTGAAAGGAGGGAAAATAGCAATTGCCTTTTCTTGGAGAAGTCACCAAGCAGAAAGATCTCTGGCCTTTTGTTCCCTGGAAACCCACCAGTGATGTTCGAACCTTTTACAAAGAGCTCGCATAGATGTTATCTAAGGCTACCCCAACGAAGACTCTTCTGGGTAGGCAAGAAAGGAATTATTCTCCTCGTTTAGAAGACAGCAAAAGTGAAACTCAGAGAGACTGAGTGCTTTGCTCAAGGTCACCCAACCAGTCAATACCCAGGGCTTCACATCCTGGTATTTTGAACTGCAGAGTAAGTGTTGCTTCCTCTTTTCATTGCTTCTTGTTGGAATGAGAACATACATTGAATGACAAATTGACTTCCCTGCATTTAGATTGTTTGTCCCACCTGCCCTTCCTTAGCTCCCGCACTGGCTTCCTAAGTTGGCTTCAGATCCCTAGTGACTGCCTTCCCATTCCCCGCTTGCCATCACCAGAATTACAATTCTACAGAAACAAACTTAGTCGTGCCGTTGACCTGTTAGCAACTTCTGCTGTCTCCTCATCCTCCACCCTCAGCCCTCAGAACTTTCCCTCTTAATCCTAACAGGAAGATGGTGGAGGTGTGAGATGGAACCCAAAGCGTCTGATTTGAATCTCCTTGAAATCTCATGTATTATCACCTCAAGTTTATGAACTTTCATGATAGTCAATATATTTTTGTTTTAAAAAACGATTTTCCTCTTAAAATCTTTAATTAAATAAATGCCCTGAAAGCTGCCTCATCTCTATCATCTGACTCTATGTGCTCTTCTGCACATTTTCTTGTTCATGAATCCTGACACATACCCTTGGTCTCCTGGAGCGAGTCTGGGGCTTTAGCAGAGACTCTAAGGCCTTATCCAGCTGGCCCTAATCCCCACCCCCAGCCTCACTTTTGCTCACCCCTGAAACTCCTACAAAATAGCCATGCTAATTTTCTACACCTCAGTACCTTTGCACAGGTGCTTTCCACTGCCTAGAATTCTCTCCTCCCTCTACCTGAAGCTCCCAGCACATACCTGCCCGCATGCCCCAGCATGTGGACGTGGCAGCAGGTCCTATCCCCTGCACCCAATGCATGCTAGTAGTTCACCCCTCAGAGTTGAATCATTCAAAGGTACGAGCACTAGTACCTATTATCCCCATGGGTACCAGGGCCTGGGTACCCGGCACACACTAGGCACTAGGTAAACGCATCGATCATAATGGAAAACTCTGAAAACACATGTTCCACTAAGAAAGTTTTAAAAGCTATTCTAACCTCAGTCACTGACATTGTACAATTTACAAGAGCTTTTCATACTTCTTCCATATTTCTTTAAAAACCTGTGCTGGGGCAGCCATCCTTTATGTTGCCAAGTGTACATTCTCACTGGGTCTTCACATTCTTGTTTAGGGTCATGTTCACGTCATAGAGGCAGCAGAACAGCTCCTTTCACCTCAGCCCCTGGCCACAGCACAGTACTGAGGCGCAGACACCGCGCTCAGCACGCTGAGCTCAGCCTAGCTCTGCTTGCTTGCAGTGTGGCCCTATTTCCCCAGCTGTTGAGGGCAAGGGCAGTGGTATTGCTGAGGGGCAGTTTACTGGGGCAACCAAGGCCATGGGTGCTGGAAACAGTGGCCTGGGGCCGGGACTAACAAACCACAGCATGGGCTAAATCTAGCTACCACTTATCTTCTTGTGGCCTTTGGCTAATATTGACTTTGATATTCATAAATGGTTTATAAAAGCCAAAAGAGCAATCATACGTCATGACACACGAGGTTATATGAAATTCAAATTTCATGTCTATGAATAAGTTTTGTTGCAACATAGCCCTGCCACTTATTTACATATTGTTTGTCACTGTTTTTGCCCTACACTGACAAAGCTGAGTGACTATGGCAGAGACCCATCAGCTCAGCCTAACCTGCTTCCTACAGACCCTTTACTGACAAAATTCCTGGTCTTCACTGGGTTCAAATCCCATCTCCACCTCCTGTACTCTGTGACTTCAAGAACATGAAGGAAGGTCTCTGTGCCACAGGCTCCTCCTCTCTGAAAGGGAGATGGTAAACTCTGCCACATGAGATCCTATGAGATTCACCGAGACAGCCAATAAATATTGGCTAATATGACTAAGCTACCTACCCAGAGGGCTCGCATGTGCCAAGTAGCGGAGTGAGGACAGGAAGGGGTGCTGACACCCGCTGTGTGCAGCTCCAGTGTAACTGGAGACCACAAGGGGAGGAGAAAGCCAAGAGCCCAGGAGCCATGGCCCTGGAGAATCTGAGCAAATACCGTTCCCAGGGCGAATCCAGGACCAGGCAGGTCACATAGTCAACACTTACAACTGGGTTTAAATGGAACCAACTCTAACCCAGGGAGGAACAAACAAGAGGAGAGAACCCAGGGCTCTGCAGATCTTCAGCGCTCCAGGTGGGCACTGGTTTAAAGGGACAAGCTGGTCATTATGTCTCTGAGCTAGGAGACAGGAGCTCTGAGAGGTTAAACAGCTCACCCAGGAGAATAAATAAATTTACATGTGACTAAGTAAATCCACATGCGCAGTGCTCAAACTTGGGTTCTCCCTTCATCCCACCCTGCCAGGCTCCCAACCCAGTCTTCCAGGTTCAAATCCTCGCTTGATTCCTTGACACAACACCACAGAATCTCTGAGAAACGGTGTCACTCTGGCCATGGTGTTTTACATTTTCTGAGAACAGAAAAAAATAAATGTTTTTTTAAAGCACAAGTTTGAGCCCACTGTGTTTTTCCGCGTTTGCAATCTTTGTGTGTTCTCCGATGCCAGGTGGAACTAGCACATTTTACAAGAAGGCTCAGGTTTTCAGCGAGGCCTCTGACAGGGGTCTGTCTGTAGCTTACAGGCACTTTGCTCTCAATAGTTCAACGACAACTCTGCAAATGGCAAATTGTTTACAGTTTGAGAGTGGCAAGGATCCATGGAAGGAAGAAAGACAGGGGGGAAAAGGCAGACTAAGAAAAGCACCAAGTAACTAAAAAATCTAGGCCAAACGTAAACCTATAGATTTCAGCAGACACTTGATAAAAATGTCTTTATAATGTCTACATGTCTTCGCAAGAAAACTAGAACCGTGGCTTTTCTTATTTATTATTCCTAACAAATGTGATTGCCAAAAAAGATTGACTTCAGAAAGCATTTTCCCAGGGCAGGGAAGACAACTCTGCTCAAGCGCCTAGAGAAGCGAAATGTTTGAGCTATGCAGTTGAAAGTGTGGATTCTTGTTTATTTGACGATTTTTCTCTCTTGGACATTGTATTTAAACAAGTGTCTCCTTTTGGTCCAGTGTTTCTTCAAATTTATTTATAGAAGAACTTTTTCTTCCCTCTTCTAATCTGTTTTTCATATTTTGGTGAAAGGGATAATATATAAAATTTTACAAGGGTTTCGCTTTCTTTACATTTCCTATGTGTGGGTGTCTGGTGTTCTCATTAAGCAAGTTATATCCATTCATAGACTTGCCCTGTCTTTAATTCATGCTAAAAAGCAGTGCAGTAATGTGAAGAGTATACTGTCTTTGGGTGTCTTTGAGAAAAGTTCTAAATAAATGCGCACACATGCACTCACTCGAAAAAACTAAAGAGCATTCTCCAGTTGGTTTCCGCTTCTATCTTTACTTTCCAAAGTTTTCCCTTTCTATCCTTTTTTTCCCAAATGGTAAAATATAAGTACATAGCATTATTGTTTTCTGGATTCTTCCCAAAACATGCTTATGTATGTGGCAAGGTTTTCACAAGGACTCATCTAAATTTTAGGCTTTAGGGCTGAGCAAAGAAAGAGAGAGAGAGAAAGAGCCAGCGAGCAGGCTGCACACAAAGAGTTTCTTATTCCACATTACAATGAGCTCTCGAAATACTATATTCCTGCTGAGAGCGCCTCCAATTTGGTCAAACTTTGGAAAACTTGAATTAGAGTCCACAATCTCCTGAAAGTGATATAAACCAAATGACTGGCTGTTTCTGTGATGTCATCAATACCTTTAATTATGTGAGAGGAAGGTTTGGATAGCATAGGTGGAAAGCACACTCACACGTGTACACACACTCACACACACAGACAGGCACGCATTACACACATACATTGCAAGATGCAATAGTTCAACCGAAGGCCAAGAAATTAATGACCATTTCAGAATTTTCATTTAAGAAATTTTGCATGTAAACTCTTTATGGTGCTTTTATTGTTGTGGTAGTAGTTATAATGATTATAACAACATAGGAATAGTAGTCTAGACAGAAAATAGTGTTGTTCCTCGTTTGATTAGATTACAGATGGTGCCCTCAAACAAGACTTTGGATCATTTGCACTTTTCTCTAAAGTGCTGGTACCACTAGTTTCTTCTCAAGAGTTTTCAGCCTGTTAGAGAGTCACTAATGTATAGAAATCCATTTAAATTGACAAGCTGATGAATGACCTGCCCAGGTAATATAGATGACTATGGGTAAACATATTGGGTGCAATGTATTTTAATGATGTCTAAGCAGTCAGATGTTGATACACCTAGTTGGGAAAGGGCTGTTGAAATTGAACCTGCTTGTTTTCTTCAAGCTCATTCTTGGTAATTTATGAGCCTAAATGTAGTCTGCAAGTTTGTTTCCTGTTGTTTGTCCTCTTTTGGAGTTGAGTTGGGACTCTGCTCCATTAGGCAGGCAAATGAATTGCCTTGAATTTAAGTGGTTCCTAGAAGGGTACTCCTTATAGTAAGTGGGTCCCCAGAATCAGTGTGAATCGCTCATTCTACTGATCCCACTCAACCTCACCTAACAGCTGGTGGTTGGGCCCTTGGAACAATCCTTGGCAAAGCAAAAAGTCTACAGGTCAAGTAGCAACCATGTGATGCAACACCAAATGTATGCCCTCACTTATGGTTTGCTTTTGAGCCCAGAATGTGTAATTGAAGCCATTAAGGCTTTAGGTATAGTGTCCAGCTTACAAGAAATGCACAGGGAGAGAAGAACAAGCTAAACACACCACAAGGAAGAAATCAGAAATGGTGAGACGTTCTCTGAATCTCCAGCCTGCATCCAGTGGGGGTACACTAGATGAAAAACACTGGAGAGCCATGGAAATGAAAGGCAATAAACAAGTGTTTTTAGGGTGGTTTGGACAAGAACCAATAATGGATCTTTTGGGGCCAGTTGAGGAAATTTAACTATATTTCATTATTTATTTTTAAAGAGAGAGGGAAACTTACTAAAATACAAAGATGAAGACTGTTGAAAGAAAAAAATAGGTTATAAAAGAGGATATAGAAAACGATTTTGTGTTGGCTAAAAAAAAAAAACCACCAAAACCCATCTCCCACCCTGCATGTGTATGTGCATGCATAAAGATCTGCAGAGACATGTACAACTATACTAAATTGCAGTGGTATTCTTTGGGCAGAGCATGTATTCTTTGCCTATTACTGCTGTAAAGAATTACCACAAACTTAGTGGCTTGAGACAACATAGGTTTGTTGTCTTCTACTTCTAGAAGTCAGAAATCTGAGAGCGGCTTCACTAGGCTGAACTCAAAGGCACTTCCCGGGGAAGATCCACATCCTTGTGTTTCCCAGCTTCCAAGGCCACCTGCATTTTTTGGCCTCAGCTCCATGTCACTCCTCCTCTGCTCCATCACCACACACCCTCCTCTCCCCTACTTCGCTCACACATCTCCTTCTCAGGGCCTGACTTCCTGTCTCCCTCTCATAATGACCTATGATTGCATTGGGCCCTCCAGATAATCCAGGATTACCTCTCCATTTCAAGATCTCTGACTTACTCATAGTTTCAAAATGCTCTTCACCATGTAAAGGAACATGTCCATGGGTTCTGGGGATTAGGATATGAACACCTTGTGCGAGTGGGTGGAGGGACATAGTTTGGCCGCCACAGTAGAAATATGTTTCTTTATCACTGTAGTTTTGCCTGTCTGTAATTTCTGTTTTTCTATGGTATGCCTGGTTGGGTTCTTTAACGTTAAAGTAAAACAATATATTTCTCTTCTTCCATGAGAACACTAGAGTCCTCCTACCCCCTTGGTGAGCCTGAACTTACAGAAGACAAAGCAAACTGTCCCATAGATGATGGTCCAAGTCCACCAGGAAAGGAGCAGACATGAGAGGTGTAGGTAACCACCAAGGCCTAGACTCAGAATCAGGCACCAGAATGCTTGCCATGTCTAACCCTCTGGCTCCATCAACAGCCATGCCAGCTGCCACCTTTCATGGAGTGCTTGCTGTGTAAATTCATTTCACCACAAAACATAGATTTTAGGCCCTATTTTATAGACAAGGGCCCTGAATGTCATGCATTAAGGAACTTGCCCACGACCACATCTAGTTTGTTATATAGTCAAGTTTTGAACCCCGACCCTCAGCTCCTAGCTTCCGCTCCTACCATCTCACTGAGAGAACTGATAGTCAAGGCCTTTCTCGCTAGTGAAAACAGGGCATTGTCCTCTCCGTAAGCTAAAGCTCAGGCAGTCTAAGCTGGAAAGAACTCTCACTGTCACCAAGGCCAGGCTTCTCGCTGTCCAGATGAGCAGACAAAGCCCAAGTCAGTGGCTGCAAGGACAGCACTCACGGCTCCTCACCTGCCCCGGGCTCTATCTACTGAAACACAGTTCTTCGTTGCTGGTTCACTTAAGTTTGTTTCTTATGCTGGCTACTAGGAAATTGTCCTTTTCCCCAATGTTAGAGGGAAAATGAAATGAGATAGTTGAGACTGTGTCAGTGCTTCTGATGGGAATGCTAGGCCCAGGCTCCAGGAAAAGCAGCTCAAGAAGAACCTAACCTTTGGGAACCTAACCTTTCAGAGAAGGGAAGGGAAGGGAAGGGAAGGGAAGGG
>NW_004955431.1:18316006-18373060 GCF_000276665.1 Chinchilla lanigera | reverse complement strand
AAAAAAAGAAAGAAAAAAAAACCTAATTCAGAGGACAATAAACTAGTGGCTAATAAATAAGAGAATGTGCCCAGCCATACTAGTAAGTAGGGAAAGGTCGTGAGTTCGGTTCCCGGTACCAGAAAAAAAGCAAAAAAAAAAAAAAAAAAAAAAAGGTAAAAAAAAGGACTGGAGATATAGTCCAGTGCAAAGGCCCTGGGTTCAGTTCCCAGTACACACACAAGCAAAAATGTTTCCAGTACAGAGGACTTGCAGAAAATTAAAAGGCTGCATTCAAGGTTCCCACAGAGTTTGTTTCTTTAAAAAGCTTTTTTCATTATATGAAAAAATGAACCAAAATTTCATAACAACAATAAGAGAATAACAATAGTTAATACACTGTGCATCATTATTATCTGAGTAGTTATTCAGAAGACAGAACATACACCAAAAAGATTCTTACAAAAAAGGAACAAATAGATAATAATGCAAAAGCTTCCTTTCAAGGAAGAAAGATAAACTAGTGGAATAAGTGAAACTAACTAGAATATATTAAAATATTTTTAAAATAACAGAATATTTCCTTTAAAACTTCAAATCCCACAGGAGAAATTTTGACCCTAACTCTGGAGATTCTTTTGGACATTTCATTTTGTAAGCAGCCCCTGTCTTTTGTCTTGTCAGGAAGGAAACTGAACTATAACATGAGGGAAACAGTGGTCTGGACTCTGGTTTTTAATCCTTATAGGTGCTGGTTAGATAACATAATAGTTCTTACCACAAGAAACAGCTATCCTTATTTTACAAATAAACAGAGGATCAGAGAAGTTAAATGACTTGTGAAGATCATATAGCCATTAGATCATGGATCTGGGGTTCAAATTTATACCATGAGTTTCTCAATATTGCCCTCAGACATGTGGTTGTCCCCAAATCTGAGAAGGGAGGAGAAAAACACTGTAACATTTAAGAAATACACAGCTGAGGCCTAGCTAGGAGGCCAACACAGGCTAAGGGGAGGCAATTGGCCCCAGCAGGAGAAAGGTTAATGGCAGGAAGCAGGCCAGAAGTCAGTGCCAGGAACAGAGGAGGGGAAGAGTGGCCACATGACCATAAATACTAGGAAGGCCAAAAATTTCAGGGTCGGGGAGCAGAGTGTCACCTCCCTACAGAGATGTCAGCCTAGAAACAAGTCAGTCCTTCTGTTGTATACTCTCAGGCTGCCCAGCAAGGCTGTCATGGGACCTTGAAGAGATGTAACCAAGTCCAGAGTCCACGGCTGCCCATGGTGGTGGTTGTTGCTATGTTGACTGGTGTTGTTTTGGATCCTCTGAGAAGTAGACCCCTGAGACAGGGCTGGAGTGCAAGATTTATGGGGGAAATGCCTGTGAAGAGAGAAGGAGGGAGCTGAGAAGGGACAAAAGCTTTGAGACTGCAGTGCCCCATATGAGACCCTGAAAAGTAGAGAAGGAAGGAAGGAAGGAAGGAAGGAAGGAAGGAAGGAAGGAAGGAAGGAAGGAAGGAAGGAAGGAAGGAAAGAAGGAAGGGAAGGAGGAAAAGTGAGGACCAAGAGGCTCTAACAGTAGCGCAATTCAAGTAAGGCATGGCCATGCTGACGGTGACTCCTTGAACCAAGGTTGCCTGTTGGAAGACTCAGGTTATTCAGAAATGGGCCTGCATTGGTTCCTATACTCAGTCACTGATGGATTGAAGGACAGTAGCTGAGCAATCAGCCAACTCTGCCTCTGACAGCAGGAGATCAGGGAGGTTCATCTCCATGTCCTTACAACTGTCTGTCCTCTCCTGGCTCCAAAGCAGCATGAAGAGCACGTGGGATGCCAAGAGGAGGGGTGAGTGGCGAGTGTGCAGAACGGTTGGGGTGACAGTGTGTGTGCACATGCAGCATGGTGCTTACCACTTAAGCCAGCCTCAGAGAATGGCAGCTGTCAGTTATTAAGCAGCTTCAGAGAAAGATCTTCATGAAGAGCTACACTCACTCCCAGGTCCCTCCTGGGACAGCTAACCACAATCTCCCAGGGAGGACCCCTGCAGTGTCTACAGACTGCATCTTCCTTCTAGTAGATTGACAATAGCGGTCAATTTATAACCCCCAGCTGAACTGAGTAAGATGGTGCTGGGTGTGGGAGGTCCACCTGAGAACTATTGCCAGCAGCATAAGAGGCAGAACTGGAGAAGTTATGCTGTTGGGAACTGAAAAAGGCTGTTGGGAACTGAGTAGGACTACTGGGAGCTGGTGGAAGCTGTAAGGAGCTGTTAGTTCTCTTGGAGGAGCTTGACATGCTAGCTTTCCTGATGAACTCGGCTGTTTCATCCTCCAAGGAGCTCAGGACCTTGTTGGCACTGAGAGTATCTTCAGTTCAGTTTGGTGGAGCTCTGGTCCTCACTTTGAACATCACTTCCTCGCTCTGGAGGGGAAGATGGTTCACTGCTCAGTCTCCTGGAGAAGCTTGCTGCGTTGGCTTTCCTGATCAGAACCTCACTGTTGCTGAGGATGGCTATGGTACCTTTCAGGGGAGCTCTGGTTCTTTCTTTGAGCATCACTTCCTGACTCCAGTGCAGATCCCTCAGCCTGCTAGCACAGATCCTTCATTGCCCTGGCACAGACTTTCTAGATTCCACCACTGACCTTTGGGCCTTTCCAGGGCAGATACATTAAACAAGCCTGCATGAGACATTGTCGTGGGCTCTTGGCCTCCAACTGGACTCGTGGGAGGCATTGTTATGGACTCCAGGTCTTCAGCTGGACTCATGCAGGACATTATCACAGGATCCAGGCCCTCAGCTGGATTCTCGGTCTATAGTGTGTGGATAGATTTCCTGCACTCTCTTGTATATCATTCTTGGGGTGACTATTATAAATAATCTCATAAAATATGTGTCCTGTATTATATTGTTCCCCTTGCAAAATATCCCCCAAACCCACACATTCCCCTTCCACCCTCCCCTCAGTTGCCACCAGCAAAGAGTAGAGCCACACTGAGTGGCATGATGCACCTTCAAGACACAAATCTCCCGTGTACACTGAGTCCAGTTTCCCTAGAGGACAAAGAGGTTCATCTATTTGCTTTGACCTAAGTCTCCTGATTAGAAAGTAACACCACCCCTCCCCTTTGGAGCAGAATTCTGGATCTAAATGTGAGTCAAACTCACTCAGTCTTTTGAGATAAAGACAAGTTTCTGAAGAAAAATGGTTTTGATTATGCAATGAAGGCTCACAGCCAGGAAGGTGATGCTGGGGCTCCAACAGAAGGGTACTCAAGGCCTGAGGCCAACCATACTGATGAACAGGCTAAAGAAAACAGAGTCTCCAGCTCTGTTGACCCCTTGGGCAATGCCTTTCTTGCCCTCCCTGGTGACCATTTCATTTAATTATTTTTAGGTAGGGTTTTATGGACTATTTTCCAGACCTCGCTTTGCTGGGGGCACCTCAGGTTTCAGACATTTACAAGAGTTGACCCTAGTTAAGATTCCCTTTTTGGAAAATGCATTCAGTTCACGGATTACGGGCATAGGATGGGGAAGTGAGAAAGCCCGGATAGAGAGGCTCTGAAAATATCCTTCTAGAAAACAGTGAAAACCTATCTGAACAATGTCACAGTTAGAGCGACACCTACTCCCAGAGATCTAAACTCAGAAGATTCCCTAACTGAAACATCATAGTCCTGTTCTGTAGTGCTGCAAAGGTAAGCACTGAGAAAAATTAGAAAAAGGCCTCCATTGAAGAGCTCGCTTTGCCTTCCTGTCCCAACTGAGAAAAAGCCCAATTTTCTGGTATTTGAGAATGAGTAATATTTAAAGGTTTAAGGAAAATTAGTCAAATGTACCTTGATTATAAACACATGTATCCATTTTATTTGGCTATTTTTACAATGTGGGTTTAAACCAGCTGCCATTAATAGTGAGCGCACTGCCTGTCTGTATTTCTCTCTTCTTGTAATGGACAGGGCAGAAGGAAAGCAATATTTGGCCATTTTGGATCTCTTTCCAGAGCAGGAAGAATTATTGAATATAAATTGTGTCTTCCTATCTCATGAAACAAATGAAACCCTCTAAATTAAATAAAAGGAAAATTAACAATCAGGATTAGGTAAAAAGCATTACATTTCCTTGGGGCTCGAGTTACAAAGATATGTTTTTGTAAAAGAAAGAAAGGTCAGTTACCACTATTAAACTTGTATATTGTTTTATACTAAGCCCTTTCGGTGGCCTCTCTGAGGGACCGTTTAGTTTGTATTACACTCTAATAAACTCCAGGTGTACAGGACAAACGGAATAATCAGAACCCGATGGCCCAAACTAGTTAAAAATAATGTGGTACATTCCTGGTTCTCTGCATTTAATTTATTGTTAATCATTGTTATTACTTACATTTATTGGGTAGTTTTTCCAGATTTATTAGGCACTACATTTAACAGTGTTATCGCTTGTAACTGACCATCAGTGGAATCGAAAACATATTTTTGTAAAGTCTCTTACCCTAATTAGTAAGTTGTTTCCCTTTGAGACTAAACAGACCCCCAAAATGACTGTGTAATTTTCCCCTCGAGTCAGAGAGAAACTCTGCTACAGAAACTCATGTTTGCCAAAAGCACCTGTTGAGTGATAAGAGAAAGGATGCTGTTCCAGAGACACTGAGATGGCCTTCCATTCAGCGCAAAGCAAGGAGGGACTATCTTCCGCAGGCCAGAGAAGTCTCTCATCAGGAGAGATGGGCGTCTTCCTACCACGTGGCTTTTGAGATGCCAAGGAAGGGCAGATGGGCTTCCTTCTACCTGAAATTCCATTATCCAGAAGGAAACCTTTAAGTGCGCACAGTAATCCTTCCACTAACATCCATACTCAGCTGTTAATGAGCTCATAGTCCTTACCACACAGTGCTACGATGCACATTAAGAGTTATTTCTGACTGAGTTGTGAATGCCAAAGGCATTCTTTGCCTTTATTTGGAGCCTTTGGGAATAATGGAAAGGCCACTGAAGTGGGAGGTGAGAGTCTTGATCTCTTGTCCTTATTCTGCTGAGTGACCCTGGACAAGTTGGAAGGCATCCTGTGAAACTTAGTTTGAGCCTCTGAAAAATGAGAGAGCATGGTGTTCAATCAGTTGCATTAAGGTGCCTAATTTTTACCCCCACACACACACTCACCCCTGAACCTATGTCCTCTGTCAGGTCAGTTTGCAATTCCACTCACTGAAGAGGGTGAGTCCGTTTCCCCACTGCCTGCTCCTCTACCTGCCTTGGCCAAAAGAATGCAACAGAAGTGACAATGGGAAGATTCTGTGCAGAGGTCTCAGGAGGCTAGTGTTTCCACTTGCCCTCTAGCCCAGCATCCTGGGGGAAGAGACATACAGGGAACAAAACTGAGTCACCCCAGCAAAGGTTAGCCTTGGTCGGTCAACAACCAGCCCACTGCTAGATACATGAATGAGTTCAGCCAAGATCAGCAGTGCAACCAACCCCAAGTAGAAAAGCTAAAGATACTTGTTATTTTTTGCCACTAGAGTTTCATGGTACTTTGTCATGCAGCATTATTGTGACAATGCATAAATGTTACATTTGGTGCCATTAAATAATCTCTAAGGTTCATTCAAGCTGAAATTCCATCAGTTACTTAGAAACTGATTCGGCATATGGACAAATGTCTAGCCCTAATGTATACCTCCATGAGACACTGGTAGGTGTCCTATAGTAACTGCCCTTGCCCATTTTCGATAGAGAATGATAATCATCATCCCCTTCCCAAGTTTCAGAGCTTCATCCCTTCATAAGGGTATTTTCAACAATAATGGCATGTTCAATGTGGCATCACTTTGAACCATTCAAAATGCAGGGCCAGTGTGATTAACTAATTCTTAGCCATACTAATACTACATCTATCCTCTTGGGAAATCTCATTAAGAATCCCCGTAAGGTGTCATTACTTAGAAGACAAGCAAAAAATTAGGTAAATGTTGTTTAAACACCTATTTGGGTGTCTTATGAGGTATCCACATTAAATGCTCTACGTTAGTGTTTTTGTGTCAGAACCACTGTAAAGCAGCCACTTTTGATGGCCCTGAGGGTATCTCCTCACTAATTATATATTTTTATACAAATTGCTTTAACCCATGGTATAGCTAAATGGAGCTAAAACAGGTTGTAGCAAAATTGAAAGGGCAGGGAAATGAAAGAGACAGGAAAGAGAAAAGAACTTCCTCCATTCTCCCTTCTTTTCATTCAGTAACCACCTGACAATAGTCCACTGTGTCACCTGTCTCTGGCCCAGTGGCCAGCGGTGATTGAAAGAAATCCGAGGGGCTGGGGATTTAGCTCAGCAGCACAGCGCCTGCCTGGCAAGCGCAAGGTCATGAGTTCGATTCCTGGTACTGGGAAAAAACAAAACAAAACAAGATGAAAGAAATCTAAGCCCTGCTCTACTGAGGGTTTGGAGTACATGTTAGAGAGGAAGAAGATACTAAGCAATTAATTACAGGACATTAGGAAGCCTAATCATTAATTTTAATCATGATGCCTAAAAGGAAAGGATCAAGCATGTATTATGACTTCCTAATATAATCTGTGCCATTGGGTCACTAAATAGAAATCAAGGCAACAGTTCTGTCTTTAGAAATATTCTAGTTAATATATAAAGGAATAAGCTAGAGCATCACCTCTCTGAAGCCTTTACAGTGAAGGGATGACTCTAGAAGTTTAGTATCAAAAACTGGTGACATCAAAGAGGACAACTAGATGTTCTATGCCTCTGGTTGGAAGACAACCCCCACAATCTATTAAGTAGTTTTGCCAAAAAATTAAAATTAACATTAAAGTTTAATGCAACGAAACCTTTAGAAACAACTGTAGAGTTAATTTATAGAAAACACAGGGGACAGAGGAACATGTGAAATCACACCAAGAGGATGCAATTAGCAAACTCCACAAAAGGTAGTGAAAATTTTCTGTCCTGATCTGAGTAGTGGTGCTCATTTCTGTAGCACATATACTGATCTGAGTAGTGGTGTCAGTGTTGTACACCTTAGAATACTTTGGGAAACTACATATTCTACATAGTTTCCTATATCCATACAACATTTTACAGGGAAAGAGTAAAAGCATTTGCCTATCATAATTTCATAATCAGTATATATAAGATCATAGATATTTATGCATACATCTATTTCTGAGCATAAGTTATTTCAGGAGCTGGGAGGACTTACAGAAACACTTTCACTAATCCTGGGATACAGGTAAGTGAGGAGGTGGACACAGACCTTCAGGCAGAGGGATGGTAGGAATTAAGGCCCTGAGGTGAGAAAGATTGCTGCTGTTCACAGTGCCTGCCATAGACCCTGGAAATAAACAGTTTGATCTTCCAGTAAGTGCTTGTGACACAGCTGAATAATAGGGGGGGCTGGGGTTTATTCACCATGTTTATTCCTTTTCTATGGTTGCTGTCACAATTTATCACAAACTTAGTGCCTAAAACAGCACAGATTTATTATATTGCAGTTGTATATGTTAGAAATTGGGCATAGTCTTATTGGGCAAACATCTAAGTGCAGGCAGGGCGATGTTTTTTTCTGGAAACTCTGGGAGAATCCATCCTCTAGCCTTTCCCAGCTTCTAAAGTCTGCCCACATTGTTTGGCCTTAGACCCTCTTTTTTTCCTATTTTCAAAGCCAGCAAAACCAGTGGAGTCCTTTTCACATACCATCTAATCTCTGCCTCCTTCTTCTACTTTTAGATTCATGATATTTTTATTCAGCTCAACTCACGATCCAAGAAATTCTCCCTATTTTGAGGTCAGTTGATTAGCAAGTTTAACTGCAACCAGAACCTTAATTCCCTTTTGTAATGTAGCATAACATATTCACAAGTTCCAAGGATAAGGACTTAGACATTTTGGGGAACAATTATTCTGCCTTGCACACTGAAAAACAATTATTAAGCAACTATTTTGTTTAGTAGTGTCTCTGGGTACTGAAGGCATGAACAGACAAGGTTCTTGTGATTACAGAGCTTGCAACTCTAACTTGGGAGACAGTACAGAAAGAGGTAAACGAAATGAAAGAGAAAATAAAAAACAAACCTAGTTATGTCCTCCCTTCAAAACCACTACCTGTTAATTTTCTACTTCCTAACAAGTGGAACTAAAGCCCAGTATTTCCATTTACCTGAGCCACAACATCATTCTGTTTTTAGGTCGTCTTTTATATTTAAGATAAGGCAAAGTGTTACAGTTCGGAGGGAAGGGAAAGTCCTCTTATTCTTATCCCTGGAATTTAATTTAGTCTGCTAATGCTTATTCTGAAGCATTCCTGATATAAAACTTTTCTGCTTCTGGTTTCCAGTGGAAATTTATTACTTGAGAGCAAACTTTTAAACATGTCACCCTTTGTTAGCCTGCCTTGGGGTACAAGTACAATGAAGGGTATATTGAAATAGAATATTTCAAAAAACTTGTAGCATCATTAAAATATCAAATTAAATGAACAGAAAACAAACAGATTCTAATTTCCTTCCCTAATCAGATATTCTTCATTAAGGGCTCTCAAGTGGATGGTAATACCAGCCATGCCAACTATAGCTTCCCAGTTAAGTACTTATCTTACTGGCCAAAAAATTAAAATTAAAAAGTACAGTGTAGAAAAAGAGAAAACAGAGAAAAGGAGAAAGTTTCAACAGACACAGCTCAGTTCCCTCATGTTTTTGTAAGATCTCTGAAGGCCAAGGTAGATCTTCAGTCTGAAACCTAAATCAGGCCCCCACTAGCACAGTCAGCTAACATCAAGATGTTCTGGCCTCTTCTAAAAGGAAAATGCCATACTCTGGTTTCTCCTCAGATTGTATAAATCTTTTGCCCTTTACTAAAAGAAAAATGCTTTCCACTTCCAGAGTCTCAAGTTTAAAGACTCACCTGGTCCTCCAAGGTCTCATTGGTGCTCTCAGCATTTTAAATGGGGCAGCATCAATGCCTGACAGAGTCTTTAGCATTCCTACCCCCTCTCCCTCATACCCCAATCACTGAACAAAAATGCCTTGACACACTTACAAATTCTCTCCTGGGGTAGGAATATCACCCTACTTTCAACAAAAGGCCTTCCAGTGGCCTCAGGGCTTGATAATTTCTCTTTGCCCCTATAACATTCACAACATGTTACGTGCATTGAATGCTGAGCATTATCATTACCATATACTGTTACCGTGGTAGAGGTACATCAGGCTGCCCATGGGCAGCTGTTCCATCCAGCTGTGCTGACACACCTGGACCAAATGGGGTGGCATCCCAGCCAATGCTTAGGAAGGAACTAGAGAGCCCAGGGCTTAGGAGCACAGGCCAAGGATCAAGGGAGTTGAGTTTAAATTTAGACTTTGCCATTTCCTTTCTGTGTGACCTTGAGCAATTCCTTTATCTCTGTAGGCTTTGGTTTCTTCACTTAAGAGTAAAGTAAAAATACTCATTTTACTTTCTAGGTTACGTGAAGACTAAATGAACTAATACATGTGACGCATTTAACTTATCAAACAATCACTAGAGGCTGGTTATCATTACTGTTTTTATTCTCAATGATTATAAAAATGAAACAGCAGTTCAAAAGCAACATCTTGGGTAATTCCTTGCTGTTCTTCTATAAGCAGTCGATGCTTTTTTTCTTCTCTTTTTCTTGTTCTTCCTTTAGTCCTGGAAAGAAAATAATTTCTAGGTCTCAACTGACTTTTTATAGTGTACTGGAAAATTTATTCCCAGGCTAATGATACATGAAACCAAAAGATCATGTGTCCCTGGCAGTTAACTGAAGAGTAGCAGCCACACCTGAGACATACGATCCACACACGAGATCTGCATGAGACCCTCTGTTCCTCTGCCAGTGGCAGCCCCGTTCACCCTTTTGCTCAAGCCAAAAGTTTTATTCTCCCATTACCCTTGTGCTCTCCAAATGTATTTGGAATCTGCCTACTTTCCCTCATTTCACTACTGCCATCCGGGTCCTAACCACTGTCATTGTCTAACCTAGAATTTTGCAAGGTTTTTTCTGGATGGGTCCACTCCTAATTTCCAAGGCAACCAGAAGGATCCTTTAAAAATCACACTGGGCCTTTCATTCTCCTACTTAGAGCCCTTCCAAGGTCCTCTTCTTGGCGCTTCAGCATGAAGTTGCAAGTTTCTTGCCTCTCTGAATGTATGTATTTTCAAAACTCACAGCAGGTCATCTGGCTCCTGCCCACCTCTCTTCACCTCATCATCACCTGCTGTGGCCTCCAGCCACACTCTTTCTCTTTGCTCATCAAACAAACCAAGCTCTTTTCCTCCTTGGAGTCCCTGCGCCTGCTCTTTCTCACTGGAACGCTCCGCACCCACATCTTTGCATGTCTGGCTCCTTTATATCACTTGCATCACAACTCAGATTTCATCCTCGCAGAGTCTCCTGTTTGCTACCATCTGCCCAGCACCCAGAAAAACGCTTGTAATGTGAGAATCACTCCATAGATGCTCATGGAGAAATGAGAGAATAAAGGAGACAAAATAACTGGACAGGGCTTTGTAGAGGATGCCAACCACACCCTCAGTAAAGGGTGACAAAAATCATTCTTTTTGTGAGGTTTTCATCTAGTTTGGGAGAAGTCAATCCACATCCTCGAACTCACAGCCAACTATGCCAGAGAAAAACAGCAAACAGAACTCCTGAAAGACAATGAACTGAGAGTTGTGCTTCTTGAAGCAGGTGACCACCCCTGCCAAATGTCACTGGTCGCTTTTAGAGTTAACTGTACTGTAGACAACATCCAAAGAAAATGCTGCAGCTCATGTCAAAGGGGTATCTGCAGCTTGGGCTGACATTTCAACACTAATTGGATTATTTTGTCCTTCCTGGATATTCATGATCTGGTCCCAAATGGGACACTATTTAATTAGCAGGGGTCCTGGTTGTTCTAAAATGTATAGGAAAAGTGGTTGAATTTCAGAGGAAGTCTTGTGACACAATAGAATCTGGCTCTTGCTGCCCAAATGCACCCCAAGATCATCTGGTCACCCCAGGAAAACAATTCAGTGACATGTCCAACAATTAGGAAGAAACTCTCATCTCTCAATCACAACATTAGCACCCCCAGAGGAATTTCTTGTGATGTCTGTTTGAGATCTGAGTGTTTCTCAGTGAATATACATAACTGGGATTCAGTCAGTGTAGTTATCTTGATCTCAATTTCAGTAGGTGGCCTACATATATAGGTGATAATCAAAAAGATTGGAGAGGGTCAGGGCACTAGTAGAGGAAGGAGAGTCACAGAAGGATACTGAGAATGAAAGTGGAGGATGGGCAGCAACTCAGAAGAATCAAAAGAGGAGGCAAAGAGGAGTAGAATGGAGTGAGTACTTCACAGTCACAGGCCTGGAAACCCTGGCTGCTGATGATTTTCCTAGCATCTCTCTTCTCCCAACAGTACTAGACTATGAGCTCTTTAAAAGCCAGGGCAATACCTCAGCAACCTGTCTTTTTCTAACCAGGGACTAGTTCTGGGCCTAATGAATGATTTAAAAATCTAAAGAATGGCTGGCCCAGGTCTGTAACCCCAGAACTTTGGGAGGCTGATGCAAAAGAATCACAAGTTTGAATAGTCTGAGCAACTTAGTGACTTAACAAGAATCTGTCTCAAAAATTTTTAAAAAAGAATGGAGATGTAACTCAGCATGAAGGACCTGAGTCCAATCTCTAGTACCATGGATAAAAGAAAGAAAGAGAGAGAGAGAGAGAGACAGACAGACAGACAGACAGAGGCAGAGAAGAAAAGAGAGAGAAAGAAAAAGAAAGAAAGAAAGAAAGAAAGAAAGAAAGAAAAGAAAGAAAGAAAGAAAGAAAGAAAGAAAGAAAGAAAGAAAGAAAGAAAGAAAGAAAGAAAGAAAAAAAGAAGGATAAGGGAAGGGAAGGGAGAGGAAGGGGAATGGAAGGGAAAGGAAGTGAAGGAAAGGAAAAGGAAGAGAAGGGAAGAGAAGGGAAAGGCATCAGTACTTAACATTTTCTGAACTACAGATTGCAACACTTCAGTTCAACATTCAGCAAATAGCAAACACATGGAAATCACCAGTGTGTAAGCAGCATGTGTGTCGGCACCACTTCTGTCCTATTTGTATTTGAGAGTCCTGTGCCCAGGATGGTAGCAGGATGACCAACTCCTACCAGTTTGCCTAGGACTGTTCTGGTTTAAAACTGAAGGCTCTGAGTCCTCAGAATGCCCTGAGTACCCTCAACTGAGCTTTCAGCAAGTATTTATTGAATGACTAAAAGATGTGACTACCTCATGGGACCCCTGGAGGACCAAAGAAATTATAACTATGAAAATTCTTTGAGAATTTGAAGCCATATCCAATCTGAAAAGATCATCCAGTGTCAAGTGTGATTATTATGGGGTTTTGTGCTAATTGACAAGGTGAAGCAAAAGCTCTTTATGCTGGCCTTTGGGGCCTTTGCTGTAGATGGTGTATAGAAGAGCAGAGTCCTAGATGGACATGGGAAATTGGGAGGGTGCAAGCTGTGGCCCTGGAATAGCAAGGTTTACTGCTTGTAACCTATGTCAAACCCTTAGCCCAAGGCTCATTATCTTTGTGCTATGATCCAAGGACTGGATAAGGTCCTTATACTTCTACCAAGTCCCTCCACACCTGGGAGGAAGAAGGAGTATGGGAGGTGATTCAGATTGTTTATGACTAACCAAATCAAATGACCTTTTCCCAGGTCATTTTCCCAGCCTCAGTCTCAGTCCACCCCCACTGCCAAGAAGATCTTTGTTGGAGTTTCTTTACCTAAACTGTAGGTAGATATGCAAATAAGAGCATCCCTAGGAGATTAAGAATATTTTGCATAATAAGGTCAAGTGAGGACAGTAATAGTAAGAGAAAAGAACTGGCTTGAGTCTCAGAGTGACCAGCACGGCAAGGATGAAGGTGATGGATGAGCAAAGTGCACCTTTATGAAGATGTACTCTGGGTAGTATGTTTAATTTACCTCCTTACTGCCCCTTGAAGAAAACTCACCTTCAAAGTTTTACCCTTTGGACTCTTTAACTTTGTTATGGTTTGTGTCTATATGTCTCCTCAAAGCCTTATGTCATCATAAAGATTTCTCAGAGGTAGCTGAATCTCGAGTGTGTGACTGATTCATAATGATGTAATGCTGGGATTAAGCATGCTGGGATAAGGGTGTGAGTGCTGCATCTGCCCTACGGTGGGTAGCCTACATACAATACAAGGGACGGAAAGAGGCTTGTCCTCTCTCTCTCTCTCTCCTTCCTCTCATTGCATTTGCTGTCTTCCACTGCCATGAATGGTTCCCCCTCTGCCATGTGCCACCCTGCCTTGGAGCCAGCTGATTATAGACTGAAACCTCTACTAACTGTGAGCTAAATAAACCTTTCTCCCTTTAACTTTGGGTAGTGGGTATTTTGTCTCAGCAATGAGAGAAAAGTAACTAAAACAGAATTTGGTACCAGAAGTGGGTTCATTGCTGTGACTGTGCCTTGTAGTCCAGGACCCTTTGGAAATGGCTTGTAGGAAGAGTTTGAAAAGGTTTGGAGATGCGAGCTGAAAAAGTAGAACTGGAATGCCTTAGCCTGTATTGTATGGGTGATTCCGGTTAGAGCTCAGAAGACCAGAAGGCTGATAAAAATCCTACCTGTAAAGACCAGACTTGGGGGATTTCTGCTAAGAAGGACTGCATTAGCTGTTGGAGTCCAGATGATATGTGTTATGGGTTCGCAGAAAGTTTGTCTGCATTTTGCTCATATCCAGAAACTTTACCTGTGATTGAGGGGAAATCTGAGATTGGGATTTCTCAAGATTGAGAAATTTTGAGATTGAGAAACCTGAGATTGAGATTAAGGGCAGCAGACTAATCTGGCAGAAAAATTTCAAGGCAGTCTAATGTTGAGGCAGTGGCATGGCTACTGTTTGGGGGCTTTTAGCCAGATCTATGTTGAGAATCAGGAGCAAAGAGCCCAGCAGAATGATTTAAAACACTGCAAATTTGAGCAGAAAGGAAGCTTCAGTAAAGCTGTATACTGAAAGACAGCAGAGGAGCTCTTAATTGCTGAGGAGAACAGAAAAGACGGCCTGAGTGTATCACAAAAAGGAGCACAACTCTACCCTTTGTAGCCTCAAAATTGCAAAAGTGAAAGACTTTCCTTGAGAAGAAAGCCACAGGGCATCATGTTCCTGAATGGCAGCAGAGGTGCTATGTTCCAGAGTGGTGTCAGCATAGAGAATTTGCTCATCAGAACTGGATTCAGAGTTCTCAGCAATCCAGGCACTTGACCCCTACAGCCAAGAGATAGGAAAGCCTGGCTACTCCTCCAGCTGACAGCAGACCTTGACATCCACGTGGTGTTGCTTTTAAGTGCATGCAGAATGGCAGAGTTGAAGGGTCAGGAAGGCTTCCCTTCCTGATCTCACAAGAATGCCTGAGAAGGCAGGCAATGTGTCCCTGAGAGGGCAATGTGTGAAGCTATGAGTATGAAGCCAAAGGTGCAGTGGAGACCTCAGAAATTTAGAAAAGCCAGGAATGTTGATTATCTGAGAAAAACTACAAGGAGGGAGCAGAACAGGCCCAAGAGAGAAGCCATGAGAGCTACAGCCACCAGTAGTACCACAGGGGCAAAGCCATATAAGCCCTTACGAGTTCACATCTTGCTACAGAGTGCTTCAGAGGTTGCACATGGAACTACAGGACTTAATATTTGCCCTGCTGGAGTTTGGACTTGCTTTGGTGCCATTCCTTTGTACCCTCCTGTTTGTAACTTTTGGAATGTAAGTGTATATCTTGTACCATTGAATGCTAGAAGTGTTTAACTTTCTTTTTTATTTGTGCAGGGGCTCACAGCTAAGAGTTTGCCTTAAATCTCAGAGGAGACTTTTGACTTGGACTTTTCAGCAGTGCTGAAACTGTTAGGACTTTGGCAACTGTTGGTGATGGACTAAATGCCTTTTACATAAAGTCTTTGGGGGATTGGGGTGGAATGTTATGGTTTTTGTCCAAATATCTCCCCAAAGCCTCATGCAGTTATACAGATTTTTCAGAGGTAATCTAGAGTGTATGGTTGATTCATAATAATATAATGCTGGGATTAAGCATGCTGGGATAAGGGTGTGAGTGCTGCATCTGCCCTAGGGTGGGTAGTCTGCATACAATACAAGGGGCAGAAAGAGGCTTGTCCTCTCTCTCTCTCCTTCCTTTCACTGCTTTTGCTGTCTTACACTGCCACGAATGGTCACACCTCTGCCATGTGCCACCATGCCTTGGAGCCAGTTGATTATGGACTGAAACATCTACTAACTGTGAACTACATAAACCTTTCCCCTTTTAACTTTGGGTGTTGGATATTTCCTCTTAGCACTGAGAGAAAAGTAACTAAGACATGCTTCAGAAAAGCTGCTCCTTTCTAATGTGCCTAACCAGCTTTAAGTGCAAGAAAACCAGATCCCATTGTACTTGGGCTACACTTCCATTGTGTCTGCCCAGTGAGCAAGGGAGCTGAGATTTGTCCCCAGGTAGATGACAGGTGCAGGCTATGACCAAACAGAGAGAAAGAGATAGAGTGGGTCAGACGTATTCAAGCCAGAGAGGAAGAGGAGCCTGTGGTGAGCAGTGAGAAAATGGAGCTGGAGGCACCAAGCATGTCACACTGAGTGTGTCCAAATTGTCATTTTTAGGGAGCATACAGTGGCCATATGTATGTCTACCAAATCTACTCCCAGTTCTGCTTTCTTCTATCCAAAAACCCTCTGAGTATGCTTATGTGAACACAGAAAACTCCTGGAAGCTACCAGCACGCCAGACAGCAGGGTCTCTCCTCAGAACATAATAGCTGAAATGCTGGGTTCCTTTGTATTCCATGGCACTCCAAAGTCTCCATGCACATTACCTCACTGATTCTGATTGAAACTCAAAAAAAGAGGCCACTGGATTGTCCCCATTCAGTGACTGAAGAACAGGAACCAGAGAGAAATCAGCCTGAAGTGACAGCTCTAACCTGGGCCAACCTGACACAAAATCCCAGTCATATGGTGGCCCCTTTCTGCCAACCAATGACTCGGTTTCCAGATAGATGGAGCAGAGGCATAGGGCTTGGAAATCTGGCTGTGCACTTGAAGCTGACCACAGATGAAGGCTGATGCTGGTTCTGGATATGAATGGGTGCTGTTCTAGGCAGGGTTTGGCCACGTCTACCTATAGCCTTGGGGCTTGATTTCACCTAGTGTTTTAATCAGAAATTTCCTTCAACTCATTTTCCTCGAGGCTTTGTGAGTGTCAAGGTTGAAATCTAGACAGTCAGAGGGCTTCTTGTGAACTGTCAGCAGGGCCCTTTAGACCATTCTGTGAAAAGGCTCAAAATACCCCAAATTCCTCAGGGATGCAGGAAAATCAAAAGCATAACAACTGGCCAACTGAGAAGTCCTGATGAAAACCGCTAGGTCATATTTTTTCTATAAGCATTGTCACTTACTTGAAAGCCTGAGTCATTTTGCCAGTCTCAGGGGGGTGGATGAGTCACACTGATGAGAAGGATGCTTTTTTTCTTTAACCTAGTTCTCTAACCTTTTGCATGAACACTCATTGGTCTGCCCTGCTCTTAAAATATCCAGATCAGTTGTATAAGACACAGCGTCGTGATTGTTTGTGCAAGGTCACTGATTGCTTTTACTGAATTTGAGTCTTTTATTACTCAGAATGAATGTTCTCATTTTAAAAATTCACCTCAAGTTATAATGGCAAAAATAACTTTATATCCTCCCACAGAGCTGGAAACTTAAACCCAGTTATGGAGGAACTGGGCTTAAGAATAAGCACCAAAAATGACTTGTTTAGTTTCCCAGTACCTAAGTAAAGAACTGGAGGAAGACTAGAAAACAATGAATGGGATTTAAGATTTCCTACCATTTCCAAAAAACAAAAAAATATTATATGGATGGTGCTTTCTCAAATTTAATTTCAATTGAGGATGCCTTTTGGAATTTGTTGGCACAGTTAAGAGAAACCCCAAATTCTTTTTCTTTTCATCTGGTTTAAAAGCAAACTGAAAAGGGAAGAAGGAGATACACTTGGAAAATCTTCCACAACCAGAGAGCCACGGCCTGCCTCTATCCCTTTAACATCACAAGCCTTGGCCATCCATGCTGGAGTCCCAGGGTTCACAATGGTGTCCAATCCAGTAGCAAGAGTATATGAAGCCTTTTAAAGTCTTTCAGATATTTTTCAGGGCATAACACAGTGAAGACCTATGATTAATGTAATTGTTAGACTGTAAAAATGTACTAATATAAATTTTAAATTTAAAAATATGATGAGGAACTGGGATAATATCTACATAATTCAAATTAAAAACCTTCCCATTTGGAAAGGAAGCCTTTGTTCACTTGATTTGGATTATCCAAATTAGCAAGACACATTATACATGTCTACTTTTGCTGCAGTAACAAACATCCCCAAACTCTTAATAACTTCAGAAACACGTCTTGTTCAGGATTAGTGAGGACTGTGATTAGTGTGGTTCTGCTAAACTTAGCTGAGCCTTGCTGTGATTAGTTGGTCTCTGTAACTTGTTTTCTCATTCAGAGACCCAGGCTGAAAAAGCCTTCAGTCTTCACAGCAGAGAACAGATGCATAAGAGAATAAGTGAAGTAGGTAACGGCTTTCAAGTTCTCTGCTCAGAACTGGCATGCTGACTCTTTTGTTTACATTCATTGGTCAAAGCAGTGGCCAAGACTGAAAGCAAAAAGACAGGTATGTATGATATAAAGAATGGTAGAGAAGAACACAGTTGGGTGCCATCATGCAATCCACAAATATTTCACCACAAATCCCTCACAAATATTTCATGATACATATTTACTTTCCTTCTATCAGAAAATTATATGCATATCCCACCCAAAAACATGCCAAAAGCTTATGTAATCATGGTAAAGGACTTGAAGCCAAGTGCCTCATTATCTATTTGAGATTTGGACATGTTCTCTCGTATTTTGTAGACCTATACACCCAAAGACAAAGCACTAGCACCTCCTCCCCTTTTGTACACACACACATACACACACACACACACACACACACACACACACACATGCACTTGAACAAAATAGCTGCATCCAACACCACCATTGGGAAGAGGAAGGGTGAGAAACACACACACACACAACACTAGTGGTTGTAATGTTTCATTATCTATCAACTTGGCTAAGCCATGGCATTCAGATATTTGTCATATGTTATTCTAAGTATTTCTCTGAAAGTGTTTGTGAAATGAAATTAATACAATGGTACTTCTCTCCACAAACTTAATTCTTTCCATAATTCTGGTTGCAAACCGAATTGGACAAGGGCCAAATCAAATTTCCCCATAAAGTCAACATTGAATCAGATTTGATTTAGTTCTCATCCAATTCAGTTTGCAACCAGAATCATGGAGAGAATTAAGTTCATGAATCGAGATACCACTGCATTCAAATGGATGGACTTTAAGTAAGGCAGATTATCCTTCATAATATGGATGGGTCTCATACAATAAGTTAAAGGCCTTAGTAGACACAAACCAGGCTCCTTTCACTCTGTTTCCCAGACACTATGCCTTGAGCAGCTCTCTTCTGCTCAGGCTCTTCAACTATCCTGCCAACCAACCATGCCAGGACTGAAACTCGGGGAACATAGGCTAAAATAAACCTCCCTTCTTTAAAGTTGTGAGTGCCAGGTATTGTGTCCCAGCAACAAGAAAAGTGATTAAAACAGATTTTGGTACCAAAGAAGTGGGACTGTTGCTGTGATGGTACCTGACCATGGGATTCACAGGTTTTGGGAGTCTGTGGGAGACTCACATTAAAAGCAGTGGACTAATTAATCTGGTAGAGAAAATTTCAAGGCAGCTCAATGTTGAGGCTGTGGTATAAGTACTTTTAGGGGAATTAGTCAGGTTTATACCAAAAATTAGGAGTGTAAAGTCAATTTTAAAAGTTCTCAGTTTCACTGTAATGGAACCATCTATAAAGCTGGTGCAGAGGAGAGCTTTGTTGATTAAAAGATTAGTCTTAAAAAATAGTCAAGTATTTTGGGTAAGAACAGTAAGAAAGACAGCTTGAGAGCATCATGGAAAACAGCAAGGTCATATCCGTGAAGGGCTCAAAGATGCAAAAATAAAAGACTTTGCTTTGAGAGGAGAGCCCCAGGGCAGTGGACTGGGAAAAGGCTGTCAGGAGGTAGGACTAGGTTGGAGGTACGTGACTAGAGTGTGTCTTTGGAAGGTATATTTCTCACTAGCATTCTTACCCTGTGCTCTGCTTCTCAGCCATCATATAGTGAGCAGCTTTGAGCCACCACACCCTTCTACCATGATGTTTCTGCTTTGGAGCTAGCCTACCATGGACTGAAATCTCTGAAACTGTGAACCTAATAAATCCTTCCTCCTTCAAGATGCAGGTCTTGGATATTTGGTTCCAGCAACAGGAAAGCTCATCAATGCACATATCCTATTGGTTCTGTTTCTCTAGAGAGCTCCAATACAGGGGTTCATGGCAGTTCTGAAGTCTCTTCCACGGTCACAGAGAGGCCCTTCTTGTGCAGCAGGCATGCATTTTGCTGAGACCTGGCACACACACTCCGAGTATCTCCTCTATCTGTTGTTCTTCAGGGTTCTTGACCACACTCTCTGAGAAATCTTTCCTTTTCTGGGATCTACCTTGAAGGACATGCCTATCTTTGAGGCTGAGTAGCTGTCTCAGCCTGCTTTCTGCTCATAAATCCTGGAGACTTTTTCTTTTTGAATAATCCTGTTCCGTTGTGAATAATCACTCTGCCTTTTATTCCAGACAGGCAGCTCTTTGGGCCATGCAGCAATATCAGACTCTGTTTGGCTTGGTTTGGTTGTTATTGTTGTCATTGCCAATTTCTATTGAATTTGACTCCAGGAAGCTCTATGACCAACAGCAGCACCCACAAAGTTTTCCCAGGCTTGCTTCTTTGGATAGACTTCATTACAGATATTTTGAACTTACTTGCCCTTCATGGGACCACCTTGGAACACCTGAACTGGAAATACTTGTGCAAATGCAAAGATTTGAGGCAGGAAATATACATCAGAGATCTTCCCAAGCACATGATGGTCAAATTTGGATTCTGATGTTGGTCCAGGGCTGTATCTTCGTTTAAAAATACATCTTTGCCTAGAGATTTGTCCTTTAGTCTCATAGGTTCAGAGATTTCTAGATTCCTCCTTGCCCACTTTCCCCTTCAAGGCAGGAAGGGCATTGTCAGAGAAGCCTTCCAGGGGAGGTGGCCAGAGGTTGAGTGCTGAAGAATAGGCAAGGAAGTTGACAGGAAGTTGACACCTTCTCAGGGACTGCCAGGGAGAAGCAAGTTCTAGGACATGAGTGAGCCAGTTAGGAAGGCAGAGTGGATGAAACCGAGCACCTTCAAACAGGGACGATGAGCGAAGGTGAGGCTGGAAGTTTTCAGGGCATCAGAAGATCACAGGGAGCTTTGAATGTCACCTGTCAGAGTGGGAACTTGATCTAGACATCATCTGAAGCTTATTTTTATAAGGTGTATGGCATCCCCAGGCACAACATAGGTTGCCTTTCTCTGCCATAGTGCATTTGTATAAGGTAAAGATGTGTCTCATCACAGTTCTACAGAGCCTTAAAATTCTTTTTGAAATCTTTAAAACATAGAGTTAGAAGGTGTCTGGAAAAGCCTGTCTGCTGTCACAGGCAGCCAGAAAGGACAACCTTTCATGCAAAGGTGTATACTAAATTCCTCCCTCTTCCTGGCATGTGCACCATCCAGAGAGCCAACCACAGGCACAAGCAGGTTGCTCAGGACCTTACAGAATCAGAAACTTTGACAGAGTGCCTCTGAGCTGTTGCTGAGACTTCCCCATGCTGACTGGGTGCCAATAACGTGCTGCTTCTAATTCAGCCGGGATATTAGAAACTGTGTGATGTGGTGTGAATCTCAGCTTCCTTTCTTCCAATCCTCATGTTTCTTCTGTCATTTCATGCCCTCAAGTCTGGGAAAGAATGTGTGGTATTCACTCCCACCCAGGTCTCTGCACACAGACTGCCTGATGGCATTCCAGTCTCAAGTACACAACTAGGCGCTGGGCTGAGGCCAGTCCTCAGGCCACAAACTCCTGGGTTCCGCTCTCAGCTCTGCTGCTCACTTGAGCTTCCCAAGGAGACTCAGTTAACAAACTGGGCAAACGAGTGGGGACAGATTTCATGTGCCCTGAGGACACAGATCCACATTCTATTTCTGCATCATCTTTTCACGGATGTCCATTCAGGGGTCTTGATCAAGAAAGTGACCCAGAACCCCATCCAGGTCATAGAGAAAGTAAACACTTACCTTCGCTCCTTCACCCCCAGGTTCTGCTTCATATTTGTAAACAGCATCTCCTAATAGATGAGCTCTCAAACCCCAAAGGAAGTGTGGAGGGACCAGAAGGAGGAAGTGTGGAGGGACCGGAAGGAGGAAGTGTGGAGGGACCAGAAGGACCATATGATTGGAAACGTGGAATTAAGCTGGCAAGAACCCTAGGAGACTATCACATAACCACTCAGAGAAGCCTTTAAAGGAATGTTTCGGGCCATTCTTTGTATAGATGCAACACTTTAATGGCAAAAAATATATGTATCACAGACAACAGGCATCTCAGGGTAAAGAGTTGAAAAATACTAATTGTGAGATTTTCTGGAGATTTGCTATTAGCTTGTTTGCAGCAGTTGGCTACTGCTTAGCACTTAGCATAAGGGAGTTACCCTTGTAAAAAAGTAATAACAAGTTTCTCCTTTTTACCCTGGATGACATCTGCAAATGTTACAAGAGTTGACCTTTGATGGTCTAACGACAGCAGTACTGAAAATGGAACTCAAGTGCCCCTGGTTGTGAAATTAAAGGTTAGTTCACACTTGGTTTGTCAAGATGTTGTCTTTTAGGAGAGGAAGGTGTGAAAACATAACTGCTAATTCAATTTAACTTTATTAATAAATACATTTGCTCTGGAAGTTATTACTCTCATAAAATAATACAGACTTTATATCATCGGTATATTTTACCTTCATCATTCCTTTTTTTTATTGCATCAAGTGAAAAATTAGAATAGTTTTCAGCACATGTGGGAAGCGAAGCTTTTAGCAGAATTACTGCATTGTCTGCAATCCCTGTCACTACTTTCCACCCCACCAGTCCTCCAAAAAGAGGAGGAAGTAAAAGCCAGTCAGGACATCCTCAGTTCTGCCCGGAAGGATTCATGAAACCAGAGTGCTGCGTGAGGCTGAGCGGCAGATGTCAGGGATTTAATTTCACTTTCTTAACTTGCTCTTTGGAGAAACATCATGGGTGACCCGGGGGAGGAAAGGCAAAATGAAAACAGTCAGTAACAAAGGCCCTGCTGCGAGTTCTGAAAATGCGTACATTCAGGGAGGTAAGAAACTTGCAGCCTGAACGGTAAGAAGGAAAGCTCAGTGGCACTTGATGTTATCAACTTGGGGCCAGAGCAGAGAGGGATCTGGCCCCACATTTTTCTCATCAGTCGGGTTTTCTGGAACGCGGAATGATGGAAGAAGCACAGATGGAATGATGGGATTAATTCCATTACTATGGGAAGAAACCCCAATGACAGTGAAAAGACAAAATGTTCAAGTCCTGCAACTTCCACCCACCAACCATGGGGTTGTTGTTCTGGATACTAGGAAACAAACATATTAACAAGCATGTAGATAGATACCAAGCAAGCTAGTTACAAGACAGTCTGTGACTACCATGAAGCTACTCACAGTTAATTACACCTCCACACCCCTTATAAAAGTATGTCAGCCTGTGAATATACAACCTCAAAAAGCCCATCCCCTCCACAAGATTCCTTGCAAAGAGCAAACACAACATGCCAGGATGAGCTAAAACATGTCCACACATTCTTTGACATGTTCCCAATGGAAAAGTAGAATCTAATAATCCTTCTCAAACATGGGCTGCAACTCCCTTCTGGTGAGTAGAATGTGGTGGAAATGATGTGGTGTGGCTTCCAAGGCTGGGTCATGATAGGTATACAGTTCCTGCCTAGTTCTCTGTGAGATGCTTGCTTGGGGAACTTATCTACCATGTTATTAAAAAGCCCAGGCCACTTGGAAAGGCCATAAGGAAGTGGTCCAACAAATGCTTTGGATGATAACATCTTATGTTGCAGCATAGTCTAAGGAGAATTTGGCAAGGCTGCTGATAAGCCCTCCGCCAAAGTCACCCAGGAGGAGTCCACATCCCACAGAACATGCAGGCCTTAGTGTCCCTGCTGTGCATCGCTGACTGTGAGCAGCCAATGGACAACATGGGCTTTAGCACAGCCATGGTAGTAGATTTTAGAGCACACCAGCTTCTCGTGGTAAATCCACTCAACTCAGCTGAAGCAAGCCCAGGCCCACAGTCAGACGCTTGTAGGCTGGGATGCTTGCAAGTTGGGATTTGCAAATAACTGGTATTTATGGGCTTATCGTAGCTACGAAGTGGAAGAGGGAACATCCATGGCCATTTTGAGAAGGTGTCTAAACCCCCTGCTCCTAGAATAATTCCCAGGAACCTATATGGATTTCTGACATTATTACATTATGCCCCGTTTGTCTAGATCCTTGGATGCTTCAGAGGGGTGGCATCCCAATGCAAGGTGGGGTTCCATGTGATTATCAAAGTTCTCATGCTAACTGACCACAGGGCTAACAAGAGCACTCTAATCTGAGCCCCAAAGGAGGAAGCACGAGGACAGGGACAGGGACAGAAAGGCCAAACTCCAGTGCTGACTTGAGAGGGCCCAAAAGCTGCACCCGGGAAGGGGACCCAAGGTCCATGAGGCCAGGACAGGCAGAGTCATCACAGAACCAACTTGGGGCTGAGCAGAAGGGGTCAGCACAACATGGGGAACAGTCTTGGGTGATCTCTGCTTACCCTAAGTGGGATAGAGGGAGTGACGTCATCTGGGAAGTTTCATTAGAGTTAAGAGAAGCAATAGGCCACTGAACATAGAAACTAGTGACCTTTAAATGTGAAGTACATAATTTTTTTTTTTCCCAATACCGGGGATCAAACTCATGACCTCGCGCTTGCCAGGCAGGTGCTGTGCCGCTGAGCTAAATCCCCAGCCTGAAGTACGTAATTGATTAAAATGAAAAAGCCACTGACTTTAAAAAAATACATAATAACCTGTTCATTTGTGGATTTTAATTGTGCAAACAGCTATTTATTGCCGACCTCTCCAGACACACACACGTGTGTGAGCAAACACGAGTGCCGAAGGAAATAGTGATCAATCCAGAATCCCTATGTGGATAACTTTGCAATCTACTCTTTTGGGAAATAAAGCGATGTAGATCTAAATTCTACATTTTTAGTGAAATTTGTACCACATGGTCTGAGAGGCTTCCTTTTTTTAATTTGGCTGCCAGAAAACTCAGAACCAAATTGACAGCTTATTATACCAACTATATAGGCCCTCCTAGTCTGATCTTTTGAACTCTGTTCCTTTACTTCCTTCTCTGCCCCTCATGCTCAGCCCATCCTCTCTGCTCCAGTTAGCACATCTCTCAGTCCACACTTCATATTTTTTATTCCCATTTCTCCTTTACTGGTGATTTTAGTTCAAATATATGATTTGTGGTGTGTACTTCCTATAGAAGATCCCGAATTTATTCTGAAATGACAGTATAACAGTGTAACAGAAAGACCTAAAGTTTAGTGACTATTATTATGTCCTAAGTGCTGACTGTTCTACAAACACCATAAACACTGAAGGGACATGTCTGATTGTCCCCATCTTACACAAGATGAACCATTTGTGTGAGGTCCCACAGGTGGAAGGCAGTCAAGTCTGACTGTTGATAGGCTGGCCCTTGAGCTCAGGTTGTTCTTACTTGGCCTTGATAGATTAGAACAAGGGCCAGAAAGACACAGGTGAACACAGAAGTCTACAAGGGTACATGCGTGCAAACACACACACACATCCCTCCTTGCTATTTCTCCAGCAGTGAAAATAAGCAGAGCTGGAATGCGGATGAAGCCAGCAGCATGACCAAGAAGCAGCGCAAGAGAGCTGTTTGCAAAGGCCTGGCGGGAGGAGAACCTGCGGCCCCTTCGACCCCCAGGGCTGCTCTCTGCTCTACAAAGCAGATCTCTGCGCCGCACATGCCACGCCGACACTGCTGCGCCACAGAGAACACTCTGACTTGTGCCCTCCGCAGCCCTACAGCTAAGAGCGAAGCCGGCTCTGCCGCTCCGCCAGGAAAGAGCCTGGCCTGGACTGTGAGTATCGATCGCGCTGTGCTAGTGCAGGCTCAAAAGTCAATATCTGCTTAACATGCTGCGAGTGCGGTTCATGGGAAAATGTGTTTTCCTTTGCTTGTAGATCATGAAGCAGAGGAAGAAAGAAAAACTGAGTGTTCCTCGCCATATTTGAAGAACTTCATTTCTTTATAAGGAAGAGTTTTTGGAATTGTTCTATAAAAGCTCTAGAGCATTAATGTGCAGGCAGGGAGTTAAGTTTTGAGCACACCTTCCACCCACCTGGTACCATGCTAAAACCAGGGAGTATTTGATTTAATGCCCATGGCCTATTAGGGGGGCACTCACTTCCTCCTTGTGTTTTGGAGGAAACCTACTTGATCCTCTTCTTGTACCCTCAAAGAGCAGGAGAATGATTTCACTGACCAGAATTTGGTGAGAAGGACAGCTTATGTAGCCCCTTCTTGTTCATCTGCCCTCTTTGGGATTGCCCCTCATGCAGAAAGTCCCAGGAAGCTCTGTTCTCCCACTCTATAAGATTAAGTGGGACAGGTTCTGATCCCTCTGGGGACATTTACTAAGTGGAGATGTGCTGTGGGTCTGAGGCTTGCCTGTGTCTGAGAGGGTCAATCAGTCTCCACCCGGGTTCTGCCATTTGACAACTCACTGTTGCTGAGTGTCCTTGAACCTAACCCATATCCTCCAACCTAGCCTCTGAAGTTCAAAAAGTGGTGTTTTCATTTCCATCTGCTGACTCCTTGGTTTACTTCTCAGTTATGGTCGAACTTGGTTAGGGAACAAGGATTTGATGTGTTCAGACATCTCAAATCCCAACACAATCCTGTAAGATGGATTTTAATATTGGAGAGAAGTTGAATCATTTGCCCAAAGAGACATATGTATAGTAAACCGAGCATCTGTGCACCAGAAGTTTGATTCCAGATCCTGTGCCTTAAACCACTATTCTTTCATGTCTCTTAGTTTAATCTCATGCCTAGCCTAACTTGTGAGTTATATTTGTCCCTATCTTAGGGAAAAGAAAATTTAAGAATCTCCTACAAAGTCATTGAAAGCCTAACTTGTGATTTCAAAGCCCTGGAGTCCCATGTTTTAATTTTTTTTATTGTCATCCTCTGCATAGAGATGATTTGGTTCACAAGCCCATCCTCTGTGAATGCTGAGGTCAGAACTTCATTGAATAAAGGACCTGCATCTAGCCCTTGAATGCAGGGTCCTCTTGACATCCTGGCAAATTCTAAGGGTGAACATAAAATTCCAAATGGAAAATAAAGTAGCATACCCTCAAGGGAATGATTTCTTGGGAATCTCCAGTGGCTGTATCAACAAGACACTGCTGATAAACTCAGACACAGTCAAGTTTTCCAAAGATTAATCTTTGGAATATGATGAGAGATTGATGCCTGGTCTCTCCCACTCCCTGTCCTGGTCCCTGCTCCAGCTACACTGTTGATTTCAGCAATGATGACAGCTGCTTGAACAGCTCTTCGTAGCTAGCTGAGAAGACACCCATGTACTGCAACCTCCAACGCCTAACAAAGTCCGTTTTTAATTTTACAGAGTTTGATTTCTGTGTTGAACTCCTTGGGTAACCTGATAGAAAAAAGATTAATCTTAGTAAATGTAGGTAGTAAACTCATTGGCCTCAGCATGTTCCTAGCCTATCTTCTGTTGGGTTGCATCCCAGTTCTGTGGAGGGTGGGGGTGGTGCACCTAACCCTTGGCCATCAGGAATTCTCAGCACATCTGCTGTGTATTCTCATTCCTGTGCATCCCTGATCAACAATGTCTGTCCCTGCTACCATTCAGAAAGTCTCTGACAAAGGTCAACATTGTTCACGACATTTCTCATCTCTGAGGCTGTCTGCAGCCTTCTCTGCCTCCACAAGCTCATTACCATGGTTACCACTACACATTTACCCACCTAGTACAGTGATGATCTGGGACCTGGAAGCTGTCCTGGGACCCCCATGGGAATGAAAGCAATAAGACCCCTCTGGTCCAGATTTCCAGAGGTGTTTAGGGGAATCTATCATTGAAATCCCATGGGAAGGGCAGCCGAACACAAGGACACTTTTCAGAGACATACCCGAGTCTATCTTCTCCCTTTTGCATGAGCAAATTTATCTAACCCCAGAGTCATTCCCTCTCCTTGGCAAGACAAACTTGTCTCTTGGCTCTTCTTACCCTCCTGGACCTCAGTTTTGAGATTCAAAAGTTAAAGACAGGATTCCTCTTAGCCAGTGACAGCCCTCCTCTAAGGCAATGAGTGCCTCAGACTGAGTGTGAGTGCCCAGGCTGGGTGGTTGTGGTAACAAAATGCAAAGGCTAACAGGATTTTTTTAAGAATAATGTATGTCCTTAAAAACTTTTTTCTAAGAAACTTGAAAGTGGCATTTTTCATTATGTCCTTGTATTAGTTATCAATTGCTCTATAGGAAGTGTGGCCCCAAACTTTGGGTCTTGCACAACAGGATGTATTATCTCAGTGTCTGAGACCAGAGATACCAGAACCACTCACTGTTGATTTCATCCACTGGGTCACCTGGTTCAGGGTTTCTTACAATGCAGCAATGAAAGTGTTGGCCAGGGTAGCAGTCACTCAAGCACGGCTGGAAAAGGAGGTGTTTCTAAAATCACTTGCATAACTGTTGCAAGATTATTCCTTTGCAGGTTGGGGAACAGAGGACTTTGGTGCTTCACTGGCTCTTACTGAGATGTCTTCCTCGGTGCACTGCTGCACGAGCCTCTGGCTCACAACATGGCGGTTGTCTTCATCAGAGTGGGCAAGTGAGGAGGCAAAAGTGGGAGATCAGAGGTCACGGCCTTTGTCACCTGATCTCAGAGCTGACATCTCTTCACTCCTACCAGTGATCTTTGTAGGAATACATGCAAAGGGAAGAGACTACACAAGGGCAAAATACCAGAAAAAAAGGGGTCACTGTGAGGCATTTCAGAAGCTGTCAGAAGCAAATTCATCTACCTCCACTGTACTCACAGGTGAAAGGATAAGCAGAGTGGTACATTCATGCTATAGGACAATACTTTTCAGTACTGTAGAAGGGAACAAACTACAGAAAGGCCCAACATGGGTGAACCTCAAAACAACATTATGTTGAGTGAAAGCCAGATACAAAAGAGTTAACACTTTATAATTTTATTTTGTGAAGTTTTTGTTTGTTTGTTTCTTTCTTTCTTTCTGGTACTGGGAATCGAACTCCCGACCATGTGCTTGCCAAACAAGCACTGTGCCACTGAGCTAAATCACCAGCCCCTATTTTGTGAAGTTTTAAAAGAGACAAAATTAATCTATGGTGACAGACCTATGGTTGCTTCTGGAGAGAAGCTGACTGAAGAAAAGCCTAAGAAAACTGTCTAGAAGGAAAGCTATCTTGAAAGGGGTGTGTTTACATGGGTACATAAGTTTATCCAGACTTGTAGAACCATACAGTTGAAAGTTGTGTATTTTACTCTATACAAATTATATTTCAGTGTAAACATACTTTTTAAAAAGATTCCATCAGCACCACACAATAATATATCACACATTAGTACACTCCTGTTTTCCTTGCCTGGAAAAGAGGTGTCACTACAGATCAGACTAACTGCCTGTGTGGCTTGGGGCAACTTCCTTAACTCCTCTGGTCTCATCTGTTCAGCAGCATTAAACATCTATTCTGTGTGAGATTTGTGGGAGATAAAGAAGAAACAGAACTCACTCTTCACTCTCTAAGGGCCTGTAGCCTAGTGTGAGACACACATGTAAATGAATATATGGATAGGAGATAAGAGTGCTGGGATGGATTAGTAATGTCTGCCCTAGGCATGGGATATGAAAGTGGTATTTGTCATCCTTGCTCTATGGGATTACAAGGTTTCAAAGGAGTTTGTTTCCTGGCTTCTATTAAACCTGGTGGCAAGGCCTCCCTACTTACTTGTTAAATGTAATTTAATTCAATAGACATTTGCTAATTGCTTTCCATGTACTATGTATGCTTAAAATATTTTTTCATTTCTATGATATTCCCATATGAACATTATAAACCTCAAACCTGGCTCAGTTGAGTTGTGCTTTTTGGAGGAGCTTACTGTGAACCACCCATGTATTTAAGTCTACATGTTACTTTTCAATCTTTCAAAATTCAACAGACACTAATGGCAACATGCCAACATAAGACACTCATTTTTCTCTGGGGCTGTGATGGTTTTTCTGAAATCTGAATTTCTAAATTAGTAAAAGTATGGGCAAGAAGCGCCTTTGCAATTATTTCATAACTTCAAGTTCCCTGCCACTGATGCACCAAGCTTTCCTACACTGTTTCTCTGAATCCTCATCACTTCCCAGGAGGAAGTCTCTTTTCCTCAGCTTCACCATGTCCATTTTACAGGTGAGGAAATTAAAGAGTAGAAAAGTGAAGTGTTTCCCAAAAGACTGGAGACTATTAGAGACAGAGTTAAGCCTCAGTCTTCATAGTCTCTTCCATCTTGTCTCGAACTGGAAGAAAAAATTTCTTCTGAGCTAAAACTTTCCTGCTGACTCATTGAAAAATACTAAGGATTATACTCATTGAACCAGTTTGATCAAAACATTACTGATGTATGACTTTGAATGAGTCAGTTTCTTCTGATGCTCTGGCTCCTCATCTGTGAAATGCAGATATTGAACTTGATGGCAAAATCAAGATGGCAGAATCCTAAGAAAATTTGTGTGTGCTTTACCTGTGGTGTATACTAATGTAGTAACACTCCCTAGCGAATAAGATTACCATTTTCACTTAGTGCCAAGTAAGAAAATGATTCTCTTTCCAGGTCATTTAAGTAAAACATAAATGAATCATATTTTCAAGATGTCATACCAATCCGCTGCTTTCTTCAGCACTAATGCATTTTAAAAGCAGTATTTAGTATCTAGATGTGGAGAACCTGGAGCTGGATTATGTTCCTAAGTCAAAATGTAGTAAAGTTCACATTCAAGAGGATTTCACCATAATCCAATAGTAACTTAATGGGCCTTTAAGCCTCAAACCACATTTTAACCCCTGAGTTCTCAGGGACAGCTTGGCCATATCATTTTTCAATAGAGACATTTCATGGTTTATCGATTTTACCCAAGAATAAGGAAAGACACTTATGCGGGAAAATGTATGGCTCCACTAAATGGATCCTGAGCTAGGAGCTTTAGCAGTGATCCCCAACCTATTTGACACCAGGGACTGGTTTCATGAAAGGCAATTTTTCCAGGGGGAAGGGACCTGGGATGGAGGGGGGTAGTTTGGTCATGATTCAAAAGAGTGAGCAATCTAGATCCCTTGCATTCACAGCTCACAGTAGAGTTCAGGCTTCCGTAAGAATCTAACACCACCACTGATCTGACAGGAGGCAGAGCTCAGGCAATAACAGTGTGAGTGATGGGGAACAGCTGCAAATATAGGAGAGCCGTTCACCTCCTGCTGTGCAGCCCACCTTCCAACAGGCCATGAACCAGTACCAGTCTGTGACCTGGGAGCTGGGGACCCCTGCTTTAAAGGAGTCTTGTCTACTAAACACAGCAGTGAATGAACTGCATATAAGCAACTGCACCCATGTGAACAGTGCCAATTGTCTCTTTTATAGGGGATCACAATAGCTCCACTTCATTGAGAACAAGAGGATTTCTCCATTACACACAGCTCAACCGCAAGACACAAGTGCTGAGTCTTGAGCAGATAGAAGGTTGCTCTCTTCATGACTTAGAATTTAAAAATAAGAAGGAGGAGGCATGCAAAAAAACAAAAGAAAGTTCAGGCAAGAATAAGAAAGAGGATAAAAACCTCATTGGACTACGTTCATGGATAGAGATGAGTTGCTATGTGGCCTTAGTCTATCCACCTGGTTTCTTTCTGCTTGGATACCTAGACAGTGGCTTCCTTTATTTGGACCTTTCTGTAATGAAGGAAGCAGAACTATAATACAGAGCAAAGGAAGTCTTGAGTTAGGATGTTAGAACCCTGGACTTCAAAGAAAGTAAACTGCAACCTTTAGGTATTTTCATTTATAGATAACAAGACATTGTCCTTAGCCTCTCAGCTTATAGATGGCACCAGAGTGCAATGTGCTGGTCTACACTTCCGGGTCTGCACTTGTTTCAGAGCATTCTACGATGGCCCTGGGATAAAGAGCCTCTCCACCTCCCTAGAACGTTATCAAAACCTGAGATCATTCACCAAACAATAAAAGGTCAATATGGAAGAGACTTGAGATCCTAACAGTAAAATGAACTGAGTTGAGAAATTAGAACCAGAACCAAGCAATTCATTCATGTTCAATAACTACCAGTTATTGACTGATGCCAGCCAGACACTGTTTATTAATAAAGGTCAAAATCATATCGAAATAATTAATCAAAATAATCAGATATTTTTTGAGCGCTTGCCATGTGTCAGGAGGAGAGAAGAAGTTATGGAGTAGGGCAAGGAAAGAGGACCTGTTTACAAGCCTCCCTGGCTATTTAGTAGCCAAATTCAAACCCACTGAGACCTGTGATGCATACAGCTCCCCACTGCCACCCATGAGCAACAGCTGGGATGCATGTGCCCTAGCAGCTGGAGAGAAAACCATGGGGAGAGGCCAGAGCCTCTTTCCACAGAACATGCAGGAAGCAACTCCTAAGTCAGACATTCAGAGATGCTTCTGTATGTTATCTAAGATAAAAAATGCAAACAGAAAGGTCGGATCTAAACAGATGAAGTGTTAAAAAAAAAAAAAAAACTTTTTTAACCCACTTGCTACTTCTGCCAATTCATTGATTCCACAGATATGTTTCAAGAGCTGAAGTTACACCAAGCCCTGCCAGACACTGCAGGCGGGGCAGCAAGCAAGGCAGGTAAGCTCTGTATCTGCTGTACCCCTCACCTCCTGAGGGGTGGTGACAAATCAAGAGAGCAAAGGCATTACTGGGGGAAAAGGGATGTAGTGTAGGCTTAGGAAAGCCTTTCAGAGGAGGTGACATCTTGTGCAGCCTGAAGCAGGAGAAGGTGCCATCCTGGGCAGGATGGAAGCCACCTCCAGGCCGGGCATCTGACAGGTGCAAAGGTTCAGAAGGTGAGTGGGCAGCAGCGGAGGCCAGCGGTGGGGGTGCGACTGGAGCCTGTAGGCCTGGGGTGGGGGTGTTGGATTTTATTCCAAGCACAATGTATGCCCATTGAAGGGTTTAGCAATAGTCAATAGAAAAGAACACAAAAGGCCTATTGGAGGGCTCAGCATAGCCCTGTAAGCCCTGCATTCAGGACCTCACTAAGCGCTTGCTGTATTGTCTCCATGGACTCTTTTCACAACAGTGTCTCAGCCCCTGATTTTCTCAGTTCTTTCTCTCCATGGCTTTCTTATGGCTCCCAAATGAACACGAACAAGGGAGAAAGAAGAAAAGACCCAGTCCCCAGGGGCCCACCGGTCTGCTGTTGATGCAGGGAACACTGCGAAACGGGAGTGCTGGAGTCTCAGCGCTGTGAACAGCCCCTGTGGACAGAGGTAGAGGAAGGATGAGAAAAGAAGCCAAAGACCAGAGTGGCAACTCTACAAACCCCAGGACCCCGGGGGCCGCGGAGGGGTAGGGAAAGGACAAGGCTGAGGCTGGGAAGTGGAGGGAACAAGTATGGAATCTGAGATGTGCCCCTGGCTTGTCCTGCATTTGGGACTGGATGGGCTTGGGAACTGGAGCCGGAAGATTCCCAGTGAAGTCAAATCTGGCTATGTGGCCAAGGCCATCCTGGAGAGGCTCAGTTTACCCACAACCCCTGACTCCAACTTCACTCTCTGGGTTCTCTACCATGCCACCTGCACAGAGGGCCAAATGGACCCCTGGGCCTCCAGCTTGCGGGCTTCCACGTAGGTTCGGTGGATGGAAGGACCTGGTAAGGATGGAGGGGAGGGGAGGGAGAGCCTGGTACTTACTCCCACAGCCACTTCCCTCCACTCTGAGGATTGTTAGCTGCTGTGTTTACCTTCTGAAGCCCCTGGTTCCTGCCACCTAGCCCTTCCCCTTCTGAGAAAGCAGCAGCTCCTTTCTTTCACCCTTGAAAGCCTAAGGGTAGCGTTGGTTTCCAGCTGTTGCACCTCTGGGTGATTCTCTGTCCCTCATTGTTTGCTTATTCCTGCTCCCAACTTCATCAGTAGCACCTCCGTTAACCTTTCCTCATTAGCCTCCTTCAGTAGGTCATCTGTTTCCTCCCTGCTCCCTAACTGCAGCTCCTGTAAAGGTGGCATCTGTGTTGGAAAGTATTAGAGACAATAAACCAAGCAAAGTGATACACAAGTTGGCCTCCTGGCTCATCACAATATCCAAAGGGTGGAAGCAGCCCTGACGTTCACTGATGAACAAATGTATAAACAACTGCAGGCTCTACATGGGTAAACTGTTCCTCAGGCGTGAAAAGGAATGAAGTGCTATCACACGCTCCAGCGGTAGATGAACCTCAAAGACATTGTGTTAAACCAGTGAAGCCATGATAACAGAACTTTGCATTGTATTAAATAGTCTTATCAATTATGCATTTAAACTTTAGGGTATGTCAGACTCAAAGATTGCACAGAAATAGTTCACCCCACTGGAAAGTTGAGGAAACTGAAGCAAAGAGAGAAGTGACTTGTCTGAATGCATGCAGTAGAGTCAGGGTCTTTTCAACCAAGGCTTGGAGACTGCAAAGCCAACTCTGTGAGTTAGTTTGACCCAGGTGGAATGAGTACATCTCGGGGGCTCTGTACCTGGGAGCTGGTACAGGGAGGCAGGAGTCTCTCCCTGGCAGAGAGGCCAGGCCACCAGGATTTCAGGGAGGGAGAAGTGTTTCTGAGTAAGAGAACTTCAGGGGATGGGAGGAGACAGAGAACTGGGTGGTTGTTGATCTGAGGTCCCCACAGAGGGGCCACTATACCACGTATCCTTTGATAAGATGTAGCAAACCTGGGAATATGGGCGATCAAGTCCTGGGTAGAAGTTACTAGAGGAAATAAGGAAATATTTGTGCTTTGACCTCTCTGTCCTCCATTGCTCATCTCCCCAGATATACAATATCTCATTACTGCTAGCAAAGAAGGAATGTGGTGTGACTGCAAGTGCCATAGGAATTTAGGAGGCAAAGATCTTTTTCAGGATGGAGACATTTCAGGAGAAACTTAAACCCTGTCTGTACTCCCTCCCACCATGCCCCCAATGTGGCCATATGGTTAACTTTTTCAGCTCTTTATTTTGAAATGACTACGGACTCCTAGGAAGTTGCAAGAACAGCATAGAGAACAGTCTCTTGGATTCTTCACCTAGCACTGCCCAAGGGTGACATCGTTTCTAACCATAGTACAATATTAAAACCAGAAAACTGACTTTAGTGAAATACTGTTAACTAGACACTGACCTTGTTCGCTTTTCATCAGTTTTTACCTGCATTGTGGTGTGGTGTGTGTGTGTGTGTGTGTGTGTGTGTGTAGTTCCATGTGATTTGATCCCTTCTATAGATTTATACAACTGTCACCAAATAAGTTACAGAGCAATTTGTTTACCACAAAGGAACTCCCTTGTGCCACTATGTATAGGCTGATCTCCCCACCCTTGTTCCTGTCCCCTGGCAACCACTAATCTCTTTTTTATCTCTACAGTTTTGTCCTTTTGTGTGTGTTTCATAAATGAAATCATATAATACAAACTTTTGGGAATTCATCTTTTTCACTAAGCATACTGTCCTTGTCACATAGGATGGGTTGAATTATGTCCCACTTCAAACCCCCAGTACCTTGGAATATAAACTTATTTAGAAATAGGGTCATAGTAGGAATAAGTAGTCAATATGAGGTCATACTGGAGTGGACTGAGCCCCTAATCCAACGGCTGGTGCCTATAAAAAAGCACTCACACTATGGAAAGGAGTTGCGCTGTCACGAGCCAAGGAGCTACCGAAATTTAATAGAAAGGCGAGGATCAGACCTTTTGCCAGTTCCATCAGAGACAGCATTTCTCACCATCCTCTAACGCCTTAACCTCAACCATCCAGCTTCCAGACTGTGAGACAGTCTCCTGTTTTGTAGGCTACTTTTTGGTGCTTTGTCATAGCAGCCCTAGCAAACTAAGATATTACATGTCTCAAAAATGCGTTCCTTTGTATTTTTTGAGTGGTGATCCATTGTTTAGATATATGAGGTTTCTTTCAAATATTCACCCACTGAAGGACACTTAAATTGTTTCCAATTTAAGCTATCACAAATAAGGCAGCTATGAATATTCATGTCCCAGTTATGTCAGAAACTAGGATTATGTTTCTCTTAAAAATGTCCAAAAGTGAAACTACTGGGAATTAAAACAAGCGCATGCTTAGCTGATAAGAAATTGCCGGTTTTCCCATATCATTAATTTTTATAATGAGTAGGCTCTCTTAAACCTCTGATAAATACACTTTTCATTTTTAATGACAGTAATGGACTCCTAGAGGGAAGCGGGAGAAGGGACAGGATGGAGTCACATCTAGAAAGCATGCAAATAGGATAGAAATATGGTTTGTGGTCATTTGTGCAGCTGACAGTGTAATGACAAAGTGGATTACCTCAAAAGAGCCACAGTCAACCTTGGTTATCTGAATGAAAAAATTATGAATGAAATAATCTTAATTCAGTGCTCAGCACATGCCAGGCACCAGCCTGGATGCTGGGCAGACCACTTGCACAGGATGGAACCTTGCTCCTCAAAACCTCTCATCCAGGAGTGAGAGCCAGGTGCACACCCACACACTCGTCATTCTGTCTAGGATGAAGAAAACAGCAAGACACACGGAACCCAACACAGCAGATAACACCCAGTACCTAAACACCGAACCTAGAGTAAACAAAATGCTCTGGTCTGTCCCTAGTTTCTTTTTTCTTTGCATGTTATTGTCTGAAACATGAGGAGGCAGCGTGGAGACAGAGTTGGGATGAAAACGAAGACTGGGCAAACCAGAAAGTGCGCGTCAAGACTCAGAATCGCTTTTGGACATCGCAAGTCCTGGAAACAGTGTGTGACAGTTGGATTAGTCACAAAAACAAGACGTGTTTTATTGGATTATCTGGATTGTCTGCCTCGCTGAATCCACTCATGCAGGGATGGCCCACCTCTCACACTCCCAAAGCTGTTTGTGGGGGACCGCATTCACCACCTGCCAATTCTCATTGTTAGCTTGTTATTTTTTTCCCTCCTCACCCTACCGAAGGAATTTGGGCTGGGCCCTGATTAAGGGCTCATGGGCAAGTCGTTGGCCTTCAACTGAGAGCTTTCAGGATGCAGATGAGGACCGGCTCTGTGTTTAATCTATTCAACAAAGTTCTTTTAAATAACAGGAGGAGATCTTACTCGGATAAGATCTACCCTGAGAACAGGAGTTTTTACTGGCCTAAAACATCTGCAGCAAATGTTTTGCCCCTTGATTGTTGTGAGTTTTAACTTAGTTACAGGATGATATCTGGCTTTCTAGCATTGAAATTCTCTGCCTTTCTGCTGTCTGCATGAAAGATGGGAAGTGAAGGTTGAACCAGACAAGAGAGACACTGTTATGACACATCTCCAAGGTCAGAAATGAGAAGCAGAATATTACAGGAAGTACTAGCATCCCCCATTTCCATCTTCATGCTATGATAAGAGAATCTTTGAGCTTTCAGTAGATATGGGAACCACCTAGACAACATTTCCCAGATTTCCCTGCATCTGGTATGGTCACATGACTAGGCTCTGGCCAATGGGATGTGAGCACAAATGACACAGTAACTTCCAGTCCGTATCCTTCGAAGAAAGAACAGTATACTCCTCAAACAAAGTGGAGAGCCATTTGAGAGCACAGTGAAGAACAATCCTTCATGATGGAGGACCCAGGGAGTGAGATTCTGAGTCTTCATCTATGTGGAGTTTCCTCATCAACTAATTATTTATTCTTCAGTGATCTTGTGAAAGTGAGATTAACACCCATCCTTCTTTTTTAACTTAATGCCATTTTGGTCTTTAAAACAGCAGTTGAATCTGTATTCTGCTAATACGTGGAAAAAATCCAAAGTAGTGAGCCAAGTGATGTATGAGGTAGAAATAGAAGAGAAAAGCCAGCAAAGATCTCACTAGGAAATGCAAAGGATAGAAAGTGCTAGTCAAGTGTTAGAGATGGCTCAGTACTGAACCATGTAGCAGCCACTCGATGAACATTTGTTAATTTAGAAGCTCTTTCCTGGGCAGGGGATATAGCTCAGTGGTAAAAAGCACCTGCCTGGCAAGCGTGAGGTCCTGAGTTCAATTCCCGGTACAAAACAAACTAAATAAATAAATAAAAAAAAAAAGCTCTTTCCTAGCAGTCAGTGTCCCTCACTGAAATGCAGCACCCTCTTTCCTGCTTTCTCGCCTTTGAACATGCATTCCCCTTAGCCAGGAGTCCCCTCCTCACTCCACTCCCCACATACTTGGATAAATTCTACTCGTCCTTCAGATTTCCTTTTGAAAGTTGCTCTTTCAGGGAGAGGCCACCCATGGATGACTCCCACATACCCTCCACCCTGACCCCTCCTCTCCAAGTTTACTTGCCAGCCCATTTGTCTGGCTGACTCCCAGGTCAGGGGAGACACCTGTGAGCCATTGTATATCCCTGAGGCCACCCCTAGATGGCACCCAGAATGCTCAAGGGCCACTGAATGAATCACCAATCCAGAGGCTGGCTTTCCCAGGAGCTGGTCAGACACCAGCTACCTGGGAACTCAGGAGGCCTCCATTTGCCTTAGCTGCTTACGGGCAAACGCTGCCTCCTGGAGAGACCCAGCCCAACTGCTCTGTTCTTGGAGGACTGACTGGGAACCCCATCTTCCAGCAGGAACTGCTAGCAACTTCTCATCCTTAGCAGCTACTTACCTGTCCTACCATCCCCTCTTTCGGATAGTTGTCATGGCGTTGGGGGTGTTTGTTTTTCTGTTTCTTTCTCACTTTTCGCCTTGGCTTTTATGTTTCCAATTGTCCTTGCACTGTTTGGAGCTAAGTGCCGTCACCCACAGCTCTCTGGCCACGCTGCGCGCTGCCTGTGGCCCACGCCATCCACCCCTCTGACAAGCACATCGCTCCTCACTTCCAGCGCCTGCAGCACCAAGTGGAAGCTATGCTTGCATCACTCAGAGGCCCCCTTTGCCTCTGAGTTTTTCATATCTTATTAAGGCTCAAATCAGCTGAAGCAGTTTCTTCAAAAGCCGCACAGATTACTCAAAACAACAACAATAGGGAAGGAAAAAAGCAGCTGAACTGCAAAAATTATCTGGTATGCTCACCCCCTTGGTGTCTGGCACTGTCTGACAATTGTGCCACATTACAAGGGAGTGGGGGAGAAGACTTGATAGGAAATTGTCCATTTCTTGCAGCACTGGATCACCCCATGGCCCTTCCAGGAGTAAAAGAACCGGTGCAGGGCACTGGTTCCAAGGCATGTGGCCTGCCCAGGACCCAGTGCACATGAGAGCCCTGAGCTTCACTTAATGCTACCCTGTCATGGTCTTAAATTCTTAGCAACTTTTAAATAAGGACTCTATCATCCCATTTTGCCCCAGGCCCTGCAAATTATATAGCTAGTCCTGTCCTTGAGTGCGAACACTGGAGTGTTCACAGGCTGCTTCCACATGGGCTGGGACAAAGCCTCCCAATGTCTTAACAAAAAATCTGCAACATGGAAAGGCTATAGGACACACCTGATGTAGGACAAAGGGCTTGAGTCCAAGCTGGGCTTGAGTCCACCCTGCAATTTTCACATGAGCCTCAGGTTCCTTACTTGTAAAATAAAGGAATTCATACCCTCGCTCATAAGGTAGTTGGTGTATGTGCTGCTGAAGCAAGCATGGCCTGATAAGGTAGTTGGGAGGATTAAAGGAGATCATAGGAGCTAATGAAGCACCTGAAAAAGAATGGGGCTTTCATTATTGAAGTTTGGACAACAGCCACAAGGGGAATTTCAGACCACCCATTAGTCTATGAAGGAAATAAAATAAGTTTATCTTGGAACAGACACTCCCTTGGCTTAATAAGGGGCCCAGTCACTGAAGCTGGTTCTTCTCCTAATGGACACCATTACTGAAGATTGACTAGACATGTTTTAAATGAAATCTAAAGTCAGAAACTTTTTCTGTGAAACGTGCAACCTCAGTGTTCTCTGTCTAAAAAACACTGTATATTCTTGGGAAATTAACTGTATTTTTTACCCAGAATGAATGTACAAGTGATCTGGGCCAGGGATATAGGTCAGCGGCATAGCAAGTGCCTGGCAAGCACAAGGTCATGAGTTCAGTTTCTGGCACAAGTGATCTGGTGCTTGGACCTGTCCTCACTGGCCAGGAAGTATAGGCTCATCTTCTCACCAAATGTTGGTAGGCAGGTTAGGAGGCCTCTGGTCCAGGGCTGGCCCCAGCTAGAGTCTGGATCTTAAATGTCCTCAAAGGCCCATGTATTGAAGGCTCTCTTCCCAGCCCACAGCACTATTGAAAGATGACAGAGTCCTTAGGAAGTGGAACTTCTAGAAGTTAGGTCACTGGGGACATGCCCTTGCAGGGACTACCAGGACTAGGCCTCTCCTCCTCTCTGTCTTCACTCCCAGCTTGCAGACAGTGAAGAAATGTCTGTGCTATTCACTCTCACCACGATGTATTGTGCCATCATAGGCCAAGAGCAAGAGGGCCCAGCAACCACGGACTGTAGGTATGAGCCAAAAGGAATTCTCCTCCTTATAAGATGATTTATCTCAGGTATTTGTTATAGTGGCAGAAAACCAACTAACACAGTTCCCAAACCTGGGCACAGGCTAGTGAGTGGATCCTGTGATTATTTTAAGCTGGAGAAGCCAGACTTGGGGAGAGGTTAGTGAGGACGGTGAATGCCTGGCACAAGTCATGGGGCCAGACAGCAGCTGGTAAGGAGAAAGGGAAGGATTCCTTCAGAGGGAATGGAAGCCACTGACAGGCTCTCTGGGATTGGAGGTGGACTAGGAGGGGACTTTGGACTGGAAGAGATGGAGCTCTTCTGTCTGAGAGTGGCCTGGTACTCATCTTCAGAAATGTTCTGAAGGTCCCTTTGGGGTCCTCTAGCCTCATAAAGGGCCCATAGAAGCTACACAAGATTGAAACTTACTCTTTTAGTAAAATTCTGTTGTCCCCAAACATTCAGAAAAGTGATACCATTTCCACTCTGGGTTAGCTGTGCTTTGGAGACTGAAGGAAGGCACCCACATCCATAATAGGGATAAAGATGTACAAGGCTGAGAGTCAGCAGCTTGGAAAATAGCCTGCTAGAGATTCCCAGCTAAGCTTTAGGACATCAGGAACCCAAAACAGGCTGGTAGAGGTGACAAGCCACCACCCATGCAGACTTGTGAAGTATATCATGTGTTCCTCAGGATTCCTATAAATATCCTAGAGAAGAGGATTTCTGTGAAGAATGGGTTTCCTTTAATGGATACAACATCAAAAGCATGGGCAACAAGAACAAGCAAACTGGACTATACCAAACTAAAACTTCTGCACAGCAAAGGGAGCAATCAACAGAGTGAAAAAAGAAATAAGAAAATCCTATTGGCTGACCATTTAAAAAAAAACTAATAATCTAATTAAAAATGGGCTAAAGACTCAAATGGACATTTCTCCAAAGAAAAAACAAAAATGGCCAGAGGTAACTCAAAGATGCTCAGTGTCACTAGTTGTCAGAGAAATGCAAATTAAAACCCTAAAACGTTATCACTTCACTCCTGTCAGGATGGTTACTACTAAAAAACAAAAGTCACCAGAAGCTAGCAAAGATGTAGAGAAATAGAGCCCCTGCACAATGTCAAGGGAAAGAGAAATGGTGCAACCACTGTGGAAAACACTGTGGAGCTTCCTCTAAAAACTAAAAATTGAACCACCATGACCCAACAGTCCCAGTTTTGTGTGTCTAAGCAAAGAATTCAAGTCCAAAACTATCGTGTTGCATTTCCACTTTGTGAAGAGGAAGTTCTGTGATGTATGACAACATGAATGAGCCTCAAAGACACTGTGCTATATAAGATAAGTCAGTCACAGCTGCATGACTCCATGTTATGGTTTATGTCTGGGTGTCCCCCCAAAGCCTCATGCGGCCACGGGGCAGGCTTTTAAAGTTTGATTGATTAGGGGTGTGAGAGCTGCACCCGCCCTGGGGTGGATAGTTTGCATATGTAAGGGAGAGGAAAAGGGTGCTTGAGGTGATTCCTCCCCCATTCAGCCCTGGTGTGTGCTTGCAGCTTAGCTGTGTTCTGTCGCCATGAGCCGTAGCCCTCTGCCGTGTGCCACTCTGCCTTATAATCTGCCAAGTATGGACTGAAACCTCCACAAACTGTAAGCAAAATAAAACTTTCCTTCCTTCATTTTGGGGGTCAGGTATTTTGTCCCAGCAGCGAGAAAAAAGTAACCAAGACACTCCCCGTATAAGAGGCATCTAAATAGTCCAATACTAGAATCAGAGAATGGAGTGATGGTTGCAAGAAGGAGGGGGAGATGAACAATTACTAATTGGCAGGCACAAAGTCTCTGTTAGAACAGACAAATATATTTTAGAAATTTGCTGTACAACATTGTGCCTATGCTCAAAAACAATGTGTTGCACACTTACCAAGTTAAGAGGATACATCTCATGTTGTGGTCTTATCACAGTGAAAGGCTTGGATTATTATTATGTGGCCCTACAGGTGTGGAGATGGCAGCTGGCTGTGGGGAGGGTACAAGCCAAAAGGGTTCCTTATGTAAAATGATTTAATCTAACACCTAATAATTATCATCAGCTGAGGATAAAAGGCCAAGAAAACCAAACATTTTTCCAAATATTCATTATTTCTTTGCCAGCTACATCCCATATTGGAGAATTTGCTCTGCATAGCTCCTGAAGGAGCAGTCCATGGCATCTTGGGACCATTCTTCCCAGTCATAGCTGGCAGGGCCAGGAGCTAAAACTGACCCAAGTCGTGTCAATACAATGTTCTCTCCTGGCTATTTAAACAAAGTGATGCTTGGCTATTAATGTTTCAGTGAAAAGAGTGTCAAGTCCGTTAGCAGTACAGCAACAACCAAAGCCGTGGGCAGGAGCCCAGAGTAGGCCTGGCCGGGAAAGTCCATGTGCAGGGAGCAGCATGAAATGAGCATCCAAAGAGCTGCAGAAACAGCCAACCAAAGGGTGTCTCAGGTAGACGGCAACTCCCTGCTTGCTGCGAGGGAGGATATGCTTCCTGCATGGGGTCTCAGAAGCTGTCCCTGAGCACTTACGAAAAGGCTTCTAGGTTTTCCTGGAACTAGGTTGAATGAGCTTCTTTTCCCCTCATCTCCTGCCTCCTCTGGGCCCAAATCATCAGAGGGAGGTGAGGTCAACCATAACAAAACAGATGGACTGCTAGCTCCGTGCGCCTTCTGTGCCATCCCAACACATCATTTTCCTGTATCTTCATAAGTTTGTGGATGTAACACAATGCCCAGCAAAGACTCAGATCTGTCTGAAGATCGCCAAGTAGAGATGGTCACTTGACAGCTGAAAGCAAACCAGAGATACCTGGCCAGCACAGGGGCCAGAGCCAGCTCAGCGAGCAGAGCGGCCTTTGTGTGTGGCCAGGCAGAGCTTCCTGTTTTGGGTCAGGACTCACAGTATAAATCCTGACATTAGATGGTTCCCAGAAAAGAGTGAGACTCAGGCCCGGGGTGGCCAAGTTCCATGTATTATTTCCCTGCAAGGAAACAAATAATTTGGCAAGCAAAGTCACTTGCACACGTCCCACTCTGGGTGAGAAAGCTGGGACCCATTCGTTCTGTGGCTTGCCATGGGGAACAATGCACTTGACTTTTCCAGTGGGTCATTGTTTTGCCAATTATTTATCTGGGATCCTCAGAAATAATAACAATAGTAACAGCTGCAGCACTAGGCCCTTCATATACATTCTCCTTAGCCTCTAAAACAACTATATAAATGAGGCGATGTGGCTCCATTTTATAGATAATTAAACTGAGGCCCAGAGAGTTATTATTTTTCCTGAAGTCATATGACTGCTAAATGATAGAGTTGGGAATCTGTTCCACTCTGCTACTGGCAAAAATGGGCACATAGTAAGTCCCTCTCCTGTGCTCTGGATCCTTTGTCTAAATTCCTTCATTTATTCTTCGTAGTCCTGTAGTGACAATTATTCTAATTCATGGGTAAGGTTGCTGAAACACAAAGAGGCCAAGTACTTTATCCAAATGATTGGTAGAGACGAGATTTGAGCTCCGTTCCTCAAATCTCAAAACAAGAGATGACTGTGGAATTAAGCCACCGTTCAGATCACACAACAACAGATCAGCAACACAACATCCAGCGTCCACTCTCCATCCACTTGAATTGAAGGGCAGCCAACATCTGGTCATGGACAGCAAACAGGCACTGTGCACAGGAGGGCTCCCGGGACCCATGCTAGAGGAGCAGGAAGCAAAACAGGGAGAGAACTTGAGCTGAATGCAGTCACAAGAAGGCTCTGCTGGCCTCACAGGGAGCTTGGAGCTGGCAGGGCCCTTGCTATGGCCATGAAAATGAGCAGGGGACTGTGGCTTTGTACCCATGTAAGCCAGCATTGCAGGCACAGGTCCCCAAGTACACGTCTTTTGGTCAAGGGCAATTCTAGGCTGGGAACCTCCAGCAGCCAACACCGTTAGCAGCTGAATGAATGAAAACTTAGGGCCTTGGGAGGGACCTGGGAGCCACACCATGTTCACTATGGTAGCTTTCGGAAAGAGCATGGCACAGGCATACACAAGCACACTCCCAGCTCTACTTTACCCAGGGGTCTGCAGCCCACAAGATCCCCTGCCAACTGGGACACTGTGGGAAGGAAACCTGCCTGGTGTTGGAAGCCCCAGAGAGCTGAAAGCAGTCAGCTATTTATTTGCTCCATCTGTCTAGAAAGACCTAGATGATGAAGTAATTATTCCTTTTGACTCAGTGGATTGAAGTGACATAAAATGGCCCAGTGGCCTCAAAGCCTCATACATCTCAGTTTACATGAAACCTCCCTGCCCTTCTTTGCCCTAATGATTCATTCCCATTGGACGACATCCAGCTGTAGAACCAGGCAACACAGCCCCTTGGTCCCCAACAGAGGGAGTCACAAAAGTAACACAAGTTATTGGAGAAGTTCTTTTCTTCTCTTCCCAAAATAAGAATTTAAATTTGAAGGGAAGCACTTTTAGGTATCATCCTCTGAAGAAAGAGAGAAAGAGAGAGAGAGAGAAATCCCCAGAACTCTTGCTGTTCCAAGAGCTAAAGTAGGAATATAGAAAAGCATAAGTCCCTAGTCTTGCAATGGCTTTGGCTGGCCACACCACCATTATGGTGGATTACGTTGTTTCTCAACTCCCTAATAAGTGGTTGCCTCATTCACCCAACTGTGTATAGATTCTTTTGAAAAGTCCATTTCGCCTCGTAAACAAGAACATAGTTTTGACCATTAAACCACTCAAAATCTTAACCCAAGTCACCTTATTTGCATTTTTTTCCTGACAGAACATACATTTTTCATTTCTTTAATTGGACAGTTTTGAACATTTAGCTGGCCACTGGCTGTACCAGGTAATAACATTCTTACTCTCCAACCATACTCTTTTCCCATTTCTGGAATAGAGGAATGTTTAATGACCTCAGGCCATGTCTCAGTTTCCTTTTTCATTGCTGAGACAAAATACCTGACAGAGATAAAGGAGGATTCATTTAGCTCAGAGAGAAGGGGGAGATCTATTTAGCTCAGAGAGAGAGAGAGAGAGAGAGAGAGAAAGAGAGAGAGAGGGAGAGAGAGAGAGAGAATGGAGGGATGGAGAGAAGGGAGAAGTCAGCAAATGATCTACTTAAAAAATCCTTCAGGTTTCCCCCAAACTGTGTCTTCTCCCAACTCTCTCTTTCATTTAAATACTTCATTTTACAAAAAGAAGCAACTGTAGCCCAACATGTATCAATCCAACTTCATCCATTTCCCTACTGACCATGATGATAAATTAATACAAGTGCATTTGTCATAAAAGGTACCGATGGCAAGTTTACAATTTAATAGCTTTAAATTTTCCTAAAGAACTCTTACCTTGCTCACATTTTTCTAGGTTTTTGTTGTTGTTGTTTGTTTGACTGGTTTTGGTTTCATCATTATTATTACTTTGTTGTGATTATTTTTACTCTTCCTAGTCCTTGAAGAATCCTTCTCCAGGGCAAGATCTCCTGAGCCTTGAACACCAGAATCGCTTTGTGCGTGACTTGCAGTCACTGCACCATTCAAGATCAAAGAGGCAAGGCGGGATTAATAGGACAGAATGTCTGCTTCTTTGTAAGAATTTCTGGATGTTAACCATCTCTGACCGTGTGTCAACTCTTTCCAACTTCATTCATCAATAGACTCTCTTGAAACCTCGTGGATTCCCTAGCCTATAATCTTCTTTTGTTTCTGTAATGAGATGATGGGAAATAACTTCCACTGAAATAAGTTCCAATTAAATATGCCTCTGAGTAAATCTTTTGGATCACGATATGTGGCTCACAGTCAGAAACCCCAGGTCTCCTGGAATACGTGTATGCGTACTTGCTTTTTGTTTTTTGTTTCTCTTTGGGAAGTACAAGTCAGGCAACATTTTAAAACTCAATAATTGATTGCAATTATAAGTATTTGGGAGGGTGATCCATGATTTGGAAGACGGGATTGATATGCCTTCATGTCTCCTGGAAATATTCTTTGGCCAGAGGGAACTGGGTTCATATATCTCCCATTTCATTTAAATCCTCCATAAAAATGACCAGAAATTGTTTCCAAACAGACTTCAGGTGGTCAGTGTGGGAGCTGGGTAGAGGCCAGGAAAGAGAGTGACTGCATTAAGACAGAAATTTTTATTTAAAGCCAATAAAGTTTTTATTGTAAGTTTGCATTTTTGCAAGGGAGAGGCTAATGATTATTTTAAAGATATTTTGATGGCTTTAGACAAAAGTTTCCATGAGTTTATAAACTGGGGCATTATTGACCCTCAAGTAATACTGTGAAATTCACAGACATTTCATATGCAGATTATATATAAAACCTGGGCACAGAGGGAAAGGAGGGGAGGGGAGGTTGGGTTCAGCCAGTTGAGGGGAAATTCTCAACCAAAGGGAGGTCAGGATAGAAAGAAATGGGTCCTGGGGAATATCATCATTTCGAAGAAAAGTAGACAAGGTATACCTGGAGAGGTTACTGAGACACATCAGCCATCCTTTACGGAGCACTTAGAATGTGTTGGGCGTAGAAGTAAGAACTTCTCAAATATCGGTATTGACTGACTTGCTTAAGACAGTGAAATTGAGGCTCAAGGTCAATTACTATTCAGCAAAGGGGCAGAATTTAAAGTCAGGCCAGTCTGTCTCCATGGTACAAGCTATTAACCACTGAGCTGGACTGCAGACTGGTTAGGGGGAAATTTTGCAGGGATTTGTGGAAGAAGACAGCTGAGGACAAAGGAGATAACATTTTCAACAATGGGGACGTTGTCATTTGTTTAAGATATACCAGAGAATAGAGGGGTAAAAATGGAAGGGTCAGTATTGAATATGATAGCCATGAGGTCAGCCCAAGAGGGTCACTAGCAAATCACAGGTGTGTTTGCTTTTTCTTTCCCCCAGACTTATCACAAATTCAGGCACTGCATAAGTTCCGGTGTAGGAAAAACATCATTGTAGAGTAGCAAATACAGTAAAAGGTCAGGTAATCAATATTGTAGCTGTTGTGAGATAGCCAGTCTCCATTGTAACCACTCAACTCTGCCTCTGCGGGGCCAGAGGCAACCACAGAGCTGATGATAATGAATGGGAGTGGCTGTGCTCCAATAAAGCTTTATTTAAAGAACAGGCAACGCACTGATTTGACCCACCGATTGTAGTTCGCCAAACTCTTGTCTAGAGTAATCCTTGGTGGATAGAGAATGCTCTTCTGTTAAGATTTAGTTGTATTATTAACTTTTTGACTCAGTGATTTAACTTCTAAGATTTTACCTTCAATAAATAATCAGGCTTTGCTAGATGGATGTGCATTATTTTGTTGTTTATAATAGAGAAGAACAGAAGCCACCAAAATACAACCTGGTTAAGTAAGTCATGTTATGTCCACTTAATATAAAATAATATAGGAAAATATTTAGTGATGTTTTAGTTACTTTTCTCTAGTTGCTGAGGGAAAATACTCAAAACCTAGGAGGAGTAGAGGTTTTGTAGAGTGGAGTAGAGGAGTAGAGTGGAGGTTTCAGTCCATAATCAGCTGGCTTCAAGAGAGGGTGGCATGGCAGAGGGGCAACAGTACATGACAGTGGAAGTCAGACAAAGCAAATAGAGCAAAAAAGAAGGCTCAACCCTCTTCCCCTCCCTTATATTGTATGCAGGCTACCTGCTCTAGGGTGGGTACAGCACTCACACCCCAAATCCCAGAACTAGACAATAATGAATCACAAACTTTAGATTTAGCCACCTCCAAAAAGCCTGCCCGCATGGCTGCATGAGGCTTTGGGGGGACATCCAGACACAAACTATAACAAGTGATAATACATGTTCCCTACATATTGTTAAGTATACAAAACAGGTTGCAAAACAATCCATTTTCATTAAATATGTACATTATATAATATATGGTAAAACCTTGGTTTATGAGCATAACTTATAACAGAAACATGCTTATAATTCAAAGCATTTGTATATCAAAGTGAATTTTCCATAACAAATAATGGAAACCCAAAATACTCATATAAAATGGTTACACTACTATAATACAATACAAAATAATAAAGAAAATACACAAAAAAGAAAAACAAGCACATTAATTTTCACTTAATCTTTGAAACCTTCATGACAGGTGTAAGGGAGAAAAGAGAGGAGGGGCATGGTGTCATATGATGCATTATCACTAATGGAATCGCTGCTTCTATTGGCTCAGTGGAACCTTTTTCTTTTTGTGAAACTTTAGCAACAAGCCTATCCAATGACATCTACTTTTGCCTCCTTTTGAGGTTTTCACAGAAATGTGACATTGCATTGTCGTTAAACAGATTCATCACTCACTCTGCTACAGCCTTATTCAGGCAGTGCCTTTCTACAAAATTTTACACTGTTTCCCACATTTTACATATCGTGCTAATCTCATTTGAAGTGAGGTATTTGTCTGCCTTTTTCTCTTCCTCTGCAGACAAGATCTCCACTATACCTTCTCGCTGTTTAGAGAGGAACCCCACAGACTTGTAGCAAGGGAGAGAGAGGGAACCATTGGTTCAGTTGTGATTGTGTGACACTGAATATCACATACGACTTGGATTGCAAGAGATTGCTTTCTTATCAAGTTTAAATTTAGTTAAAGTGTTTGCTCATCTTGCAGAACAAGTTACTTGCAATGCAAGGTTTTACTGTGTACATATTCCTATCTGTACTCAAAGTCAAACAGAGCAGACTAGAAAGACAAATATCAAAACATTCTCAGTGGCATGAGTTTGGGGTAATTATGATATTTTTCTTTTGCTTTTCCATACTTTAAAAACTCAACAAGTAGCTACTTTTTATAGAGAAAAAAGTTCTCGAAATCATCTGCAGACAACCTATTTTCAGGTATTTCATGCAGAAGTCCCATCCCACCCAGAAAATTTTCCAAGAGTTCCACAGACTCAGGATTCCACAAAATTGGAAAAGTGACAAGATTCTATATGGATACAATTACCACATATCAGGTGCCTTCTACGGGCCTTGCTGAGATGCACAAGAACTAAGATACTGCTGTCACCAAGCAGCTTACGCCATGTGGGAGAGGAAAACACATACAGAAATAGCTATTGTGCAGGTGAGTCTAACAAGGTCCCTTGAGAAAGGTGTACAGTGTCACAGGGAGATAAGGTTGGAGTTGGACGAGAATTAGAAGAATCCAAGATTAATCTCACTCTCACTAGGCTCCAAGAACCATATCTCATTTATTCTTCCCAGGAACCAGGTTCAAATGTGGGTGGGAAATGCTGTCCTCAGTGTCTTGCTCTATTCCTGGGGTGCTTGAACACGAGGAAATGGGGGCCCAAAGGGTGTAAGATAAGCGGCAGTGGAGATAAGGAAGAACCCCTTCCCCAGTTCCAGGGGGCTCTGGTGTTCTCAATTTTTTCCTCCACATCTGTGTCTTACGTTGTGAGGAATGGACCACCACCTTCTGGAAATGGATGTTCTCCTCTCAAAAGCATGGACTGATCCAAGAGTTTTGAAAAGTGATGTCAACCTCCCGCTAACACATTGAAGCCTCAGATCAATCCTTCAGCAAGACCCTTAGGACAGCATTTCCCACCTGCATTTGACACCTGAGCCATTTTTTCTCACTTAACTTCTGCTTGTCTTCCTGTAGCCAGGGCTTCTCTGCCCAGCCCAGCCTTCATTCTGAATGGAAGAGGCCAAATGGGATAGATCAGCCCAACAGAGAAGAACTGGTGGCCCTGAAGGACACAGAAGTCTCGGACAGGGGTGAATGAGGAGACAGAGTCTCAGTGTCCTGCGCAGGAATGCAGTAAGCCATCACAGCAGCACCTAGAATGCTCCAGCCCGACTGTGAATACCTGACTGAAGCCCCTGTCACTGGGTTCGAGCACCAGGTGTGAGGATTCATGCATGCGCATCTCCCTGCGGCTGCACGGATGCTGAAACACAGGAGGCCATGAAAAGAGCATAAGTGACAGTCACATCAGTGACAAGTTAATTTCCCTGGTGGGGACTAGAGCCCGCGTGGCACAAACAGGCACACGATTTGCCTAATTTTCCCTCAAGGGACGTGTCTTTCCTCTTCAAGAAAGCCACCGAGGAGTTCTCACATTCACTGGTACACACCGTGGATAATGTCTTCCCATGATCTTTCTGCAGCACTGGTCTTTGGACGCTCATTTAAGCTAAATTGCTGACAGCTTTGCCCGTGTCCCTGGAGGCCCAGCCCACCTGACAGGCAGCATCTCCTCCTGTAGATCGAAGCCTTCTGAGTGCCTGAGCAGAGGGCAGCAGAGGGGGCCCACCTGGCAGGCTTGCCCTCTAGGAATTCTCCAGGGGCACAGACAAAGGGTGTTTAGGATCCAGGTGCCGTTTAGGCAGTATCAGGAGAGTACTCCAGCAGGGATGCATTACAAGTTCAGTCTTTCTCATGCTCTCAGGAGTCAGCCCTAGGTTTGAATCCTGCTGCTGGTCTGCACTTGCTATGGGACTTCTGACAAGGGACACAGCCTCTCCCAAGCCCAAATCCTTAGCCATAAATGAGAGAAGCATGAAGCGAGATGACTATAAAGTGCCTAGAAACAAGCTGGGACTACAAGAGACCTGACAGTGGCTGCAGTGGTGATGATTAATTGACTGAAGTGTCAATTGTGCCCTATGAGAGCTTCTGCGACTAGGGAAAGAATAAACACTCATGAAGCCCACCAGGGAAGTTGGAGTCTCCAAACCTCTCATGCCAACTGCAGATGAGCTCTGGGAGGCAGCCCACAGTGCCAGCTCAAGCAAGAAAAGGAGGAGAATGTGGGTGTTCAAATAGGAGCATGATGAAGGAGGGAAGGAGAAGGAAAAGCAGCAGCAGTGGCCCAGCGCCAGTTGAGAGATCAAAGTGTGTCTAAGCTGTCCCAGGAGCGCAGCCCTGGCTATATCCACGAGGGCGGGAGGACAGGGTGGGACAACTATGACCGGTACAGAAACCCAGGTGGAGAAGCTCTGCCCAGTGCCATAGGAGGCAGAGGGCCCTCAAGACACCTGGGCTCAGATGCAGAGGATGAAAGCTGTCATTGGCAGAAATCCATCAGAGCGTCACAGCTCTGTGTAAGTGGCATGGGAGAAAGGAGGTAGGATATCTAAGAAGGACAGCAGCCAAGAGTCCAAGCCATAGTGGATCTCACCTGAAAACAGCAGAAGCGTTTCTCCAGGGAGCATCAGAACCTGCCGTACCCCAAACCTGTATGCCCTGCACCCTGCCCTGTTCACTGCCAGCCTCTGGTACTCTGTCCCCAGGGCCAAACAAGCCACCACGGCTGGGCCAGGGAACCCAACTAGCCTTATGCTTAATGGCTTAATATTGACAAAATTGGATGAATCATTGCTTGTGTTACAAAAATCATTTTTTTTTAAAAAGAAAACAACTAAGAAATCAAACTTCCCAGCTTTCATAAGAGAATTCCTCTTAGGGATTTCTTTTTTATTTTTATGCAGAACTTTTGGAAGTTTAGCCAAATGAAACACCAGCATCTTGGGAAGAATTTCTTTCTGAGGCCTAAAACGTGCCTATACACCCATCTTCACTGGCCTGGGTTTAAAAGAGAGGATGCCTTTAGTGAATGTTTGCTGAAAACTGACAAACCAAGAGGAAAAGCTGATGGTCACATCCGTTAGCTCAGAATTTATCAACCGCTTCCTTGAGCCTCATTTCTCTCAAGCTGCCCTTTCGAGAACCACCTTCCCTTTATGATACTGTACTCTTAGGCTTGGGGTGGAGCTCAGCAGGGTAGCATTTAGCTGGCATGCACAAGGCCATAGGTTTGAGTCTCAGTATTATAGAAAACAGAAGATGAGGAAGAAATTGAACTCCCTCCTTCTGTGGATGCTGCCAAGTTGCACAGCTAAAGTGGCAAGCTTTCTGCCAGAGATGAAGTTTCACGGTGCTATAGTCCTTGGCATCTGATGGAGGAGGGGACGCTCCTGAGCCAGAGCCTCGAAAACAAGTCAGAACCCCGTTTTACACGCTTGCCCCTCACTGCCTTGTCAAAGGTCCTTCCTGTCCCCTGTCATCGTTGGAAGAAAAAAGACAGAAGGCTCTGCTGGCTGGGCAGCGATCAGCAGCAGCTAGAAGGTGCTGAGGGAGAGGAAAATATGCAGCATTAATATTTAATGCCCCCTTTCCATTTTTCCCTAATAAGCCCAGTGCTATGGCGGGCAGAGCTGATTTATTTTGTCAGCAGTGGAAATATTTCAAGTGTGATGCATGTCACTGGGTCACACAGAGCCCATCACACAAAAACATAAGTGCAGCAGCATCCAAGGGAAAGATCTTCTGGACTTGATCTCATAGATTTTGGGCTTCAGGATGTCTTGCAAGCAGTGTAAGATTCCAGTAAGAGCTGGTCAGTCACAGAGGAGGTAGCCGAGCAGGCGTGGAGCCATGGTCTGTCCCCAGTTGAGGTGAGGCCTTGTGGCATAGCCTAGAGAGGAAAGGCTTTGGAGTCATATGGCAAAGAGCATGTGTACCCCACCCTACACCTCTCAGCCTCTGCCTATTTCCTTGGCACTGATGACCTCCTACTGAAAACTCAGGGTCTCTCGGGCTCCTAGAATTTGTCCTCCCTGTTAGAAAGCAGGCTAGAATGCCAGGGGGTTCAACCTTAAAGAAATAGCCTTGAATCAATTCCAGATGAAGCTGGTGGATCCATATTGCAGCTTCTTTGCTGCTCTCAGCTGGGCTCTAGACGGAACCCCAGAGGGCCTCTCTGGGCCTGGACCCCAGCAGTCTGCAGGCACATCCTTCTCATTAGCACATTTGGTTCCAACCTCCTGCTGAACCGCACCTTCCCTCCATCTCAATTCCTCCAGAATCACCCAAGTAAGCTTGCCCTGAGATGCACTGGGGGTCTTCTGGGCAAACCTCCCCATTTTTTACTTTCTTGTGTGTGAAAATGTTGAGAGCAGCACCATCTTGCTGCTAGTTTTGATAGCCAAATAGAATAATGCACAGAGTGGTACCCACACGCAGGGAAGTCAGTAATGCAAGACTCACTCGTGGCCAGGGAAATGTGGGTTTCTCATAAGTCAGGCACCAAGCCCTGATATTTGTCTGTAAAATAAGAAGTCCTTGCTCTGTTCCTGTATGAATATTAGTTTAGTGCCACACTAGTAGCATCCTTAACATTCCCGCTGCTCCTGGAGGGCAAGAACACTGATGAGAACAAGAGAATTAGAGCAAGTGCTAAAAAGATGATAGTAAAAAGTACTATCTACCTCTCAGTCAAGTGCTCTGTTTGGGTCGATGGTTGGATTATGGTTCCAAACAAATATATCCACACCTTAACCCCATACCCCAAAATGTTACCTGATTTGGAATGTCTCTGCAGATTTACTCAAGTTAAGGAACTCAGGATGAGATCAACTTAGACCAACCAGTAGGCCTTAAATTCAATGATTCATGTGTGTCCTTCTAAGAGAGGAGAAAAATAGAGAAGGAAGAGTAGAAATGAGAGAAGGCTGTATGGAAATAGATATGGAGGCTGAAATGACGCTACAAGCCAAGGGACACCTGGAGCCAGTAGCAGCTGCAGGAGGCAAGGGAAGATCCTCCCTTAGAGTCTTTGCGGGGAACAGCCAACACTTTTCTTTCAGACTTCCAGTCTCTAGAACAGTGACAGGATAGCACCCTAGTTGTTCCACCAGCTCTGATTGCCAGAACACCACATAAGGCCTTGAAGTGGTACCTGTCTCTCCAGCTCACAGCCCAAACTCAACTATGTGGTCCTGGATGACCTGTAGGCCAGGGAAGCTCAGAAGACCATGTAACAAGGAAACATATGCATTTGTGAGCCCAAATACTCTCTGCTGAACCCATAGAATCATCAGTCAAGACACTGGACAGCCAGAACAAGCTAAAACCTCACCCCAGGATGAGTCATGGTAAGCAGGTCGATGCACACCACACCCAGCTCTGGTCACTAAGCTTCTCACTGGACCCCTCTTGCCTCCACAGCAGCTGTATGCTAGAATTGCCAAGAGATGCCTTTTGAAGAAAGCCAGTGTTGCTTTTACTCCTTGGTAATGCTGACTTAATTGGTCTCTGGTGGGATTCAGCCTTCAGAACTTCTTAAAAACCCATGGGATGATTCCAAATACAGCCTGGGTTGAGACTGACTATCCTAAGTTGTCTTACATTATCATGATGTCTGGTGGTATGTGTCTGAGTCACTTTTCTTGTTGCTTGGACAAAATACCCAACACTCACAAGGGAGGAAAAGTTTATTTCAGCTCACTTTATAGATGTTTCAGTCCATAGTCAGCTGGTTCCAAGGTAGAGTGGCATGGATGAGAGCCATCACATAGGAAAACAGTCCATGGCAAGCATGCAGGAGACAGCAAAGCAAGCAGCGGCAGTAGCAGTAGAAGCAGCAAAAGGGACAGAATAGTAAAGTAGCTTCTTTTTATCCCTTTATATTCCATTCAGGTGACTTACTTTTTGGGTGGTACCACTCACACCCAGGATAGGGCATCCTGAATCTCAACATCACATCTTTAATTCCAGCATCACACACTCTAATCCAAACATCTTCAAAACTCCCCTCCTATGACTTCATGAGGCTTCACAGGGGAACATCTAGATAGAAGCTATAACAGTGTGCTTTTTGTTTTGTTCTGTTTTGTTTACTTTTCTTCTCCCACTCCCACCTCCTGGCTTTTTGCAGTACTGGAGATTAACCCTAACCCAGGGTCTTTGCACTGAGCTACATCCCCAGGCCCATTTGTTTGTTTGTTTGTTTTCTTTGAAACAGTTCTCACTAAGTCACTAAATTTCTCAAGGGGGGTCAAACTTGTAATCCTTCTCCATCACCCTCCTTGTAAGTGCTGGAATTATAGGCATGCACCACCAGACCTAGATAATGTTTTCAAGAAAGAATTTTCTTGTAGATTATTTCATTTGATCTTCAAAACAACCTTTTGGAGTGGAGATGAGTTGACATTATCAGCCCCATTTTTTTAGATGAAGAAACCAAGTTCTTGACCATGAAAATGGTGAATGCTCATGTTACCCAATTATCCAGACCTCAGCCAGGACACCAGTGTTGGTCTCTCACATTAAATCTGGGTCCCCAAAGAAGAATTCTTTCCTAATAAGACAAGTGGCCCAGAAAATGTACCAACCCTTCTTAGCAAGGCTTTAGTGAGCCCTGAATTCACAGGCAAAATTATTGTGTTCTATCATCTTTAAATCACTGACATCTAAAGAGAGGACTGTCCCACCTGACACATGCCAGGCTTTGCCTATGAGGCCATTGTACCCATCATACACCCGACATGCTGCCTGGGGCCTGCGGTCTTTGCAATAGTTTTACAAAGGTTTTCAAAAACTAAGACATTGCTGGTACCAAAATACTAAACATGCAAAGTAAAAATAAGTAAAAGCTTCATTAATATATGTGAATGCCATTACTTATTACATTTACTATGCATTAACTTTTTACAGCATTTGAATGTAATTTGTAAGGTAGATTTTCTTGCTTTGCCATGGATTATCAGCTGCAAAACCTGAGAAACCATGGCTAATCACCAAATAAATGAGTTACTTGGATCCCTGTAATTTCAAAAGCAAAATCATAGAAATCATCTGAAGTTTTTTCTTAGAGCCAAACAATAAACTTTGCTCTACTGTGGTTGGCTTTACCATTTTTGACATGATGTGAGGTGGGCCTGGCGATCAAAAGCAGAAAATGCCCACGGCTATGAGAGAACTCAAAATGGTCCTCGTTACCCAAAGAACACAGTGCTCATCACCCCCAGCCCATCCACCCCGCACAAACCTCCTGGGAACAGAGCTAGGATGACCATTCCCACCAACCCTGACCTTCTCTACCCTGCGCAGCAACCCCAGGGACCCCATCAGCTCTTGGTAGAGCAGTAGAAAGAGTCTGTGGGCAAAACTAAGGACTTCCTCATCTCTTCATCATAATTGATTGAAGGAAATCTCCATTGGACATTGATTTTTTTTTCTGTTTTTTGAACATGCTAAGTTCTTAAAGTCTTTTTAATACGAAACAATCTTTAATTTATTCTGCTCATTGGCTCCTCACACTTCCCTGGACAGCTTCCCTGCGTGCTTTCCATGCTACTCACTGCCTACACTTGACTAGAAAAGCTGGCCTCTCAGCTAGACTTGGGACCTCTCTGACAGTGTTCACTTTCTTCTCCTATTTGGAGATGTATCTCCTCTTCCCTCTTCCCATTTTTCCTCTCTCCTTCTCCCTCTTCTAGTGATTCATTCACTGTCTGAGGTAGCTGGAGTAGTAGACACCAGGAATACAGAACTAAAAAAGGCCCATGGGAAGTGGCCGACATCTCTGCAGGGAGGGAAGAGAAAGAGAGTGGATGTGTCAGCGAGTACAGTATCAGAACTCAAAGCCATGCATATAGTCAAGCCAAGTCATAGGTGTGTAGAAACAGAAAGAAAACCATCAAATCTCTATTTAAAGAAGACTTTAAAACCACCTTTAAAATCATTTCTTGCCCAGGGATGTGATGTCATTCTGATTCCATGTTGTTCGGAGATGATGGCTGATGTGGGGAGAAGTTCAGGAGAGTAGGCAAGAAATGCTCCTGTCAGAAATATTTCTGTGAGGACCCTGGTCATTTCTCAGTTTGCGGTGGGAGTATGATTTTAGGCTGTTACTCAATATATCCGGGATATCGATCCACTTCAATTCCTCCAACTACTTGGACTAAGGAAATATGGGTCTTTCCACAATATGCTGGCATCAATGAAAGTGAGATAATTCATCAGTTTTTCCTTTTTTTCCTCAGCCTCCAGAAAGCTCAGAGATAAATTCCATGCCTCTTAATTAGCAGGGGTTGTCTTATCCCTTAGTCTCTGATGGAAGGTTTCATTCATGATAAAAACAGCTGACCTTTGAATCACAAGTATAGCCCAGCCCACTGGTTTTGCTATTACAGGAATAAGGCTACATTATCTTTTTTTTTTTTTTTTTTTTTTTGGTTTTTCTCTGGTACT
>NW_004955431.1:18292853-18315906 GCF_000276665.1 Chinchilla lanigera | reverse complement strand
TTTTTTTTTTTTTTTTTTTTTTTTTGGTAAGGAGACACTTTTGCGAAATTATAATGACTGAACTATTAAGTCCATGAGGTCAGAGACTGTATCTGTCTTATTTATAGAGTAATACTATAAATAGGGAAGTTTAGCTAAATGATGGTGCTCAACAAATATTAGTTTCATGATGCCTGGAGGTGATGCGGTGCTTGCCTAATCTGCTGTATTGAGGAAAAAAAAGTCACATGAGTACATAAACAAATAAATGACTGAGACAACAATGAAGGTGTATAGATTGTTTTAATGTATATTTATCTAAAGTTTCGCCTTGCCTCTGGTGTACTCTCTGCACCCAATTGCACCAGCTATATCTTTCCCCAGAACACCAATCATGTGACATCACTCTCTTCCTCTGTTCAAAATCTTTCCAAGTTTCTCTTTTGCCTTTACAGTTAAGGTTATGGATATTCATTACTAGTGGGTCCATCCTGTATCCCTGCCCTTTGGGAACTGACTCTTCTGAAGTTTACACATTCTGTCTCCCCTAATACAGGGTGGCTCAAAGTTTAGACTTTTCTCTTGGTGGACTTGTGACCCAAGCATGGCTGGCCTTCAGTGCTCCTTTGGGAGATTTTGTATAGACACTGGAGGGCACACAGTGTCTCTCTCGCTGGATCAAACAAAAAAAAAAATGCGAGTCTGGAGTTTCTGAGAGTGGTTCTCTCCAACAGAGAGAGATGCCAAGGAATAAAGCCAGCACAAAGAACACAGAGCAAGAAGTAGGGGTGGGAGGATCTGAACATCTTGATCTAGCCATCCCTAAATCTATCCCAGTTCTGTCAGCTGATAGAACTAGCAAGAATTGGGCATCTGATATTTGCAATTTGAGGAGTCCTGACTGAGGAAATTGTGGGTCAAATTCTAACTCATTTCTCTAATCTTCAAAAAGATTCCCACACGTCATTGTTGTGGATGGGTCAAGGTTAATCTTCAGTGACTTTGTTCCCTCAGCTCTCAGAGGGAAGGACCTTTCTAGGTTTTTTGTTTGTTTGGTTGTTTTTATTTCCATTGACCACATAGTCAACAAAAAATTTCTGGAATATTAATACACCTTCTACTCTTCATTAAGAAACATACTGAAAATACAATAAAGAAACTGGTAAAACCCTTGAACAGGCACTTAAATAGCACACACAAAAGGCCAATAAATACAAGGAAAAAGCTTTCAATTTTAGTAGTCATCAGGGAAACACAAAAGAAATTCACAACGAAATACCGTACATTCCTGCTGAAACAAACAAATGAAAAAGAGCTGCTGAGCTTAATCACAGACCAACATACAACCCTACAATGCAGCCTCATCCATAGCTCCCTCACCTTGAACTTGCTGCCAAATCAATAATCCCTGGTCAATCTCCTGTTCATAAAGATGGGTCTATTAATGACACACTTGGGTATCGCATCATTATCAGATTGCCATATTTAGGACCATATTCTGCATTTATCTCACTGCAGAATGCTAACAGTCCATGGTCAGCACAAGCCTAAAGACCATAATTTGAGTAGTGATGCCCACAGCTATTGCTGCCACAATTCAATTCTCTAGCATAGGAAAATCTGGTCACAGATTCCTTTGCAGCATGAAACTTTAGGTAGGTTTAATTTAGATAGGAGGGCTGCATGCAAACCGAGGGGTTTCCTACTTTAAATCAACAGAGAAAAAATTCCACATTGCAAAATTATTGAGAAAATTCCAAGGTCTGTGAATTACAGAAAGGGTAAAAGAGAACCACAGTATACACCTGAAGATAACTTTGTACACTTATGGAAATAGGAGGTGATGTCCAGAAATAATAGCCCGAGGGGAAGTTGGCTAGGAAGAGGTCAGCTCTCATACGACAGTCTTTTCCCATGAATCCAAATCTCTGAGAACAGCATAACCAGTCCCTAGAGAACACACTTGGAAGGGGTATTTCCCCTCCCCTGGGGGCATGGCAAAGAACCATTCTGTGTTGAGGTCACAAAGGCATTTCTACAAAAATCCAGGGGTACAGTCCCTAGAAGTGTTTGTCTTTCTGATTTCCATCTTCCTCTTTGGATTTCCCTCCTCCGGCTTCTTTCTTTAACCCAATGATTCTGGACTGTGGCTTCCTAATAGAATCACCTGGACAATTTCAGTAAACACAGATCCCTGGCTTCCACACCCTGAGATTCTCTACATTTATGGTGGGGCCCAGGCAACTGCATTTTTTTAAAAGAACTCTCTGGGCAGTTGAGTGTAATCAATCTATCTGTCACCAATCTTCTCTGGACCCCTAATGTGTACAGGAGATGTGGCAAAAACTTGGTAGGAAGCCAAGTCCTCCAAAACAGAGTAGCGGAGTGTCCAGAACGCTGAACTAGCAGCAGCAGCAGCAGCAGCAGCAGCACTGGAAAGTTAGAAGAAATGCAAATTCTCAGACCTCCTTGGAGCTGAGTCAGAAACTCTGGTAGTTGGGCCCAGCAATTAGGAGGAAGCAAATGCAGAGAGACAGAACACAGGTTCCCAGGGGCTAGGAGGGTGAGAGCTGAGGGCAAGGTGGGGAATTTTTGTTTAATGGGTATGGAGTTTCAGCTTACAGGATGAAAAATGTTTTGTGGATGGATGGTGGTGATGGTTGTGCAATGCAAATGTGCTAATGCCACGGAGGTACACCATGCCAAAAAATATGGTTAAAATGGTAAATTCTGTGCTGTGTATATTTTACTTCAGTTATAAAGGCTGCTAGGTGATTCTGACTGATGCACACTTAAGTTTGGAGATAATTGCTCCAGATCCTGAGGGTTGACCATTCATTCATTCATCTTAGCATTAAGTTGTCACCATTCATCACACTTTATGCATTAAGTGCCTTCTGTGTACCTGAAATTGTGCTAGGTCCTGCACGGACATCATCCTTACCCCTTGGGGGATAGAATCCAATGTGCAGACAGACATTAAGCAGATGATTTCACAACTCATTATTTAATTACAATTGATATTATGCCCTAAGGATGGCATAAAAGCGAGGATGTTGTGGGCACATGGAACACCACTTGGGGAGGTCATAAAAACAAAGTCTTCCTGGCAGAAGCTAAGTCCTGAAAGATCCAGAGTCACCTGGGTAAAAGGTGTGGACGCGGCATCTGGCACACGTCCTAGAAGGTAAGAGCTTGGTGTGCTCGAGCCAGTACAGAGAACAAGCGTGACTGGCGCAAAGTGTACACGGAGGAGGGGAGGAATCTAAATGGGAACCCTGAGGCCACGCAGGGATTTTGAATTTAATTCCATGTATGATAGAAGGCTGTAAAGATCTTGTAAACAAAAAGAAGTTGAAAGAGTATTCTGGGCTAATGTTGAGAACCTTTATGAGGTAGGGACCTTACAAACCTGTGGTTGGATTCTGGCAGCTTCTGGTACTATTGCCAGGATAAGAGGAAGGCATAAAATGGTTAGCCACACTCAGTCCTCTGAGCCCGTTATATGCAAGTTGAGAAGACATAACTTGCACGTATATAATAATGCTTATTAATAGCATATGTAGTTAGAATAGATTATGTTTCCCAGTCATTTAAAAAAATCTGTAGGGCCAGAGATGCAGTTTAGTGATAGAGTAGACACTAGCATGTATGAGGCCCTGGTTTCAATCTCTAGCACTGAAAAATAATCCCAGTGGCTTCACATAACTTTATTTCTTACTAATGCTACCTGTCCACAGGAAGTTAATCTACACAATCACACAGGGACCCAGGCTGACTGAGCTGTCCACCAGTAAGTCTCCTTGGTCAACAGCAGGACAAGAGAGTGCCAGGGGTTAGACACTAATTCTGCTCTGAAGTGCTTTAACCCAAGAGTAAAACTTGTGTCACAAAGGGAAAGCACTTTAGCTCATAGTCCATTGGTCAGACTTAATCGTATGACCTATCCACCTCCAAGAGAGCTTGGAAATGTGGGAGAGCACATTATACTTAGTGGGCAATTAAAGTTCTTATTATACAATAGAATGTGCTAAAAAGTGGAGATTTTTACATAGGCACCGCTGATGCTGAGTTACAACATTCCACTCATGAGCATCTCAAATTCAGTGAGCTGAGCCTGACTTTCGCATGAGAAGATGAGTTGTCCTAACAAGGTTCAGGCTTAAGCGCACCTGAGACTCAGGTACCTCACTGAAGAGTTGTGGCAAAAATGTTCATGTTGAATGGTACCATTCCTTAGGCAGACGAGAGCTTCCTTTAGACTTCTCTCAGGCACCAAATCATACTATGTTGACTCTAGGTGGATGTCTTCCAAAGCATTCAGTCCAGCTATCTCACCATGGTAGAGATATCTGAAGCCGAAGAGGGCAATTAACTTACCCAAGAGTCACAAAGGTTAATGACCAAGCTAAGAATAGAGCTCTGCCCCCTACCCCTAGGCCAGGGCCATTCTTAGCCCTAGAATGTGAGAAATAGGATATAGAACTTCTAAGCTTTAAAGACAAAAATATGAGTGGAACCAAAACTCAAAAATTCTATCCAAATGTACAAAAAAGTAAACAAAGAATATCAAGAATTCACAGCCAGTAGAAAACATGAAATAAAATGTGAGAAATAATTCTAAATATATCTGTGATCACAATAAATGTGAATGAACAGAATTTTTGATGGAAAGTCCAATTTTTTCAGAATATTTTACATCCAACTGTATGCTACCCACATTTTCATCTAGAAACAAAATAACCCAGAAAGATTAAAAATAAAGGAATGATAAAAGATAAACCAGTCCTATACTAATAAAAGAGTTAATGTGATAATATTGCTATCAACAAAATTAGAATTTAAAATTAAAAGCAATCTCTTAATTAAGACAATCTAGTTGGGAAACTAGTTGTTTTCCTAATTGAAACAATTACCATCCTAAAAAGTCCAAACACATAGTACCTAAATAGCACCAATATAAGAATAAAATAAAGTGGAAATACTGTGAACTGTGTCTATGGTATGTGTGTGGGGCCAAAATGCTTCTGGACTCTGTAAATCATCCGAGTCCCTTCCTGAACACTGGGCCATGGTCCTAGGTTGGGCCTCAGCTCTATGGCCTCAGTGCTGGCCAACTCAGACGTGGGGGCCTAGGAAGGACATCCACCCTGACAGGCTGAAGAATTCTTCCCATAATGAAGTCAGTATATGATACCCCAGTATTTTGCCCCAGCCATGGGGGAAGAGATATTGCCCCACAAAGGAAGAATAATAATTCTATCCCATCCAGACAAGGTAACTCACTACTACTATTGATATCTGCTCCTGACCCTCCAGTCAGGGCTGCAAAGCCTTCTAGGGAAATTCCAGAGCTGGCAACTACCTTTTCAGGGAGCACTGGCTCCCTGGACACTTGCTCAAGTGTAGTGGGACCCCGGCTGCTGAGAATTCTTTCACAGCCCCCGTCATGCTGGGCGTTTCCAAAGCAAACATCCCCAAGGCCCACACGAGGACCATCTGTTTTCCATTTGGAGGAGCGAGTTCTACACATCAGTTTATTAGGAATGCCACTGAAAGAAAGAAAAGAAACAGCCTCCTGAAAACACCCCACTGCTCCTGCCCTTGCCCTGCAATGTTATAACAGAGCATGGGGCAGCCGAGGCTGGCAGCGTGCCTGCTAACAAGGGGGCCTCACCACCCTGCTCCCATCCATCACAGCCCATGCCAGCGCCTTGATAGGGCATGCTAGACTCAATGTTTACAGCATGGGCAGCTAGCTGTTGCTGCATCTTTATTTCTGAAAGCACCAAAAAGCCTCAGAGCTGGTTCCTCGGAGTGCAGTCTTGGGGAGAGGGGGTGGGAGTGGGAATATGAGGGAGGAGCTGGGGGTGGAAGATCATTTCCGCAGTGGAGCTTGGGGTCAGATGAGAGCTGCAGCCCTGGCTGGGAACTTGACTGCGCAGTTCTGTGTCTTTTGTTCCCTCCGATTCTTTCTCCTGCCGCCCACCATGGGGACCCCTGAATGCATTGCAGACATTTTTGGCAGCCTGGCCTTGGTGCCAGGCTCAAGTTCATTAATCTGCCTGCCATCAAGCCCCTGTGAAAAGAGGAAATTGTTTCACACTTGCAGAGAGACAAGGGGAAAGGATTGGAGCAGGAAGACGGCCCCGATGCGCCAAGGGCAGCCAGCGCCGAGGTGCTGTGGCAACAGTGGCCCAGAGCTCCAGGGAGTGGCCTCTGTGGGGAGCAAGCAAGACCTTTCTTGGAAGGACCTGGGAGTTTATGCCACCCAGCCTCTAATTAGCCCAGTCACAAGGGCTGGCTGGAGTTGCCCCAGCGGAGACTGCGGGCCTGAAACAATCAAGGCCTGTTTTCTGACAGAGATGACAAATGAAGGAAGTGAAAAGGGGTGTGTGAGCAAAAAGGAAAGCAGGGACAAGAGGAAATGCCAAGTGCAAATTGCTGTAATGAATTTTAAAGGCAGGCCCTTGAAGGTAAGAGAAAACAGGGTCTGTCCCAGAGCTGATGTGGGGACAGTCCTTGTGGTGGTAGGCAGACCGATGGCAGCCTCACCAGCGAGGAGCCTGAAAGGAGACCACACCCTTTCCAAGTGCCTTTAGGAGGGCTGGAGTTGCGAAACGCATGCGGCTGCTCATCTCACCTCTCTGGGTCCCAATCACCAGTGTAATCTTGGAGGAAAGTCGCTATTTCTAAGAGCAAGAGATCTGAAGGAAAAGATTCTGCCAAGAGAACCTGTATCAATTTGAAGAGCTTCTCCAGGGCAGGGGAACTGGGAGAAGCCCAGCAGCTCTGAGTAACAAATAGGGAGGAATTCGGAGCTCCTGGGAGCAAGCAAGGAAGAGTGGACAGGAGCAGAAATAAAAGAAGCCAGGATGGTAATGGAAGACAGAGGCCTGCATCTGGCCTTGGGGAGTCACCGGCTGGATCTCCCTGTGGCCCCTGGGGGTCACATGAGGGTCAGGGTGTCGTCGTGACAACCCCTATTCCTTCACCTCCCACCTGAACACCCAGAGGTGCTCTACACATCTTGATTCCAGTTTTCTGTTATAATTGACAAACTAAAATTCACCATTTTTAGGATTCCGTGCTGTACATCTTGACATGTATGCTGTTAGGTAGTGACCACATCAATCAAAATATAGAACACTTCCACAATTCCAGAAAGTACCCTCATGCCCACCCAAAATTAAATTCTTCCCTCATCCTCATCCCCTGGCCACCACTGACGCAGTGACTGTCCTTTTGACTTTGCCTTTCCCAGGATGTCCTGTAATGGAATCAAGTAGTCTCCAGCTTTTTGAGTCCAGCTTTATCCACTCAGCAAAATGCACTTAAGGTTCAGCTGAGTTGGGCTGGGGATTTAGCTCAGTGGCACAGCACCTGCCTGGCAAGCACAAGGTCATGATTTCGATTCCCGGTACCGGAAAAACAAACAAACAAAAAAAAAGGTTCAACTGAGTTGATGCAGCTCATTCCTGAATCTTGTCCCATTGTATGGATGTACCAGGGTTTTTGAGCCTGTCCCCTAGCTGAGAAACATTTGGGAAGCTTTTCTCTCTTATCTCCTTATTTGTCTTTTGTGGGTGTATTTGCTAAGTATCAAGAAAAGAGGAAATCAGGGCAGGCCAACACTTTGGTATAACTTTTCCTACTCAAGAAATCTAAGGCCTTTCTAAGTTGATTTCTTCATTTAATACTGGCCTCCCAAAGTTAGGGTACACAATTATTGTATAACTTATAAAAAGGTTTTGTTAATTTGATTGAGATTTAATTCATATTTGATACAATTCACTAAAGTGTACAATTCAGTGACTTTTAGCATGTACATGGAGTTATTCAATTGTCCCCTTAATGAATTTTGGAGTGTTTTTATTACTGCAATAGAAAAAGCTGGAATCTCTTAGCGGTCATCCACACTTCTCTAGTGCATCCAGACTTTGACAACTGCTACTCTAATTTTTGCTGCAGGAGATGCGCCTATCCTGGACATTTTGCATAAATGATAAATTTTACAATGTGATTTTTTTTGTGTGTCTAGTTTCTTTTCCTCAGCATAATGTTTGCAAATTTTAATCCATATCAATACTTCATTCATTTTTGTTGCTAAATAATATTCCATCATACTGACATACCATACTTTTTATTCACTCATCAGTTGGTAGGCATTCAGGTTGTTTATCAAAGTTCATTCATGTTGTAGCGTGTGTCAGAACTTTCCTTTTATGGATGAACAATATCCCTTATATAATAATATCCCTTGTCCATCCTTCCATCAGTAGACCCTCGGGTTGCCGTTCAGGTACTGTGAGCACAGATATACACATATCACTTCATGTCCTTCTTTTCACTTATTTTGGACACATGCTTTCTAATGTTTTTTTTTTAAATAATTGAACTTGTTGTTAAAATTTTACAGCACTTCAAAAACTCTTAACAGTATACTAATGTGGTTTTTCTGAGTTACTAAATCACCTACCTGTTAAAATTGCTTAGTTTCTGCCCATTATACAGGAGTCTTATCATCTGCTTTACCGTTCCTCATCCAGTGGACACTGACTCTACTTACTACTAGGCATTTCCCATGGTACAAAGTTTTTCACAAGCATTGGCTGATTGGGTCCTCACCACAATCCCTTGAAATAGGTATAATTATTAGTGTTGTTTCAGAGACAAAGAAAGTGAGATAGAGTACTTAAGTAATCTGCCCAAGGCCATTCTGTTGTAAGGGCTGAGGTTAAAAATCAGAATGTCTTATTACCGAGTCTACATGCTAACCCTCTGACATTCCTGGTGGGTCTTTTTGTGGGCCAAAGAGAGGCCTGGTGGGGGTGGGGACCTGGATGCATTCCAACAGTCACATTCCAGGAGTAAGTGGGTCCATTCCTCAACTGAGAGCAGACCTGCCTTTCTTCAGTGAAGTGTCCCTTCTCCAGGGTAGGTTCCTCATAAGCTCAGCAAACCAGAATGTGCTGCCTGAACAGGACAGAGAGCTTCGTTGTCTCTGGCTTCTCACTTGCTCAATCCTGCCTTTCCCTGGCCACTTTCCTTCCCTGCCCTCCTGCAGGCTGTCCAGGTCCAGGGACATTTTAAAACCCAACTCAAATTTACTTACACAAACAAAAAGACCTTGGGGTCTCATTTAACTGGAATAGTAAGGGTGCATCTGGCTTCCATCATGATTGGACCTGTGGGCTCAAATGATGTCATCAGACTTTTTTTCCATCTCTCAGTTCTGCTATTCTTTGGATGATGGCCTAGTTCTTTCCTGTAGTAGGTAGCTTTCTTCTTCAAGGGGGAAAGCTAGCTACAAAGACTCCAAAATCATAGCTTTAAAGCTCAGCTTTCCCACAAGAAGGAGGGCTGGTTTCCTTCTCCTGGCTTCCATATATCAATCTCAGGGCAAGACTCCAATTGGCTCTGCTTGGGCCATATGCAAATTCATTAATCAATCACATGGCCAGGAAGAGGCAGTCATAGGATCGATGTAGATTCAGTCACACGAAAGCCGTCTGCACCACCAGAGAGTTGAGAAGACAGCATCTGTGCTAGGCAGGCAGAAACCATAATTATTGCTGCACTTTGCCTTAATCAGAAGGCTTCTCTCAGCAGCTACAAACCCCATATGCCTTTTGTGGTTTCTACCACCCCTGCCACTCAGCTCTACCCCTTTGCCCCACATTGTCAGAGACAGAGTGAGCCCCGAGCAGGCTGCTACAGAAGAATGCAAACCAGAAGCCTATGGAAATGTCCAACCCATGCAACCCTGTTTCCCTTTTCTGGAGGAGACACTGCATTATCTAAACATTTTCATCATCTGCTGCTGCTTCCAAGTCACTCCCTAGGCTTGGCTCATCTCTCAGCGGGCCTCGCTTCCTCCCCACTCTAACGTATAAGGACATGAGGTGCCCAGATGTACCGCTGTTTACATTGCACAGAGCATGAGGCTGTGCGTGTGGCTCCCTGCGCATCCCTGGTCCTGGGCTCTGGTGATTGCTACAAGCCAAATGGTCACGGACAAAGCGGTCATTACACTGCCTCTTCCCCTTGACTCACTGCAGACCTGACTCTATGAAATATCTGGTTTCCTCATCAGAAAGAGGCCTGAGGTTTCTTCACTATTTGATTGACTGTTAAATGAAAGCCAGGCTCTTTTGTTTGCGGTGGGGGGTTTCGTTTGGTGGATTTTTTTGTAGGATGTCATGATTAATTGTCTGGTCTGCCTGCATGGACAAGCTATAATGCTTGACTCCTTCTTCCTCTTCACCTTTGCCTCCATTTGCCTTCCTGCACCCCAGCTCCATCTTGGTAGAAAGATTCTCTTCCGTCTGTGGGTCATCAAATAGTTCTCGCCGATAGGTAATTTTGGATCCGTTTCAAACCACTCAGGGGCCGGGGCTTTGGGAAATAATAACAACGTTTGTTTAAAACGGTTGGTTGCTCCTGAGTTATCTGTATAGGCTGAATTGAGAGTTAAGTCCCAAAATATGAACCAAATAAACAGAACCACAGAACTTTCATTTTCAAGTGAGTCACTCACAAACTGAAGAAACTTTAGTAGATCAAGCAACTGACCTTACGTTATTATAACTAATGAACTTGGTACGGGCAGCACCTTATTGTGCTCAGAGCACTTTCATTTCTGCCATCCGTTTTATTTTCTATGGCCTCATAAAAAAGTAATAGGATACAAATTGTTCCTATCACATTTTGCAAGTAGAGAAATAGCAGCTCCACTTTGTGGCTCTATCAGGAGCCTTCTGGAGTGAAATCTGTCAAGCGCTTCTTGAGACCTCCAGAATCAACAAATTGAAGAGCAGGTAAGGATTTGCTATTAGAGAAAAGAACAGAAGTCCAGTGGACTCATCCTTCCCCCTAGGTACATATTCCCACCATGCCCCACAAAGTGCACTAGAACCAGGCAATGTCCTCTGAAAATTGTAACCATGGCCCGGCTAAGCAGATACTATTGGGTAGCCTCACTTGATAGCTGCATAAACTGAAACAGGAAGGCACAATATAAATCATATAAATATCTGGCCAAGATAGAAATAGAAACAAATTCTCACCCAGATACAGCACATGACTCTGCTCCCTCTGGAGTATAGGATGATTTTTCCGTCTCATACTTGACAAGAATGTAACTCCCATGAAGAAGGAATAGAAATCGCACATTCCCTCAATTTGTCCTACTGTTCCTACAGAAAACTTCAAATATAAATATACAGATTGTCATTTCCATGCTAGGAGTATGGCCTCGCATTGAGAAACTCACAAAATCTATGTGTTGTGCCTTGAAGTTTGGATTCTTGGCTTCTCTGAAAGCAACAGAGAAATAACTGGGGTTCTCTCACTGGATCTGCATGGCCATGGTTATTCAGAATGGACATCTAGGGACAAGGAATGAGAGAGTAGAAGCAAAAGTATGAGGATGTTCAGAGCAATGCAGACGATATGAGCAGATGTAGATAACAACACACACAAAAAAGCAGAATAAGTGTAATTACTGCCATCCATCCATTCGATGAATAAACTGTCCTCACAGCAATTCTCAGCTGACCCTGTGGTCTCGGCAGGATTAAAGGAGAACACTGTCGTGGTTAAGGAAGCCAGCATGATACCCATCATGCCATAGACACCAAGTCAACTCTGGGTCTCCTTGCTTCCCTAGGTTCTGGCCCTGTACCATCTTGAACAAGCACCTAAAAACAAGAATGAAAATAGCATGTGTGTGTATGTGTTTGTGTGTGGGAGCCCGTGCAGACCAAAGATGGTCTTTAGGACAAAACAGAGAGAAGGCAGACCGGGCAGGGTCTTGCTGCATGTCAGACCCTCCGGAATGCAGACACAGTTTGCTGTTGCATGTCCAGTAATTTCCATGACAGGGTCCCACAGCTGCCCAAGTTTAGAATTTAAATAATCTCATAGCCGAGGGAGGCCTGGAATGCAACAGAAAGTATACGAGCCTTTTAAAAGCCCCCCTGGATCTTTCTCATCCTGTTTTCTCATTTGCAAACCTAAAACAAGGGCTTTCTAAGGATCTGCCCACCTCTGTAGGACCAGCGAGCTTGTCCTTATGCACAGCCAACATCTCTTTCCCCTTCACTTCAGCTCGCTTCCTTTGATGAAGGAAAGAGATCATTGAGGTTAGTGGATCAAAGCCCGTGGAAGAGACCCAACTCATTAGAACCAGCTGGTTCTGGCCACTCCCAAGGCCACATTCCATTGCAGGAGCCAGCTGAAGTTTGGGCAAACCCAAACCCACCCCCATCCCCCAGAGATATCTATAGGGGGCAATTGACTCTGGAGTTCTCGGGTTGCATGCTAGGATTTCATTCCAGAAGCCTCCCACAAGAGGCTACCCCCAACAAAGGGGACCTGCAGAAGCAGAAACACAGCCCTGTGCCCCATCTTCATGGAGACTTTGGGAAAGGACTTCTGTGTCCTGCCTAACCTGGGCCCTCCAACCTCACATAACTTCAGTATGTGCCTGTGATACAGTGCAGCAGACTTTTGCTGGAGAGGCTAAAACATATTTACAGGGCTTACAGCATTTGTTTGTTTGTTTATTTATTTGTTTGTTTGTTTGAGACAAGGTCTTGTTATGTAGCCCAGGCTGGCCTCAAACTTGCTGGGATCCTCCTGCCTCAGCCTCCTGAGCACTGGGAGGTGTGTGCCACCAGGCCCAGCTTACAGCACATTTGGGACAGAAACAGAAGTCCAACTCGAATGTGTGTGAAACCAAAGGCACCGATGTTAAGAGAAGTTAGAGAAAAGCCTGATATAGACAAGTTTCTGAGAGTGAAGAAGAATCAGAGAATAATATAAAGGGACAGGGCAGAGGGAGGGCCGAAGAAGAGGAGGCTGGACAAGTCTGTTGGGGAGAAGGTGCCCATAAGCGTACCTGAAAGTTCAAGAAGCTTTGCCCCCTGAGGTAAGGTGCTACTTTCGGGGTCTCTTCTGCCATTGCCAAGACACAGTGACCCCTCAGCCGAGCATAGCCCAGGGTACTCCAGAGCTGGCGTCCATGCCATAGTCCCCAGTTCCTAGGACAGAGGAATACGCACTGTGCACAACTGGCGGAGTGTGCTGTGTGTGAGCACAGGTAGCCGGGGGGGCGGGGCTACACTGTGTGCAAAACGTGCCCACTGCACTATGAATGCCCATAAACGGCCACATTTTCCAGTTCATGCGAATGGGATGTGTGCGTGAGCTGTGACCCTACTTCAAGCAACTCCTTTTTTCCTGTCTCTCCACTTATTGTTCATCTGCTGTACATCTGCTGTGTGCCAGGCCCCTCAAAGGTGATGGTGACAGTGTCCCTGCTCTTAGGAGTCGAAGGTCTGGTGGAAGAGATGGGGACATACAGATCATGGAAAAGCACAGATACAGGACACAGGGAGCCCAGGCAGGAGCTCAGGCTCTGAGTACTGGAGTCTCTCCTGCTCGGTATGTCCCCTCCTCGCTCCCCGTTACTTGCGAGATCAGAGCTCCCGCTTCACCAACTGCTCTGTCGCCCATGTGATCCCAGCACGGTCTGACCCTGGCTGCTCACCCTTTACTCCAGGTGTCCTCAAAAGGTCTTTTGTCTCCAGGGATTGTGGGAAATTCCTTCCTTCCTCTCTGTTTGGGGACTTGCCACTCTTAATAAGTTCAGTATTTGATTGTCAACAGATGGAAGGTCAACTCTCAAAGAACAAGGACGTTGGGTTTGAATTATTTCTTTAAGTCACCTCCAACTCTCTACAGGATGCCAGGCCAAGATGGGAGGCTGAACCCAAAATCGGTGTGACCCCAGGCTGTAGAGAAACGGGTCCAAGATACAAAATACGCTCTTTGACATGGGTATACCACGCTTCCTTCTCCAAAGCACAGATGCTGTGGCCCTGAGCAGTTTTCAGAACTGCACAGACATCAGCCTGAGGTGGCCGGATAGTTTCATGGCTACCTAAAAACAGCAACACAATAACAAAAACACAGCCCACTTAGCATCTCGGGGATTGCCATTTATTGCAATCGTGCTTGCCAAAAACTCTTCCCATTTACCAGAAGACAATATAATCACTTAGGCCTCCCCGGTCCCTGCATGCAGGCTCCTACAGAAATGGAGCCAGAGCGTGTAGAGAAAAAGAGAACTGGGGCGTGTGAGCAGAGCAGAAGCAAGATGCTCTGGGGGCGGGCTTTTCAGAAAGCTACCAGGTAGGAAACCTGAGCCCGCCTCCTTCCTGTCATACAGTGGCTGACCAGATCCACCAGGGCCATGCTAGGCAGACGTGGGACCTCCCATTGTTCAGTGGGCCGGGTGCTTGGGTCAAAGTTTCAGTTCAGTCAAGAAAAAAGAAAGGCTGGGATGTAGTTCAGTGTGAAGGCCCTGGGTTGAATCCCTAGTAGGAGACAGAGAGAGAGAAAGTGCCACTTCCAGACCCTGATACCACCTAACTGAACCAGGCAAAAGGAGTCCTTCTCCCTGTGCAGAGGAGAACAAAGCGCTCATTTTGGATGGAAAGGAACAGGCCTTGAACACTCTGACAGCTTAGTAGTAGCAGCCATACACCCTCTTCCGGAAGAGGAGTCTGGGCTCCGCGCACACTTCCCTGTCTCAGCCTCTCCTCCCTCTGCTTCTGAGCCTCTCGAGCACCTTCCTCTGGCACAAGGGCAAAGGGGTAAACAGTATAAATGTCCACCTTAGGGAGGCATCACTATATTATGAGAAAAACTAAAAAGCAAGGACATAGCTATAAATAACAGATTGGGCTACATGCAAATCATGGGCGAATCCCCTTGAGAGTTCTTACTGTACTAAATATTTTATGAGCACTGAACAACTGACTTGCTTTGTGAAGCAGAAGCATTCATAATGGCTAGCATTTATTGAGCATTTACTATATATCCAAACTGGAAACCTTAAGTATTCAGAGCAGAGGCTTTGCAAGATGAGTTTGAAATGACGTGGAAATGATCCTCCCAGCATGGAAGGTCATGAGCACCAGCAAAGGCCTGGAAGTAGGACTGCAGGTCTGGACTTCTATAAAAACCTCTGCATGTGAGGGTCTGTCAGCTACAGGTCAGGGCCTCACCTGGAAGGCCCTATACTTCCCACTGAGGAAAGACAAATCTCAGCGGTCGCTTCCGTGCCCGGGTCCCTTTACGGGACTATGAAGCCCAGGACTTGACAGTTTCATTTTATTTTGTTCTAAACAAGAGATAATATGAAATAGGCACCTGGGAGTGGTTTGAATTAACAACCCAAACCAAACGAACAGCTGTATCCCGGAGAGGGGGCAGGGAGTTTCCTGCTTTGGGCCGTATTTCCTTTCAGCAACATTACGTTAACACTTATGAAATATAGCCGAAGTCAGGCAGTATTTAGGGGAGAGGAAGGTACTTCCCTACTCTGTGCAAAATGTACTGCCAATTAATTGGCCGTGTAAGCCTGGGTTTTCAACTGTCTGCGGAAGTCTCAAGGTTAATGAAACCATTATGTATGCATGGGTGTTGGGGAAGGGCAACCGGAAAAGACGGAATTGACAACGCTCTCCATCCAGTTGCGCTGGGCAGGCTGTTCTCGTCTGACAGTACTTATCAAAGTCAGGTATGTGGGCAGAATGGTTCTTTCAGCATGTGTGCACGTATGTGTGCGTGCATATGCATGTGTGTATGTGTGTGCGTGTGCGCGTGCAACCATGTTAATGAGAACAATTATGTTTCTCCATCTGGAACCCATTAGCTATGATTATGATGACAGGCTCTCCCCCCTCAACTATTACTATCAGGGTTAGCTACCCCCATTCTTACCCAGGCCACCTTTCCGCGTCTGCTCTACCAAGCCAGCTGAAGAGATGGTTTCCTGTCATCTAAGCCATTTCCCTCTCTTCTACTCTGGAGCCATTGTAAAGTCCCTCACCCCATCTCAATTACAAAAGCCCTAATAGGCCTTCCTGTCCCGGGCGGCAGGCCTCTGCAGGTGTTTAGGAGGCGGGGGAGGGGCAGCCAGCTGATCAGTGCAATCGCCAGTCCTGTACTTGCTCAACCATGCTCATGGCACCCGGCCTGCATCTTGCAGGTGTTCAGCAATTACCTTGGCCCTGTTACCTCACGGTTTCTTAAAGGAGATGGAAAAAATAAATAAGACACATTAAAAGGGTTGTTATTACAAAATAAGAAAAGCCTAGAGGACACAGGGTCCTGAGGGGAATGCTTGAGCCCTGAACCCCAGCTTGTGGCTTCAAGAACTCACTCAGAGGCCTTCAGTGTTGGAGGAGATTTGGGGTGATGCTTTCTGATTGAACACACCCATAAGATTGTTAAGATTCTTGGATTTTAGATTTTCCTCTTCTCTTTGCCCCCTTTTCCCTAAGGACCCTGTTTCCTGGCCACCTCCCTCTCCTGTCCTCATCAGGAGGAAGGATAAGCACAAGCTAGAGCAGCTGCAGGAAGCAGGGACTCTAAAACAAAATTGAAGGAGAGAATTTGGTGTTTCCCAAAAAATCATCAAAGAAGTCACTCCAAGCAGAGTTAGAACAGGCTGGGTTCAAGCCCCTCATTTCATGGTTTAGCATAGCTGCTGTTCATTTGGAATGCAGGCAGAGACATGCACCAGGAGGTCTCAGGGCTTGGCTCTCTGAACCTCCCCTTAGTGTGCCTGAGGTGGCCACCCTCAGCCTCCGAGGCAGGCAGAGCCCGGGGTGGTGCCTGCGGCTCAGAGGAGCCTCCTCCACTCAGCCCCGGGTGGCAGTGAGGAGCAGCATTTGGATATGCATCAAGACATAAAAAGGTCGGGAGGCTCTGCTCCAGAGATTTCATTTTATCCTGTACATATTCTGTTTTTTCATTGCCTAGGAAGTCAAAGCAGGAAGGCCCCTTACTTTGGCCAACCAAATCCCCCTTTGGCCAGTGAGGACAGTGAGGGATCCAGTGACTTGTCAGAGGGCACACCATCCACAGGGATCATGGGAGCTGGTACTAGGGCTCAAGCCTTCTGGCCCCCACCTGAATCTTCCTCTACCTGCCTTCTGAGTCGAGGCCAAAGCCACATTTCACCCTTCTCTGTCTCCACTGGCCACTAACTAGAGCTTCCAGGCTACAGATCTGAACCACCAGGGTGTGGGGAATAAATCTGAGCAAAGGACTGCACAGGTGTCCTGCATCCTGACCCAGATGGGAAGGCAAGCAGTTCTGCTGTCCTGGAGCATTCCTGGCACTGTCAGAAGAGGAAGGCGGGGCCTTCTCATAGACAGGCACCAAGCCTCTGTGTCAGAAGGTTCTGAACGCTAATCTCATTTCACAGCCCTTTGGTGCAGGGGTTGCCATGGGACCCACAGGGCATAAATTCAGAGAAGGCAGGCATAGTCTGAGGAGATCTACACCATACCTCAAATATCCCTTTTCCAAGAAGAAACCAAAGCCGGGACTTTAGGAAGCAAGTGAGTTTCTGTGAAGATGAGCAAATTCTGCAGCTGTCATCAGACCCGCTTGAGACCTAGTCTTCCCAGGCACCTGTGGCTGTGTTGAGAGATGCCAGGGCTATTTTTGGCACTGACTAGTGAATGTCCACTTTTATAGTTTAGATCTACAATGGTCCCCAAAAGTCATCATGTGTTCAGAGGTGAAGCTTTTGGAAGGTGACTAGATCATATGGGGCCACTACATTCATCAGTGAAATGATCCACTGATGAGTTCATAGCAAAATGTGCTGTTAGAAACTGGGGCCTGGTTAGAAAAGGTGTGTCACTAGGATGGGTGCCTTTGGAAGGTGACTCTTCCTGTAAGGCTCCTCCCTTTTTTTCTGCTTTCTGGCTGCCATGGGCAAGCAGTTTTCTTCAGCCATGCCCTTCCACCATGCCATTTCTGCCTTGGAGCCAGCTAACCATGGACTGAAACCCCCAAATGGTAAGCAAATTGAACTTCTCCTCCTTTATAGATTTTGGGTATCCTGTCCCAGAGTCAGAAAAGCTGGGACAGAATTTGTCCTCTGCAGATAAAATGGCCCCACTGAGTTAAGGATGGTTTGATTGCATTGGAGTCCTGGGCAGTGATATTTTTTTTTTCTGTCTTCACTAGGGTTGGGGGCAAGACAGGGGCAAGATGACTCTAAGTCAGTAGTTCCCAACTTTTTGACACCAGAGACAGGTTTGATTGAAGGTAATTTTTTCATGGACTTGGGCAGGGAAGGGATGTTCAGGATTAGATTCTCCTAAGAAGCAAGCAACCTAGATCCCTCACAGCACAGTTCACAATAAGGTTCATGTTCCTATGAGAATCTAATGTCACCAATGATCTGACAGGAGGGGGAGCTCAGGGAGTAATTCAAGCGATGGGGAGCAGCGTACACACAGATGATACTTTGCTCACTTGTTCACCTGCCTCTGATCACTTTCTGCTGTGCAGCCTGGTTCCTAACATGCCACCAATGAGTACCAGTCCCTGGCCTGGGATTTGGGACCCTTGTGCTAAGCATTCGTACTTCAAGGTCAAAAAATTAGCAGTCACCACATAAGCCACCCTGTTCATGCCTCAGAAACTGGAACAATGTGTAATTTCAGACAACCGTTTGAGATGAGGTAGAAAATGGTAAATGAGTTAAATGAGCTGTCTAGAGAAGCTCGAACTATTTTTAAAGAAACCAGTAGTAATATTTAGTGGTGACAAGGCAGATGGGAAATGGGCTTTCTGCTCAGCTGTTGGAGGAAATGAAAACTGAAGGAATCTTTCTCAATGGCAATTTGACAAGTGTATACTAAAGACCTTAAAAATGTGCATACACTCGGCCTGAGAAATTTCAAGAGTTTTAACCCCAAGGAAATAATCAGAAACTATTAGATCTACAAAGATCTACAGATGTGATTTTTAGTCACAGCAATCTTTTATAGTAGGAAAAACAATAAAAACAACCTAAAAGCCTAATAAGAAGGATTCATTTTTTAAAAAAATGGGACATTGCAGTGGAACTATTGAAAATAAGGAATTAAATTTTTCCTTTAGAAAATGGTTGTCCAAGTGGGACTCAAACTTGTGATTATCCTGCCTCAGCCTCCCTAAGCGCTGAAACTGTAAGCATTGCCACTTGCCCAGCTAAATAGTACTCCCCCCTTTTTCTGTCTAATCAAAACCTCTCTACCCTTGTTGTCAGTTCTCAAGTAACATTTTTCTCAAATTATCATATTTGTCCAGTCCATACTTTAAACACCAGCTCATCTAGGACTTAAACTTAGTTTTACCTTGTATACTTTGTGCTGTGTAAGTTGCCATGTAAAATTGAATATTCATTATGCTCTTCATGTATGAGAAAATGTATCTATCTGCATGTTTGGCGTTGAGTGTGATCCCCTCCTACACCCAGCCAGATTAGGTTTGCCCTTCCCAGACCAGTGGCATCATCCCTCATTAGAGAATCCTCTTGGGGTATTAATCAAGGCAGAGCTTCTCCATGAGGGACATCACATTGTGTTTGTAAAACCCTTGACATCCAAAGCCATAGAGACCCCAGGAATTCCACCCTTAAAAAGTGATACCTATGGGAAGACAGACCACTATAGGTAAGACAGAATCATATCTTTCCTTAAGAAATCACACTCTAGTTTTAAAAAAACAACCATAAAATGAGATTAGGGAGTATCCTAGTTGACATAAAATAGATGTCATCAAACAAAAGGACTCCAAAAGATTTTCAGGGGCATGGGCCTGAGGGTTTAGCTCTGCGGCACAGTGCCTGCCTGGCAAGCACAAGGTCATGAGTTTGATTCCTGGTACCAGAAAAAAAAAAAACTAAAAACAGATTTTCAGGGGTGTGAAGGGCCATCTTTACCACAATGCCCCGCTTTTCCTTAAGCAGCTTTGACCTCTGTCCTTATCCCTCCTTGGCCAGTTGATATTTCTGACTGTCCAAGGTGCCTCTGTCCCATCTAGGAGATCTTCGCTCCAGGAATGCCTAATGTCCAAAATTGCTCCTCTCTCCTCTTGAGCTATCTGAAACGCTATTCCCTGAAGAATTCTGGCTAGAGACATAGGAAAGCAATCTGATCAAATTGCACACATTATGAAATAAATGACTACAGCCCTTCTTCTCCCTATATTAAATGACACTAATCCCATGTTTTCTTCATTTGTAGTCTATGAACCTTCTGCATTAGGATCAACTGGATGCTTGTTAACATTGTGGGCTTCTGACCCCCCTCCATCCTATAGAATCATAATCCCTCCTGGTGGGCTCCAGAGATCTGCATGTTAAATAAGCCCCTTTGATTATTGTGCGCGAAAGTTTGACAACTGGTAAAGACAAGGGGAGAGTTGGTATCTTTGAGCAGAGAAGCCTTCACATTAAATGACCCTCTCTCCAATTCGGGAGTGAGCACCCACATCAAAAGACAGATGAGCAATTCCACGCACATTTAACAAATGCATTTTACGCAGCAGGCACTGGTATCATCTACATTTTAACAATGGAGAAACTGAGGCCTGGGATGATTAGGCAACTTCCCCAATGTCACATAGTTTTAAATGCTGGGTCTAGATTTTGAACCCCAGCAGTCTTTAAAAAGCCTCCCGAGAATTTACTTCAAACATCAAGTTATAACCTGTCTCAATCACAACTTCTCAAACTTGAAAGGCTGTGAAGACATCCCTAGAAAAAGAGAAAAGGGAGGGGGAAAACGGACGTAAGTGGTGAATTACTTAGAACACTATACCATGTGTCAATTCTCATTGAACATTTTGTACAGCAATTTAGGCTGGTTGATGTATTATAGGTTTGCCTGAGAAGGCTCAGAACTTTGAAACTGTTCCCTTTTGTACTTTGATTACACATTCATTCTGACTTGAAAAAGGATTATGTTGTAAGGAGGCACACACTCCCTTGCAGTGGCCCGTTGTAGCTGTTTCTATCTGTAATGATTGTTTAATGACTGTAAGGAAGGGCTGCCTAAGGTTCTCTAATCACCCAGTTCTTATTAAGTGCGCAAGGAAAGCGCACAGGTACAGAGTTGCCTAATTGACACCACAGCCAAGGGCGCGGACAAGGAGGAAATGGTGCTAAGGGCAATGTGACACTCCAGGCATTCACAGGGAGACCTCCACAACACAGAGCTGCCTGACCCCGCAAAGGGAGCAAAAGGGAAGTTTAAGAGACCTGTTAGACGTAGAGAGAGAAGGCAGGGGCAGGAACATCAACATAAAGAAGAAAGTCTAGCAAAGGTAGCTAAGGGGGTGGAAGTCAAAGACCCTCTGCTCCCCCTACCCTCACAAGCATCCTGGGGATCCAAGGAAAATCTTCAGTCCTGGTTAGAATAAGCCTTGGAGCTGAGTAATGTAATCAGCAGTTATTGATGAACCAGGCACTGAACTTGTTGCTAAGATGCTGGTATGAAGATAAATGAAGCAGAGTCTTTACTTGGAGGAACTTAGAGCCTGAGGGGAGGTCGGGAGACACAGTGATTGTTCTACAGCAATACCTACCATCCGTGCTGCCCTTCCAAGCCCCGCTAAGCAGTCTGCACACATAACTGAAGGATACTGTTCCCATGTCCATGACAAAGCCAAGACTTAAAGTAGCTGGGCCCCTTAGCCAAAATCAGGTAGCTAATAAATGGCCAAGCCAGGATATGAACACATGTCTGTCTCCAAAGCTCATGCTTCTAACCTCTGTGCTATGCAAATACTTTAACTTACATTTCTTGTACATATGGAGAGCCAGGTGTGCCTGGGGACAAGGCTGGTACTGACAGTGGAGACTCAGCCCAACTTGGGTGCAAGTCTAAACCTCCCACCTCCAAACATAAGGCTCAGTCCCTCTCAGCTTACTCTTCCTGTCTCTGAAGTGAGTTTGAGAATATGAACCATATAGAACTGTCTTAGAGTGAAAAGGTATAAAGTACAAAACACCTTCAACACAGCAGCAACTAAGAGGTCACATAGTAGATGTTTGCTTAGCATTCCTTTTCCTCTCCTGTCTAGCTGCTTCTCAAGTGGGCAAAAGTGGGGGTTGGCATTCCCAAGCAGACATAAGCCCAAAGTGCATGGGGAGACAGGAATTCCCTCGCATGGCTGGTGGGAGTATAGTTAATCACACCCTTTGTGGGGAACACTCTAAGTTACCCAGTAAAAATTAATTGAGAAAAATCCAACCAGACCCAAAAAGCATAGGCATAAGACCTGTGTTAATTATTTATCAGAGAGGGGACTTGGAAGCAACTGGTTGTCCATTATTTAGAAATGAGTAAGAAGATTACGAGGGTGTCTACAATAGAACACAATGTAGGAGTTGGGGCCCATTTACTATATGTATGTACAATATGGATGGAAGTTAAAAGCAGAGTCTTGAAGCAGAAGAAATAGAACAAGAGATCTACAGCCCAATGTCATTCACACCGATAAGGAATACTTGCACACTCAAAACAGTGTTGCATATTTTGCAGTGATCTCCATTTACTCAGTGCAAATATCCATATGAATAATGACCCTCCCCCAAAGATGTCCATGTCCAAATCCCCAGAACCTGTGAGTTCATCATAGTAGATGGAAAGAGGATAGAATTAAGATCTCAGGATGGGAGGAGTCTTCTGGATAACTCAGTAGGCCCAAGGAAGAATCACCAGCTCCTTGTGGGTTAAAGAAGACAGCAAGAAAGAAAAAAAGGACCTGTGTCTAGCAAGGTGCCTGGTGCTCCATCTGTGCTGAGTGAATAAATGCATGGATGGGAACTGAAAACCCATAAATAATTTTTTAAAAATTAAAAATAGGGAGGACTTATAAAAGGAAGTATACAAAATTCAAAAATCATGTTAATGTGGGGCTGGGTAAAACAATTTCTAGAGCAGACATGAGCTTGGCATGTAGTTGTCTCTGGTTTCCCAGAGTGTGATACTGATCCATCTTCCCTACCACACACTAAGCGAAAGGCGCTTCTGGATTGGGTATAAAAAATTAACTGAAGGACTCATACCACCGCGATTCCCAGCCGAAAAGCGTGCAAAGAGCCAGGTAGGCTGCACCCAATCCCGGAGGCCAGGACGCGAGAACAAAGACCCCGGTGACACTGCAGACTGAGTTTCTAGGCGCTGGGAGGCCCAGGGGACGGGCG
>NW_004955431.1:18285155-18286828 GCF_000276665.1 Chinchilla lanigera | reverse complement strand
TTGTAAAATGTTGTATGTCTGTTAATGTTTCCCTCCTTTTATCCTTAAAATAAAAAAAATTAAAAAATAAAAATAAAAATAAAAAAAAAATTAACTGAAGATAATCACCCCTGCCTTAAAAGAGAGAATCTTGACATCAACTTTCCAAACGCTCTTTCAGAAAAGAGAAGACAGGCATTGCCCAATTCATTGTATAAGGCTACTGCTGCCCTGATAGCAAAACCAGATAAAGACAGTACTAATAAAGAGAACTGCAAACCAGTGTCTTTTGTGAGTTTAGAGGCAAAAATTCTCAAAAAAGCATTAGTAAGTTGAATGCAGCACTGTACAAAAAGAATATAAACCATGAGTAAGCATGGAAGATATGCACAGCTGGTTCAGAGCTAAAAAAATCAACCAATGTAATCCACCATATTGATAGAAGAAAAATCGTGTGATTGTATCAATTGATGCAGAAAGCGTATCAGATAAAACCTAGTAGCCATTCATGATCAAAATTTCTCAGCAGACCAGAAATACAAGAGAACTTCCTGAACCTGATAAAAAGAATCTACAGCTACCTATGGCCAATGTCATGCTTAATGGTGAAAAACAGTGCTTTTCCCCCAAGACCAAGAACAAGGCAAAGATAGACACCTCACTACTCTTGTTCAACTAGTACTGTAGGAGAAATAGCATACTCAGTGAGCCTCTGTGGATTCCTCAACGGCAGTAGCCGATATCTGGGCCTGCAACTAGGCTTGAGACAGGCAAGAACCTCAGAGAGAGAGCACACAGGACCCACCCTGGGTACCTAAGCTCTCCAAGCAGTACCATTTCCATCTGACTTCCCTCCCAGTGGCCTTCCTCATGAGCATTAATATTTGAATAGAATACTTCCCTTTAGCACTGATCATTGCACTCACATGCTCACCATAGCCCTTCGTTCTTTTGAAACCAAAGAGCTCCCCAAGTTAACCATCAATCCTTTCCAAGCTAAGAGAAAAGAGCCCAATTACAAGCCACTTCACATTACCTGCTCTCAGAATAAGCACTCCCCTTTCATAACTCTCCACAAACTGCAGAATGCTTTCTTGTTCATTGGCTCATCAGGTCAGACCCTGCCCTCTCACCTCTGTACCCTTGCTGGGCTCCCCCTGGCAGAATTAATTGCTCCCTCCTCTGAACCCCAATAGTACTTTATACACGCACCTACTGCCACATTTGGACCTTCCTATTAACACTCTCACTCAATGTTTTCTGTGCACTGCTAGACCCAAGGGCCCACGCAGTGATTAATTTAGCATCTTGTCTGCAGCACCTAGCAGCTCTGGTGTGGAGAGGGCCCAGGAGCAGGGTGTGGGGGTAGTTCAATAGCAAGGTAGGGATTACCGATACATAGCAGGGACACGGGAGCTGGTAGCTCTAGTGGGACACTGAAGAGATTGAGACTCGGACCCTCTAAAGGACTCCATCAAGGACACACAGCTTGATGATGACGGTGCTAGGCTTTGACACAGATCTTTTGCCTTTCATTTGGATAAACAGATACTTTTCACCTGCTGATGTCCTGCCCTGTTGCTCTGGAGAGACCATACCCCAGGAAAGCAGCAGAGGGTTTAATTCATACCTCAGTGTGGAAGCTAAACAGAAAAGAAAGAAAGAAAAAAAAAAAATCCAGTCTTGTTCCCACA
>NW_004955431.1:18246845-18285055 GCF_000276665.1 Chinchilla lanigera | reverse complement strand
AAATAAATAAATAAAATAAAATAAAAAAAGAAAGAAAGAAAGCAAAGAAAAAAAGCAGAAAAACTGCTGGAATTCTACGAGCCTGTGAAAACAAAATGCAAACCACAGAGCCCAGCCTATCACAAGTTCACCGAAGTTTCTCCCGTTGAACTCTGAACTTGGTGAAGTCTGGAATCTTTAGCAATTGCTTATTGCCTGCAGGATAGATGCAGTTAGTCCCGTGCCTTCTGGGCATGCCCTTAGCAGCAATCCTCATTGAAGTTCCTGTGCTGCTGCTTTCAAAACTGCTCAAATTCCTTCACTCAAGTGTTCTTAGCACTTATGTTGATAGGGAATACTTCAAAGGATACATCTTTACTTTATCAAATCTGATCTAATTTTGCAGATGGAATCAAAGAGGTTCATTCTGAGTCTAGTCAAGTTTGCCAACCATCCCGGAGAGAAGCCATCAATGCCTTGTCGTCTGTGTAATTAGCCTAAACAGAGAGGCTCTAAAGACACCAGGTCTTTGGTCATTCAGTCCCGGAGACCCCTGGGCAGAGGTGGGGCCTTCTGCTGAGTGAGGGGGGCCTGGGGAGGGGAAGGATGGGTTTCTGACACCCTGGGGTCCTAAGGTGGCTGGCCCTTCTCCCTAGTAGTTAGAGACAGGATGGGTGTTCCAGGGAAGCTCTATGAAGACAGAAAACATAATGAGCCTCGGTGTGCTTTCGGGTCTTCAGAGAGAGCGCTGTGTGGTGTGAGGGAGCCCCGGACGCCAGCAGCCAAGGCCCTGAGTATTAACCTTCACCCTGGGCTACAGGAACAATTACACTACTCTTCTCCCAACCTGGCACTTTTTATAAAATCCCAAACTTGATGTCGGTGCTAATTTGCTCCTGATACCCGCGTTTGAAGCTGGATCCAAGCATGGATTCAGCTACCTAGCTAGACAGTAATTTCCAACTGCGCTATTATAATTGTTACAGTAAAATGTCTGTCTGCATACAACACACCAGGTCCAGGGGAAAGCCATTGATTGTGGTGTTCAGAAAAGTCCTCTGTGGCTCAGAAAAGAGATATTTCTGGCTGGTTTTGCTTTATCATGTATATTTATCTGTCTATGCCGATGTATGCACGCGGGGTGGACATTTAGCATTGAAATTGAACACGAAGGCAAAAAGCCCCAGGATTCAGTTCTCCGTTTTCTCAGCTCTGGAGTCCCCCTTTTCAAAAGCTCTTCAAAAATGCCCACACAAGCAGTTCCCCCGTCCCTTGGCTTTGGACAGTGGAGGGAGTCCCGCGCACAGGCCAGCCCTCGGGAGGTCAGTGGGAAATGATCAAGGAGCTTTTGTTCCATGTGCATGTAAATTGGCCAGGAAAAGGCTCCACAGCCCGGATAGCTGCCCGTGAGGTCTGCTCCTCGAGGGAGAGGGCAGCGCTCTCTTACCTACAAAAAAACAAAAACAAGCCAGGCCTGGGGAGGTGGGGAACTTTCCGGGTTGCTTGGCTCTGTATACCCTGGCTGACCTTGAAGTGCTCCCCTACCCCGCAGCCAGGGGGACCCTGAGAGACGGACTCGAGCAGGCTCTACCACCAGCAGCAGGTCTTTAGTGGCTTCCATCACTTTCAAGAATCCTGAGCATGATTTTTCCCCCCCAGGACTATCTCCATCTCTGTCTGTCTCCATCTCCATCTCTGTCTCTGTCTCTGCCTCTGCCTGTCTGTGGCTGTGTCTCTGTCTCTCTCTCTCTCTCCACCTCTATCTCCCTCTCTCACATAAATCCCATCACACCCCTACACACACACACACACACACACACACACACAGCCCTCGCTTTTACTGCCTTGAAATTGCTAGTCATTTTTCAACAAGGAGCCCACATTTTCAGTGTACCCTGAACCACGCAAACGATGCAGCCGCTTCTGCCGGCGCCTGGCCAGCATGCCTCCCTGCACTCTGCTCCCGTGCCCGCAGTTGAAGAGCCCTGTGCTTCTTTCTCCCCTATGCATCATTGCTCTAGCTGAATTGTCCCTTCCTCTGGGAAGTCCTCCCTGCCCTCCACAGCTGGTTAAGTCCCCCGTGGCAGGCTAAGTGCTCTAAGCACTGTGCCCCTCTGCTCCGCGCTCCGGCTGCGGCTGCAATTCTACGCTTACGATGTATTCATACACATCTGATCATTGTCTGTCTCTGGGTGTACAAGCTCTAAGGCAGCCAAAACAAAAGTGTAACTTTTTTACCAGCCACACAGTGGTAGACACATAATAAACACTGCATAAATATGTGTTGAAGTAATTGCACAACGCAGAAAGAAAAAGCAACAAAACAGTGCTGCAGGGGCTGGCTCCGTCGTCAGACTGCCTGGCTCCATATCTGCTTCTGCTGCTGGCTGTGTGATGTCAGCTAATTTCTGAACCTATCTGTGCTTCATGTTTCTCATCAGGAAAAGGAGATAAAAAGAGTCATTGATAGAACCATTGTGAGCCAGAGATGTATGAAGTCCCAGAGACATGCGTGACCACTATGGACACCCCAGTGCCCAGCACCAGTACTTTAGGAGGGCTGGTGACTGCTGCACAGTGACACTCAGGAACAAGCCTGTGACGCAGGTATTATTGTCTCCCAGGACGGCACAGCTAGCAAGTGACTCAGCAGGACAGAAATCCATCACGGTCCCTCTCCTTGGCCTCCGGATGTGTCGAAGATGTGGTGATTGAAAAGGGACAGTAGATGGCATTACAGAGAGTTGCAAAAGCTTGGTCCGTGCTCCGGCTCCGTTCCTTGTTGTCTGTGTTACAGTGGACAGTTCCCTTCCCCTTCCTAGGTCCCAGTTTCCTCACATGAGTCAGGGAGAGTGGGGATCCTCGCCGGGCAGAGCTGTAGCGGTGAAGCCCTTGGCCCAGGGTGTGTTTGGCAGTGAAACTTCAGCACAGGTGAGCTCTCTGGGACACAGTTAACGCCACACACCCTATAGAAGGAGCCGTGTGAAGCCTCACGTGACAGACAGGGCCTGCCGTCTTCACAGCCACCAACCTTAAAGAGGACTCAGTTTATTCCTACACAGGAAGGCATCTTTTTCTAGAATTTCCCCGGCTTCCCATGTGCCCTAGATGGTGCCCTGAGGTGAACTGTGGCTCTGAAAACATCTCCGTAATCCAAAACAAGGGACACCTTTTGCCAGACTGGGGGCTTTAGAAGACCAAAGCCCCAGATAAGGCCTCGGACACAGCTTCTGCCCAGAGAAGAGAAGGCCCTGAGAGCAAAGGGCTGATGTCGGCAGGGGCTGTCCTTGCTCCACACGGCAGGGGGGACGTTGTCATGCAGCCAGAGTGTACTTATCTGACTTTAAAAGAGAAATCTGATTCCTGCCTCAGCCATTAATTTAGGGCTTCAAGGAAAAGGAGAATCTTGCCATGCTCCAGCCATGGAAGACTCCCCAGCCCACTGAAGAGGAACTCGCTGCCTGCAGACCCTGGGATGCTCCTTGCCCCAAAGGAGCTTTGGCAAATAGGGAGCAGAAAACAGGTAGAGCTGAAAGGATGGGCCAGAGGGACCTTAGCTGCCATCAGTCTGGACATGTGGTGTCCCCATTGTGAGTGTGGGGCTCCAGAAGGATGGCATGGAGTGGCTGAGGGGCTGGGGCAGGCGAGAGGGTGGGACACCAGGTCCCACTACAGTCAGAGCACTGCATGTCTGATATGTGCACTGAGGTCCTAGGGAAAGTTTGCTTTAGGGGTGGAAAGTCACTTTTAAAAAGTTACCGCTAAATTAAAAAATGACCAGTTGTACCCATGTCCCTCCTTTTACGCAGGTGGGCTTTGGGACCTAACAAAGGCCCCATGACTTCCCTGCACAATTAGTTATCAGCAAACCAGGGGCCAGAACCCAGTCCTGCCCTGGCATTAGGCTGGTGCCTGGTGGATTTGGAAGGAGGCATTGAGGGTCTGTGCATGAAAACTTTCAGAGGAAAGAGAAAGATCAGGGAGTCAGTGACATCTTAGGAAAAGTTATCATTTGCCTGTTGTCAAAATAGGTAGTCTGAGCCCAGTTGCACAGACCTCTGTGTTCCCTCTGTCAGGTATTTTCTACCATGGAAAAGCTGGGCCACTCCCATTCCCCAGCCCTCCACCCACCGCTCCAGGACGTGCAATCCCAGGTCCTTCTCACCAGGTGCCTTCCACACCTGCAGCACCAGCCCTCGACAGTGGCAGTGCATCAACCAGTGGCATTTGCTGTGGAATCCAAAATCAAGCGGTCTTAACTTTGGGTGGACCCTTGGATGCTCATCCCTACATTCTGTGGAGCCTTGTTTCAAGGTCTTGGAGTCCCAGATTAATCAGCTGGCCTGAAGATGATCCTTATTGGATGAAGTAAAATGTCCTCTCTCAGAGAGCCCTGGAAATGCAGGAACGGCCTCCAGGTATTTTGTCTTGAATTTTAATTTTTATTAGCACATGTCTGCAGTACACAATGATTACATTCATTGTGGGGAGCTGGTACGTGTATATAACACGTCTTAGTTCTTTTCACATCCCCTTCTCTCCTCTCTTTTTCCATCTCGCTCCAAATGTTTAGTGGGAATCCTATCCTTTGTTCTCTCTTCTCATTGTTAGCCTCCTGCTGTGGTAGGTCATGAAATCCAAAAGATTTTGAGCAGGCAGGGACATCCAAGGTCATCCAGACTAACAACTTTGTTCCATAGATGAGGATCCTGAAACTCAAAATGAAAAAAGTAACTTCCTCCAGTAAAGAAAAAGTAAAAATATGTAATAATAGGCCTATGCCTCTCGGGTAGAAGAGAGGAACAATTGTGTCTCATCCTTTCCCAAATAGCAGCTGCCTCATCTTAAACCAAATCCATTCTCTTTCTTGAGCAACAAAGGCCCTCTCTATTCAGTCCCTCTCCTACCATGCTCCAAATTTTATTCTAAAAATTGCTGTTCTATTGATAAGAATCCCTAACTTCTATATAAGTCATAACATCCATTCTTGTGGCACCCCAACTGCTGGGACACATATGGGACATTATGAGAGATTGTTGGTTCCCATGGGAAGCACTACCCAACTGAGCTAAAGTCAGTCAGTATTCTGGACACTGGGCTGGACCACACCTCATGGCCTGGGAAGGATCCCACCTGGATCGGCCTTGCCAAGCTCGGCTTGCAGCAGGGTGAATCAGGTTAACATGACCCAACCTGGGGAGAGTGGGTCAGGTTAGGTTAGCCAAGGCTATCGGAAAGGGCTTTCCATGTAAGTAGAATGATCTCAAAGTCAGGAAACTGATACTGTATTTGAGACCTGAAGAATTAGCAGGAATAAATCTCACTTTCCAAATCACTGAGCAGGGCTAAAATCACGGAGGTGAGGAAAACTTGCCCTGGTCAATCAAAGGAAGAAATGCGGTGATTATGGCAAATCAAGGTGTTGATGAAAATTTCAACATCTTGTCTTGATGGGTGAGGTGAAGGCTCGTCAGCCTCTTCTGCTCTAATCACTTCTATCCATCTGCCTTTCAGTCTTTAAACATTTCGGCTTTCTCCCTTCATTTATTTATTCATTCATTCATTCACTGATTCATTCATTCATTCATTCAAGGAAGTCCGTGTCGAGACGTTAGCCAAAGCTTGATCACCACTGGACACGTTCTTTCCACTACGCTTCCCGAGCCAGCCTCTTCTCCAAAAATGAAGCACGATAAAAGTACAGCAGGCTCTGTGCATTTTAAAGAGTTAGCCTATTTTCAACTATAAAATAATATGTGGCATAGAAAACAGCATGTAGGATGAAAAAAGATCCTGTTTAGTTTCAGTGTGACATTTGCCTGGGGGAAGAAGAGCAGAGCTCATTGGCAAGCTGATTGTTGAAGACCTGACCAGCCAGTTACAGAGTGCCAGCATTTAATATGCCAGTCAGCTTGGCCTTTTTGAGGCCAATCACTCCTTATGTGCGGGGGGGGAGGGTGAGAGTGGGGTACAGGGGAGAAATAGAATAGAAGGGGGTGGGAGCAGCAGAGTGAAGGGGGTTAAGACCACTCAAGAATGAAGATTGCAGGAACTTTTTATTGCTCAAGCTCCCTCCCACCTCCCAGTGGCCATACTGGTGCCTACTGTGGCTGGCCACCCAGTACCCAGTGGCTCTCGGTCACGGTAGCTGCCCAGGCAAGAGGACTGTACATGAAAGACAAGCCCTGTCCAGGCCCCAGACATGGAGGTCCTGAACCCCCAAGGTCACGGAACTTACATGTGTCCCTAGGGCTGGGGTCATCTTCTGGTCCCAATTGCTACCAAGAACACCAGCTTGTAGAGTTATGGGCAAAAAGGTCAACAGCTCTGAGCCTATTACCGCCACCTGCAAGCTCGACACATTTCTCTGTTTAGACATCAGTGCAAGATCCGGCTCCCTTTTATGACTCCGGAGCTTTGTATCCAACTTACCATTACCAGGGTTCAGCCGAGGCAGGGCTTTTGACTCGGGCTCCCCCCCACGCCAGCCCCGTCTCTCGGTCTGTCAGCCTTTTCTTCATCAACTATATTTGTTACAATCAAGTCCCGTCAACTGTCACAGCTTACATACAGACTGCCAGTAAATATGTCTTTCCACTCATTAGACATTCCTCCTAGGGACCTTGGGATTTCTACCTTGTCTATCTCACTCCAAAAAACTTTTGTTCAGAAGTATAAGACACCCACTGAGCAATGTCAGCTTGCGGCCATTACCTCAGGAAGTGACAGAAAACACCCAACTGTCACTCATTAAGATCCATTTTTTCCAGAGTTGATGTAAGTCAGACTTTGCCCCCAAAACGAATCATGATTTATTTAATATATTTGCTTCTACAAGTGTCAGCTCATCAGCTTAAAATGTTTCTCCTTTAACTCTATTGAGGACTGTACAGAAAGTTTTCTTTGAAACCTACTTTTTGCTTTAAGGCTTAATAATTAAAACAGAACCAAGAACAGTCAAGACTCTGCTCTATAGGTGCACTTTGGTGGCCCCTGGTTTTATAATTATATGTACAAAGCAGTAGTGTTGGAATTATCGCTGGACACGCTGGGAAAATTGCCTCCCACTGAGCAGGCTGGCTTTTTCTGCCGGGCGCACCGGGCTAGGGCAAGATGAAATGAACACCGGAGCTGGTTTGAAAGCAGGGACAAAAATAACAATTAAGGAAGTGAAGAGGAGAAAAAATGCAGTTTCTTAATTGCTTGGCCCATGTGCCAGCGGGCAGCTCCCTGTCACACCGCATGAGCATGGGGACCCGGGAGGACCTGGTCCGTCCAGGGGCCTGAGGGACACGGGCAGCGGTACAGGAATACAGCTTTCCGGCAAAGCTGCCCGAGGCCTCGCTTTGACCTGGATTTGGGGAGAGAACAAAGCTTGAGCCCAAGAGAAAGGTGATTTGATGGACTGCTGGCCGCCTATGAGGGTCATTCCGGCCCAAGGTCATTTCCAGCCACCCTTCTCTCTGCTTCAGATTCAGTCTGGCTGGCTCTTTCTCCTCAGAGAACAGGGGCCATTCAGAAGGTGAGAGCAATGCCCAGCAACTTGGTGTCCCCCTAGGCCTGGCAGAGGAACTGTGGCTAAGTCTCACCCAACACTAAGGTTTGCTTGTATCCCTCTCAAGGTCCCAGAGCAAAACGAAGCCTGCTGCCACCTCCCAGCTCCAAAAGGACTCAGCCCCAAGACCCACATATGCCTCCTCTACAGGGTCAGTGCTATGCAGAGTAGAAAAGAAAGCAAGAAATCCAGGTGAAGTAACCAGAGTGAGACTGTGAGGGGCTGGGGATTTAGCTCAGCAGCACAGCGCCTGCCTGGCAAGCACAAGGTCGTGAGTTTGATTCCTGGTACCAGAAAAAAACCAAAAAACCAAAAAACAGAATGAGACTATAGTCTAGGTAGGAAGTGGGGCTCCTGTCATCAGACATGCTCCTGTCAATACAGGCACAGCATAGAGAGACGAGCCTCCCGTGGGTTTCCGGCCCAAGTCATCAAAGCCCCTTTCAGGTGAGTTTGAAGAGGACAGGACAGGTGTTTTGCCAGATGTTGCTAGCTTGTTTTGACATTTCCAAAAGAGAGGGCCTCCATCCTCAGTGTCTCCCACTACCCAGCAGAGGCTCCCATCCCATCTAAGGTCTGACTTCTGGGTTAGAACTCCCACCTCTGACAGCTGTCATGGGACTGGGAGTCTGAGTGAGGCACCTGGACACAGGCTGTGGAAAGCAGCTCCAGGAGGTGAAGGGGCCACCACCCTGCCCATCGTCCTGCAGATAATCATTTTCCAGCCAAAACGAGTGACAGTCTTACAACTCAGATTCAACCATAAACTCTCAGTTCACACTCATAAACCCACCACTTAGAATGTCCCATGGCTTGTGCCCTGGCCCGTAGGATAAAGACCCAGTCTGAGGCGGGTGAGCCAAGCCAGGCCCATCTGTTCCGCACCCTGCTCTCCCCAACCCCATCCCCACCTGGCCTACCTGAGGTGCTCTGTTACCTCTCCTGAGCGGAGCCTCTGACTTCCAAACCACAATGTAAGTCTTGCCTCTCCTCAGAATCTCGGGATCTCTGGGTTTCTTGCCAAACACGGGTCCCTCGTGACAACATAGGGCCATATGTGGCTGAGGTCAGAATCAACACTGCGGCTGCCAGGAGACAGAACAGAGGGAATGGAAGGGATGGGATGGTGAAGTGGTTATCACTTTGCAACCAGACTCCGCGGTTTCTGATGGCTTTTCCTAGACAGGCGAGTCTGGTGTCAGACCCAGCTGCCTCAAAGACTGAGAAAGTGTGCACCACCCCTTCTGCCTCTGCTCCTCTCCAAGATTCAGAGTTGAGAATTCTCCAACAGAAGAAAGATTTTCAGATTCTTCTGCTCCCAGAAAAGAAAATGTCTTCCCCAACTGAACTCATAACCAGAGGACAGCTTCCCCAGGGACCCTGGCAAAACTCTTCCAGCAAAGTTCATGTGAGACATTTTCCATCCCTTTAACTCCCAAATACAGGGAACAAGCATGTGCCCCCAAGCACCCACTACAGAGCTATCCAGCTCCCCCGCTTGGTGTGGCAGGCCAAACTCGGAGGGAAAAAACACACTGAAAATCAGCCCGCAAATGCTGTTCTTTCATGTTGCCCATGAAACCACCGCACGGACGGTAAGATCAGATATGAAAGTGTTTGATGAGGTTAAGTCCATTTCCAGCCCTTTTTTCCAGCATTTAAAGCCATCATGTGGTTTAAGAAACGTAGGGCTTTCGTGTGCAGGGCTACAGAAGGAGCTGGGCTCTGGCTCTGCAGGGAGCCCCAGGAGGCACAGGCTGTGCAATGGGCTGGCCCTTTTCTCCCCAACTGCATCAGGAGGAGAAGCACCTACCTGCTGAGCTCTGAAAGTGATTGCTAATGACCTACAGCCGGGCTGAAATAGGGACTTGTGTTAATTATAAACCAGGGTGGGAGACGTTCAGGATGGATGTGTCTCCTCGGAGACTCTGAGCCCTCTTCCTCCAACAGGCACAAAAGGAAACAGATGTGCTCTTCCCCTGCTGGAGGGCTGGCCCCAGAGCCTTGCTAAAATCCTCCACAGAACTTTTACTGATGAGTGACTCCTGCTCCTGACTTCCTAGAGAATCTCTTGTCTATTCCACTAGTTTGATGCTTAGAACAAGGTCAGTCATTCCTTCATTTGTTCATTTACCAAATCCTCACTACCTCATACTGTGGGCCACGTAGACAGTTTGAGGTGGGAGGCGCCTCAGACGAGTCAAGAAAACTGAGACAATCTAGAAGATAGGGTGGAGGGTAAGGCAGAGAATGACTGGCCCAAGGTCATACCTATCTTAGGAGGACCTCTAGTTCCCACAGAGCCCAACAGACTGGGCCCCCTGACAATTTAGCCTCCTCCGAGTTCAGTTCTTTCAGCATCAGCTAGCACCATCCACTGTGAGCTACTGATGAGAATCTCAGCTCCAGCTGCCTATTTGAATCCCCTGGGAGATTTTTTAAATACCAACGCCAGTCAGGTACAGTTGCACCATCCTGTAATCCCAGCACTCTGTGAGGCTGAGACAAGAAGATTGCAAGCTGGAGCCCAGCCCAGGCAACTTAGTGACTTAATGAGACATGGTCTCAAAATATAAAATAAAAAGGGTTGGGGATGGAGTTCAGTGTGAAAGCCCTGGATTCAATCCCCAGTACCTCATAAAAAAGTCAAATCGTAGCTACCTCTCTAAGGATTCTGATTTCATTGGCATGGACTGTGGCCTGGCATTTTTTTACCACCCCCATCAAGTGATTCAAAGAGTCATCCAAGGTTGAGGAGCACTATTCTAGAACACTACTTCTCCAAGGGTAGTGTGCATACCTATCACATAGTGATCTGGTAAAATGCAGATTCTGATACAGTAGGTCTGGTCTAGAGCCTGGGATTTTACATTGCTAACAAGGCCCCAGGCAATGTTATGCTGCAGATCTGCAGATCTGCAAACCACACTTTGGGTAGAAAGGCTCTGACACTGGGTTTCCCAACTCAGAACTTTGAACATTGTGAACTAAAGAAGTGTTTGTTTAGGAGAGGGACTGTACTGGGCTGCCCTGTGCATTTGGGGATATTTAGCAACATGCCTCCACCATCGATGCCAGGAGCACCTTCCCCAGGTATGATAGCTAAGATATTGCCAGATAATATCAAATGCCCCTAGGGAGTGAGCACAATGACCCTGTTGAGAACCACTAAAGGACAAATGTTGATATTTAGCATCCCAGAATCTTCCATTTCTGCCCATGTTTTAACACATTGCCCTGTTAACTTCTTCTCATACTTAATTTACTAATATATAAATTATGTAAAGGTAAAGATTACATCTTGACCATTAGTCACTCAGCAATTCAGCAAGTACTGAATGCCAACCAATATACACACTCAGAGATAATAAGGAAGGTGCCTAAAAACCATGCATGGAATATCTCTTCAATCTTCACTTCTCAGTCTAATCTACCCTTGGAGGTAGGCCTTAGGGTTAGCCGCATTTTACAACTGAAAAATCACATAGCTAGTGAGTTACAGAAAACAAATGCTAAGATTACTAGGAAACAGATCCTTTCCCAGTAGAGTTCGAATCGAAGTCAGTGTAGGTACCCACCCTCCTACCTCTACCTCCATGTGCTGAGAAGCGGATCAGCCACCAGGGTAGCAGGGGCGCAGCAAGACAGCAGTCAGTTTTGCTGGAGGAAGGGGAGGGAGGAAGAAGAAGACCTTGCCCAGGGGTGACAATTGACCTGGGTCTTGATGGATGAGAGGAATTTCCAGTGATTCATTCACTTGTCTCTGTCTGTCTGTCTGTCTGTCTCTCTCTCTCACACACACACACACACACATACACTCACATACACACACGGGACTGTGAGCTTCTTAAGGGGAAGGACAGCCTCTTGTTCCGTGCTGTCTGCTTGATTCTTGGCATGATGCTAGGCACACAGCAGGTGTTTAGTAAATATTTGGTGAATAAATGAGCAAGCTGAGCAGACAGCAGCGTGAGTGAAAGTGCGGGGAGACATGTGAGCATGTGGTGTGCTAGAGAGGAGCAGATGGACCTCGAGGAGGAAGTGGGTGAGACACAGGCAGGGCCCTGCCATTTTGGTGCCTGCGGTATCCCTTGGGGTGAAGGAGTAGAGTTTCCAGATGGTCTGGAGTGGTGTGTGCCTCCCAGCCCTGGGTTCCTCTCCCAAAGCACAAGACTCCCTATCTCAGGACAGGACGGGGTTCTGACGAGTGAGGCCACTGAGATAAAGAAACACGGTACCAGCAAGCGTGTGGGAAAAGAAGCAATGCGTTCCTTAAAAAAATTCTCCCGTCCCAGTGAACTGATGGGTTCAAGCCTTGATCACAGTGGCTCAAATAACAAAGTGAGACAATAGGATATCGGGTGGCTCCCAATGGAAAGACACATCACCACATATGAAGCTATCAACTTTTTCTTCATTTTCTGAGACAGGGTCTTGCTATGTTGTTCAAGTCCTTAAACTCACTACACAGCCTAGGCTGGGCTCAAACTCGCAGCAATGCTCCTGCCTCACCCTCCCGAGTATAATGCTGGGGTTACAGGCATGTGCTACCATACCTGTCAAGGAACACAGCCGACAAAGGTACACAAACTACACCAAGGGATGCCATCGGCAAAGTCCAGATATGGAACACCACTTGGGACACCTGACTTGGTTTCTGAAATGCTGGAGATGAATTTCAAAAGGAAAACAAGAGACAGAGAAGTAATCTGTTCTTAGAAGGCGCTCAAGAACATTTCAACCACTGGCAATGCTAATTTTAATCTTGATTCAAACAACTGTAAAAATATAGGACAAGTGAAGATTTGGACAAATGGATATGTGAAGACATTAAGAAATTATTGTTAAATTTCCAAGTATGATAATGGTTACATTATTAAAAGGTTCCTTATCTTTTAGAGGTGTATACTGAAGTGATAACAGATGAGATGATATTAATGCCTAGGAAGAAAGAGTGGACATATGGGCTGGCACAAGACTGGCCATCCCAAAATTACTGAAGCTTTGAGAGGGGTACACAGGTGTCACTGCACTATGCTGCCGTTCTGTTTTAAACACTTTTACTGGGGTATAATTCAGATACCACAGAACACAGGCATTTACAGCATACAATTCAAAGACTTGGTAATTAGCGTTGTGTGCGCATCACCACAATTTTAAAGCATTTTCACTACTCCAAAAGGAAACCTTTCACCTCTTAGCCACAGCCTTCCCATGCCTACCCCAATTCCAGCCCTGGGAAGTATGTTCTGTCTCTATCGTTTTGCCTATTCTGATTATTTTTATATAAATGGAAACCTACACTATGTGGTCCTTCATGACTGGTTTCTATCAGTTGGCACAATATTTTCAAGGTTTGTTGACATTGTACCATCTATCAGGACTTCATTTCTTGTAGTGGCCAAATAATGTTCTATTTTATGGATGTATCACATTTTATTTATCTATTTTCAGTTGATGTGTACTTAGCTTGTTTCCCGTTTGAGGCTATTAGGAATAATGCTGCTATGAATATTCATGCGTAAGACTTCGTGGGCATGTGTTTCCATTTCTCTTGGAACTGCTGAGTCAGATGGAGCTCTGGGAAATGCCAGACTGCTTTCCCAAGTGGCTGTGCCATTTTACATCCCCACCAGCAATATCCTGCCTATGATATGTTTGGCATTTTCTGTAATAATTTTTTTTTGAAACATCTGCAACTGCAACTTTCTATGTCACTTTTACTGACATGGGCAACGTGAGATTATGACCCATTATCATTTGCCATGCCTCTTATTAGTGTTTCAGCCACATACCTTCTCCATTTCGTTTTGGGGGCATAACTCTTCGGGAAAAAAGCCCAAAGATTCGAGTCTGTAAATGACCCAAGCAGGTCTGCGGCACAGAGGGACTTGGAGGGAGCCCTTCATTCTGCTGTGCCACTCAGTAAATGCCGTGTGATGACTACCTAACGTAATTACACAAAATGAGGCCACAAAGGAAATAATTGCTATGATAAGATGAAGGAAGGGGAGAGTACCTGGAACCCCAAGGTTAAATGCTAGGGCACAAAGAGATGTAAACAAGAGAAATCTTTCAGCACAATAATTTGGGAAGTAATGGCACAATCACATACTGCGGGTGGACAGCAAGCACTTGGCTGTATTATTCTGCTCCAGAGGTCCCCATTTTCTCTTGTCAAGAGGCCTTTGACTGAAGACACAATTGCCTTCTAAAGAAAGGCTGAAATGCCATGTGGATGACTTGAGTGATGAGCCATAACCTCTTGGGTGCTCAAGAAAAAGCAATGCTAATGGCTGTGTACGCTGAGAACATGAGAAGGGAGAGGCGGAGAGGCCCCACCTAGCCACCACAAGAGCTGGGCAGAGGCTTCTCCTGGGACGGTGCTGAGGAACCAAGGCTTTGGTTTAAAAACAAATAAAGTTCCTCCTCCTGGTGAAGACAAAGGGCACCTGGGTTCCTCGGAGTACAGATCTGACTCTGCCTTCCCCACACCATCAGCCTGTGCTGAGCTATCACTTTCAAATTCGCCAAAGACTAAGGGGTATTTTCTTGCAGGTGCAAAGACAGGTACATTTTCTGTCCAGTGTTCTCCAGGCTATGACACTGACTCAGGCCCTTGGTATCCTCCTCTCTCAGGTATGCAAAACATCCTGGGAGATTTCCCAGCCTGCCAGGTGAAATAGTCCAACCCTGCCTCAATACTTATAAGCCTAGGTAAGGTGCAAATGAGCCCATCGTGTGGTGAACAGAGTATCATAAAAAGGGCTCCATCATCCCCTGATCCAACACCCTACATTTGGAAATGAGGACATGGAGGACCAGAAAAGGTTGGGAGCTTATGAGTTTATACAATCAGCTCAGTTTGAACTGTGTGATCCTGTTCCTCTTCCCCATAGAAAAAATGAAAGAATATCACATAGGAATCCTCCTTCCAGCATGATCAGCTTACAGATGAGATGGGGCAGGGAAACCCAAGATTTGATATTCTAGTGTTTTCAGTAGCCATGACCTAGAAACCACAAAACCACATCGCAGGAGTTTCTTTCAAGATGACACAGCCTTTACTGCAGGGTAGATTTTTCCATGAATGTCAGCAGTAGGGAACTAGATCATGGCCTTTTCATTCTCACCATCACCATGTCAGGGGCTGCCTAATGTCTTTGCATCAAGAGGGGGTGATTTTCCTAATTTGGGTTTCCCAAACTAGACCCAGAAAAAGTAGGTGCAACCAGTTGGTCTGAGAGCTAACCTCAGAAAGAGAGAAGTGAGAGCCATAGATGTGTGCCCAGGCATGGGGTATATCTTTGAGCAATTAGGGCCCAATTTCACAGCACACTCTAAAATACTGCAGGGCACATCTCCCAGTTGTTTCAGGGTGAGGAAGCATGGGTATTTATCCCCCAAATCCCATCCCTCCTTGGTTGAAGTTCACTCTGGGAGCATTCACTCTGTGGTACCTCCTGCTTGCCCTATGATCTGGCCCCACACACTCATGGGCCATTAGAGTGTTTCAGAACTGTCTGCTGAAAGTCTTCTGAAAGTCCAGGAGCCATGTGCAGGGGGCCGCTAGGGAAGCTTCACTTGGTGCAGGGTGTGGGTGCCATGGAAGTGCTTGGGCTTTGAAATCCAAGTCTTAAGTTTGAATGTCCATTGACTATGGGCTACTGGCTGTGTTAACTTCTCTGAAACTTGTTTTCTATCTGTAAAGATGATACTGGTGATTACATTAAGTGCCATATATGAAATAATTGGCACAGATCTGGGCACATTACTGACGGTAAGCAGCATAAAATTACTCTCTGAAATAATCCCTCACTCAAGTTTCTCATGACCTAGAAGGCTGCCCAGGCTGAGGGTCCAGGAAAGCAAACACTTGCTCTTTAAACCTTGGCTTTCATCCATTCATTTATTTGTTCATTCAATAAATATTTATTGAGAATGCATTTCAATTACCTCATCAGCAGAAAGGAAAGTTGTAACAATGGCTGCAGTCATTATTTCTCAAGTGTGAGAGAGCACTCGAAAACTACCCATGTACCTTCTTTCAGTTTTCAAATATGTTTTTCAAGAAGAGCTTGTTATAATAAACAGAGTATATTATTATAGTATAATGATGCTTAAATACTGATTCTGCCCAGTCAGTGGCTGTTTGACTTTGTACAAGTTGCTTGATCCTTCTATACTTCTTCATCTGTAAAGTGGGCTTATTAACAACCACCACACATTCTTGCTGCAAATTTATTTTTTAATGTAATTAAGTTTATTGGGACAGTTTAGGAATATATGATGATCACATTCCTCATAGGGATTTTGTACCTGTACATGATATACCTTGATTTATTTATTTTTCTTCCCATTCCCCTCCCCTCCTGTCAACCCCTCTTTTCCTTTATTTACAAAGCTTCGTTTCTGTTTTATCCTTCTTTTCTCATTTTTTTCTTTTCCCTTCCTTTCCCCCTCCCTCTCCCTAGTTCCCTTTTCCTTTTGAGCAATTTCTTCCCATTTTACAATATCTCTTGTACAATGTGATTGTTATTTACACTTTCAGTTTCTCACACTAGTGAGACAATGTGATATTTATACATCTGTGTCCGATTTATTTCACTTAAGAGTATGGTCTCAAGATCCATCCATTTAGCAATAAACGCCTCAATTTATCCTCCTTTATGGTAGGGAGTACTCCATTATATAAAAATCACACCTTTTTTATCCATTCATCATTTGGTGGGCATTTGGGTTGTTTCCAAGATTTAGCTATAATGAACTGTACCACTATAAACATGGGTGCACATAGATTGCTGTGGTATGATGCTTTTAATTATTTTGGGAAAATACCAAGAAAGGGAATAGCTGGGTCAAATGGGACCTCTGGTCCTAGTTTTCTGAGGACTCCCCACACTGATTTTCACAGTGGTTACACCAGTCTATGCTTCCACCAACAATGGAAAAGGGTTCATTTTTTTCCCCACAGCCCTCCAGCATTTGTTATTGGTTGATTTCTTGACAACAGCCATTCTCTCTGGAGATGGAATCGCCGTGTTATTTTAATTTGCCTCTCTCGAATGTCTAGTGATATTGAACATTTTTTTGTATGTTTATTTGCCATTTGTATTTCTTTATCTGAGAAGTGTGTTTCATCTTAGATGCCATTTTTGGATTGGGTGTTTGAATTTAGGGAATCTGATTTTTTTTCAGTTCTTTATATGTTCTAGATACTAGTCCTTTATAAAAATAGGCTAATATTTTTTTCTCATTCTGTGGGTTGTCTTTTCACTCTGCTCGTGATCTGTTTTGCTGTGAAAAAGCTTTTTAATAAGATAAGATCCCAGTTATTAATTCTTTGGAGTATTTCCCCTGTGATCTGGGTTTTGTTCACGATGTCTCTGCCTACACCTATGTCTTCAAGATTTCTATTTATTTTCTCTTCCAGTAGATTTAGTGTTTCTGTTTCAATATTTAGATATTTGATCCATTTTGATTTTAGTTTAGCGCATGGTAATAGACATGGATCTAATTTTGGCCTTTGGCATGCAAACAGCCAGTTATTCTAGCACCATTTATTAAATCGGCTATATTTCTTCCATTGAATATGCTTAGCCCCTTTGTCAATAGCCCCTTCAGCCATAAGGTGGCTGAATGTTTTGGGAGTTATTTCTGCATCTTCTAATCTGTTTCACTGATCTTCTGGTCTGTTTGGTCTTTTGTTTTTTGTTTTTTGTTTTTTTGGCAGCTTTTTTTTGCCAGCACCATGCTGATTTTATCACGGTAGTCCTGCAGTATAACTTCATGTCAGGCATTGTGATGCCCCCTGCCTTGCCTTTGTTGCCCAGAATTGCCTGTGTTATTCTAGGTCTCTTCTGGTTCCAAATGAATTTTAAAATTGCTTTTTTTTTTTTTTCTAATTCTGTGAGGTATATAATGGTATTTTGATTGGATTGCTTGCTGAAAATTTATTTTATTTTATTTTATTTTTCTGGTACCAGGAATCAAACTCATGACATCGCGCTTGCCAGGCAGGCACTCTGCCACTGAGCTAAACCCTCAGCCCCTGAAAATTTAAATGGATGCCATCTTACAAATCTTTTACAGTGCTAGGCATGTGATAGGAACTTAACTTTGTTGGTACCTTCCCATCATCGCTACATGTTGCAATATGATAAGGAATCTTAATAAGCATTTTAGATCTCTATGCAAAGATGAGAACAACACAGCGGCCATGAATGAAACTGAATTCATCTGCAATATTCTATGTAACATAAAGCTACAGGACCAGCTGTACTGTGATAGCTCTTTGAGCTCTTCATTCTGCGCTTCCTACACAACCCTTGCACATAATAGGGTTCAATATGTGTTCATAAATAAAAGAACCAAATCCAGTCTGCTTTCCTGAGTGGAATAATAGCACAATAAAAATATCAGAGAAGACAAAGCCAAGACTATTGAGGACAAATATGATAGTATTTCTTGTTCCTCAATGACAAGCTTGCTGGGTAGTACTTGGCTCAGTAGTGTTCTAGCTAAATAGAAGAAAGTGTCTCCTAAGATCAGGATCAACCTGTGCCATAAATACAAATCTTGTGGCCTATTCTGAGGAGAACCACTTAAGCTATTAAAAAACACAATTAGATGTCTGCATCTTCAGTTTGTGTACCTGCAGGTTTTGTATTTTCAGATTCAATCAACTAAAAGATCAAAGATATTTGGGGAAATTTTGTGCTGGACATATGCAGACTATTTTTCTTGTCATTTCTCCCAAATAATACATACAACTATTTATAGCATATAAATATAGCATTTATATTTATTAGGGATTAAAACAACAGGAGGATATGCATAGGTTATATGCAAACATGTACCATTTTATATGAGACCTGAGCATCCATGGATTTTTGTTTCTACATGGGGTCCTACAACCAGTCCCACCGTGGCTACCAAAGGCCAACAAAAAACATATGGCAGAAAATCACAGTCTTACTACTCAAAGTGTGGATCACCAGTTGCTACTGGCATCACCTGAGAGCTTGTTCAAAAAGGAATAGTCTCAGGTCCAACCCAGATCTGCTGGACCAGAGTCTCTCTTACAAGCCCCTAAACATTTCTCAAGTCTGACCATGTTGACACTGGTCTTCTAACTTGGCTGCACACCATCTGGGGTGTTTACAAAAATCTTAACACCTGGGTCCCACCACCAAGATCTGGAAGGCAGTTTCAACAAAGTGATTAGAAGAATGAGAAGGAGGAGGAGGAAATGACTAGGATCTGTGCAGGATTCTAATTTGCAGTGCAGATAAAGTACCCTACCTAGACAACTACCAGGCATCAAATGCAGGCAAAGGATCCATTTCCTCAGGACAAATTATTTCCCTGAGTTTTTCATAGAGCTTCAAATCTGGTCACTTGGAAAAACGCTTCAAGGTCACCTGAGGACTAGGCCCCCACCAGGCCAGGCCTCTATCTAATGAGGAAAAAAAGGGTTAATTCAGATCTGGCCTTCTTCCCCTGCTCTGTGTCCACCCACTGCTGAGCCCCGTTCACCTCATTGTAGCTTGTACATCTGGTTCCGTTCCTTGGAAATGTCTCCCCTTCTCTCCGCTCCCCTCTCCTCAGGGACAGCTTCCCTGGTTCCTGCCCAGAAGAATGACCTGGGGCCAGCAGGATCTAGCCCTGGAATGTCCCCACAGCCTCCTCCCCGGTCCAGACTTCCAGGTGGGGCTTTTGAAGTGATTACATCAGACCCGTCATCAGAAATGTTCCAACCCTCCCAGGAATCTCTTTGGACAAGTACAAGGTTCTGGCTAATTTTAAATGTAATTAAAAGATTTTCTTCTTTTCTTCCAAAGCATGCTTGATTTCCACAGCTCCCCCTCCTTAGAATATATTTCCTCTGAGGTCTTCTTTTTTTTATTTTCCAGATTTTTTTCCCCAAATGAGAACACTTACAACAGATGCAAGTCCTTTGCTTATTTGGCCCAGTTTATCAGCAGATAGTATTTTTACAATGCAGAAAGGTTTTTAATGGGATGTGGAAAATATCTTTTCCCCCAAAACACTAATAATAAAGAAAAATCCCTTTTTTATTTTCCCTAAATTGCTTTTTATAACCCATTCAGCATTTTCAGGGACATAATTAAAACATCAAACAGTTTTCCTGCTGGTTATGCTAAAATGTGAATACTTGAAGCAGCCACTATTATTAGATATTAAAATGGAGTTGAGTATTTATTAAAAAGATCCTCTTAAGTAACTATTCATTTGGGTTTGCTCTGTTTAATATAAAGACAAGCCTCATAATGTGAAAATACCTGTTTCTAATAAAGACCATAATTGGTAGCAGGAGGATTTTTTTAAAAATATAAAATATGGATTTTGTTCACTATTTTTCTAGCTTAATGTGACTAATTTCCCCATTCAACTTTATCCCTAAGGAAAAATATAGAAAGAAAGGCCATTACCAATACATGAAGCACAGTAGTTTGCTTTCGTTGGATGTAATTGCTATCAAGAAGGCTAGTAGCTGGGTAATTTTGGTTTAAATGAGTACATAGCCTGCAAAAGGATAAATTAACCTTCATAGGACTGCAATTAGATTCCAGCGAGTGATTGTCCTAGCTCAGTGTACACCACGTCCAGGACAGTGAGGATTTGCTGCCTGAAAAGAGAAGCCTGAAAATGGCACGAGCCCCTTCCATGGCTGCAAATGGGTGGGGCAGCAGCCAGATCAGGGAGAAAAGATGAGACAGAAATCGTGGGCACTCAGAGTGTTTGTTTCTCTTGCTTTTCCAGCGGTTCCTGGCCATTGACTAGACAGTTTTCTCTTTTCACAAAATCCTGGCAGGCTTTTCAGAGACTAAAGCAGATCAAGTCAAGGTACTTGACACTGCTATCACCAACATATGACACGATAGAATTGCATCTGATACACAAGGAATAACAGTGGGATGGATGTGCAAACACCATGTGAGAATTGGCCTTGTCCCCTGGGGTCTTCCTAAGGAAAGCAGGACCAGGGAGCAATTCTAGAATACTAGAAGGTGCAAGTCACCTGTCCTTCGAGTGGCACAGAGTGAATTATGGAGTTGGTTGCTTTAGTTCAGGACACAGTGGAAGGCTTCTAAGTGAAGACGGCCTTGAGGCAAAAAGCATGTCAGCTTTTCAAGACAAGGACCATCAAAACCAAGTCCCTAGAGGAGCCACGTCCTGCTAAGCTCCATCAACACCTGCAGCACTGGGTGTATTGAAACTCCTGGAAAGAATTTCATAACTTCAGCTTCACGTTAAGCCTCAGACTCACACTTTTGTGTTCAGGCCTTGTGTCTTTACAGGATGGAGGAAAAATGATCAATTGACCCTCAAACATTAACTAGATATCCACCCCCCTGCTGCAGAAAATGAGAAAATGCTGCAGAAAAATGAGAAAAGGTAACAAACCTGGTACCTTCAGGTGACAATGAGCTTGGAGATGAGGTGTGTCTTCCACCCTCTTAGCCCACCAGTCAAACCTAACAGCCATAAGAAGCATAGAGTAGGGGTCAAATGGGTGCCACAGTTGCTAGTGTTGTGAAAGGTGAGGTACAGAAATGATCTCTCAGGTCCTGGGAAGACTGGGTTAAGAATGCAAGAACTTGAACTCCAAGCTGATAGGTATGGAGGAGTCTGCTGTCAGGGAAGCGCGGTAATAGTAAGGTACAGGGGAGGCAGGAAAGAGGATGCATTCTTTGGCGGAGACAGTTGGCACCTTCAAAGCAGAAAACAGATAGTTTAAGTAAGGAGTGATAGATTTCATGAAGGAACTGTTCTTTCCCCTCTTCTCCACTTCGTCGGTCCTTTCTAAGCACAGCCCAGCCCTCAACCCTCATCCAGCTTGATGATGCTGGCCGGTGATATTTGGGGCACCGCAAGAACTGAGAAAGGCTTCCTTGCCAAATTCCTATTGATGAAAGCCTTCTCCTTCTCAGCTCTATAACCCCCACCCATGCTGAGGGCTGGCCCAGACCTCTAGACCCCAAGGTTAAGTCCCTGGGCCACAGGTGGGGAGCATACCTGCGCATGTCACAGCCCATCCGCGGCCTCCCAAATGGGGTCCTGATGGAGGGTAAACGCAGAATAAGGGATACTGTTCTGTGGAGTCAGTGACAAACACATAGCTAAAGCCAAAGAATTTTGTTTCACTACCGTGTGTTGAAGTCAAAACAGCTCCAAGAGTATCCCCAGGAGTGCAAGTCAGTTCTCTCATCATACAGGGTTCAAAGACCCTGGGAGGCATGTAGCCGAGCTGAAAGTGTCTGTATATAATAATGCCTTTATGATGTTGTTTTGTTTCTGGCTTGCCTTTACCTGAATTATCTGAAGACATTGTTTGAGGCTATGAAAAAATATGAATAATATTAGGCCTTGAGATCAAAAATCACTTTTTTATTTCCATGGTTGTTAGCCGCCAATATCCCATGCACAGCTCTCAATTTCCAAAGCAGCAGTGAAATACTGGCGAGATCGGGTGAGGGCTCTTTTTTTTTTTTTCCTCTTATTATTTTTATTTTTGTTATTCTATACCAGTCTTGATTTTTGAAAGTGTTGAAAACTGTTTGATGTTGCAAAACCAATCAGGGGAGGGAAGCCACAATTTAAATATGAGATAAAAAGGCAGTGTGTATGCATGTATAATGAGATGACCACCCGATGGAACAAATTATTTGCTGCCTTCCAGGATGGTCCATGTGCTCCAGCGGCCCAGCAGCCCTTGAGAGGACACGCTGCCAAGGACTAGGGACCAGCTGTGGCAAGAGATCCAAAGAACTTCCCATGCAAAGAAACAAATTTCTGGCTCATCCTTTGAAAGGACAAACAAGAGGGAATTTTGTCTGTTTTTCCTTTTCACTACCCTGCCTAGTCAACCTGGCCTAATGAAGAACTGAGTTGGAAGAGCTACATGAGAAGTTTTTGGGTTTTATGCCCTTGTTACCCAGTCCATGGGTAGTGACCAACCCACGTTCCAACCTGTAAACAAGAGCGAGAGCCACAGCCAGCAGTTCACCTCAGGGTGATCTGCATTCAGGCACAGGCTCCAGGACAGGCCATGTCTCATCTTCATCTGACATGGGGTCTCTACCATCCGCCATGTTAATGATTTCCTGGCTGAAAGATGGAGCATCTGGCTTCTGGCCCAATGTAACCTCTAACTAGGTCACAAGTTTGCACAAGTCCTTGCCCCTTCTTGGACTTCATTGTCTTTATACTGTCTCCATTCTCCCAGATACTAACTCAAAGTCAGAAGGCTACTGATGGCTCAGCCTCCTCTGGCCACAGTCCCAACCAGCTAATGAGTCACAGCGTCATGACCTCCAGGCTCCTCTCCTTTCCAGTCCAGCTGTCTTCAACCCATGCTGGCACTCACCACCACTTGCCAAGGCTCCTCATCTATCTCCCGCTCTCCAGTTTCTTCTCATTCCCTTCCTTCTCCCTGCCTTCACACCACTGTCAAATTCCTCCCCGGAAGCATTTGGATTCTATCCTTAACCTATTCAAAGCCCATCAATGGTACCCATCACCTCTGGGCCAAGTACATCTCTCTCAATTGGCCAATCACAGGTCTCCACCTACCCTTTCATCTGCAGTACCCACTGCCTCCCCTAAACACTCCTGTTCTCCAGCCATACAACTTGTGTGGCTCTTCCTAAACATCCATGCTTCCACCTCCACACACTTGCTCACATTTGTGACCCCTTCTAGAATGTTCCCTCCCCACTACCACCTCGATCCCCACTCCAATCTCTGCACATAAAAGGCCTTTCTGTTTGTTTTATGTATAAGAAGATTCAGCAAAACAGTATTCATAATCATGGAAAAGGAGAAACAGCTGAATGTCTCACTGGAAATTTGTCAAATAAATTATGAGAAACATACGATGAGTTTACAAATCATATCTTTGAGATATATTGAAGTTCATTATTCTACTGAGTAAATAGCACAAGTATTTATCCAGGGTAAGCCTGATTTTTGTGAAACAAATGTGAAATAGGTGTGTGAGTAGATTTCACATATATATGAAGGAAGGAAATTCACTGGAACATTCCTTGTGTTTTCTCTTTGGATGTTAGGATCCTGAGTCTTGTAGTTTTCATTATACTTTGTAATATTATCTATAATGAACACGTATTGGTTTTATAATTTGCAAATACTATAAATAATCATTACCTATAAAAGAGTGAATGGAAGAAGAGTTGCCATTGCTCAAGTATCTTCTCAAAGTTTATTCTTCCCTCAAAAACTCTCTTGACAGTGTGCCTTAATGCCCCAATCACTGCCAACCAGATATAACTACCTTCATTTGCTTCCTCTGCCATGGACACGGCCTACCCTGTCTTCTATCTCTGAGCTTTTGTGCACATTTTTTATCCCTCCCCTATGGCCACCTCCTCACTCAGCCCAGGAAAACAGTTGGGCCTCTTATAGAGTTTTCTACTTGCATATTCTACAGCTAACAGGGTCAGTAGACTGTGAACATCTGCATCAGCCATGCTGCACATCTGGGTCCATCTTTTTTTTTAATAGCTCTGGAGGTAACTAGTTTGATGAGAAGTCACTCAAACAACCTTTATTTATTCATTTCTTTGGGAACAAGTAGGAAGCCAGCTCCAATTCACCTCTGGCCTTTTCTCATTAGTAAGTTATACTTCGCAATATTAACACCAGAATACAAATACTGCGTTCAAGGTTTCCTAAAGATGTTTATCCCCAGTAAGAAGGATATCCTCATTCCTAAAAACCCAAATAATAGATAGCTGTTATTCAAACCCTTCCCTGCTGGGTCCTGCACTGGGAGGTGTTTGATATTAAGATGGAAACTGGCATGGCCAGTAATCTCGCCCTGACCCATAGTATCAGATGACTCCCAAGAGTCATCTCAGTTTGAACTTCAATTCAAGATACTGAAGCTTCGAAGGGCCCCTTGTACAAGGTTTTTTCTTCGGGCTTTCTGAAGCCTTGCCAGTAAGAATACTTCTGCGGCCCTTGTTATTTCTCTCTCCCTCACTGTGCCAGAGGAATGCAATTCTCTTCACATGCGTAGGAGGGACTGACAGAAACCAACCAGTTAGGTAGTAGCTCAGACACACAGAGGTAGGCGTAGGAAGATGTTCTCTACTTCTGAGAATCAATGTATGGAAGAATAAATTAAGAGTTACCACGAACCAACTTCCAAGGTTCCCCACCCTTCTCTGGATGAGTCCTCTTCATCCTTCAAATCTCACAAGGCTCACCCTTTAAGGAAATCCTTTCCATCTGTAATCACTTCCTTCTCCAAACCCCACAGCCAGCTCAATCTCCACCTCGTGAAATTTTGTGAAAATTATTGGAAGTATAAATGAAGTGCCCAACACAGGACTGCGCATGTAATTGGTGCTCAATAATTATCACGAATAAGCTATCGTATGGTCATTGTTAGTGCTTATCTCTTCCCCGGAAGTGCGGCCTACCTATACCTCATCATTGTGAAATGGATTATTCTAGACCTCAGGAATTTCCTGGATAGCCAAGGGCTTGATTCTGAGTGTGATGCAGAGATGCCCCTAGAGGAGCCCGTTCCGACTGTTCAGCATCTCCCCTTTGAGCACAGAAAGTGTCAAGGGGCTTAAATCAGTGTCTCCAAAAATAGTCGAGGCATGCACAGGCATCTGCATTTCTATCACAGAGCAACGTACACCACCCCCTTCTCCAACAATTTCTGCCTCCACAATTTGGGAGCTGGTCCTGTGCTCTCTTGTCATTACAAGTCCTCAGCTGCCCCTGGGGTCCCTTCTGACTGTGGACACCTCCTTTCTTCCTCTTTCTGTCTACTTCATCCTCTCTTTTCCTGTATCCCCAAGATCATCTCAGCTCTTATGCAGAAGTGTGTTGGCCTCTCCAAGGGCCTCGGTGATGATCCTCTCAGGTCTTGGAGCAGGCGGGCTCCTCTCTCTTGGGGGGTCCTCAGGTCACCTTACCCACCTTTATCTCATTCCAGGAGGAGCTTCCTCCTTCCTTTACATCCACTGGTGATCATTCCAGACATAATTAACCTGAAGATAATAGAGCTTTTCCTGTCTTTCTCAATGACCCCTCATTCCTGGTAGAGCTAAAGATGTACAGTGTCCAGTACAAACTGGCTGATTGATTGAGCAAAGTAGTTACCGACCAGGAAACAACTGCTCAGGACTCTCTTTGGTCTCTACTTGTAAAGGATGAATGTGATCCAGAGAAAGTTCCCTAAGCCATCTAAAGCTCTGCTGAGTTTTGAGGGGAATAGAAAGTTTTAGGTAAGTTGGTTTGATTCTTGTAATTTCTTAAAGACATTTGACATCAGAAGCTTCCAGGGCTCCAGATATCTGGTCTCTGTGGCATGACCCAGCATGAGGCCAGGTGCCGGGAGAAGAGACACCTTCACTCTGCAGCCTTCTGCAGATAATTAGCACAGCTAAGGAGCAAACAAATGCCTGCCTACTGCTCTGTGTGTCTTTGCGGCTCTCGTGGAGGTCTGGGAGATAGGGGCTTTTTCTTCCTCAACCGAGGCACGTGGAGGTGACTGGGGAGAGACATGGGGAAGATGAAAACGCCTTCTCGCCAAGCAACACCGCGACACACTCTGTGAACTTCTTCTGATTTGCAAATGAAATTTCTCCCACAGACAATGCAGGCAGTGCTGAGCCCTGATTGAAGACACAACTCATGAAAGTCTCCAAGTCAGAATTGGAAAAACCTCCAGCCACTGAAGGCAGAAGGCAGTACTGGAAATAATGAACCACATTAACTAAGAAATCGCAAAAGCCATCTCTATTAGACAGCTGTTCAGGTCAAAAGGAAACCAGACGGGAGACATCAAGAGGAAACTCAGGCTCCCCAGGATAATTGCGGTGCAATTAATAGGGGTGAGTCAGTGCCGTGGTGGGAATAGAATCCTCCAGCAGCCAAAAGGGAGACCAGCCCCTCGCTCTGTCAGGAGCAATTCCCTTTCCTTACCATCTGCAGAACACAAGGAAACATCCTCAGGAAATAGGTCAATAAGATGATTTTGCTACAGAAAAAAAAAACCGAGTCAGAATCCACAAATATCAACAGAGAAAAGGCATCACCTAAAACCCTGGAAGTGAATGTAAAAGACTTCCACCCCTGTTTTCCAGCCTTCTGGCTCTCTAATGGGAACTCAAAGATAAGAGGGTAGGCTAGGGATAACATGCTGGGAGCCTAGCAAGGACTTGGGGGTGATGCTTCCTCCCCAACCTCCTGTGAGCTGAGAATTTTTATTCCCATTCTGTAGATGTGGAAACTGAGTCTCAGAGATGATAAAGAAGACAAAGTCAGGAGGGAAAACACAAGAAAGCAGAGATAGAAGTTGAGGGTGGGCATGAAAGAAGAAAGGGAATACAAATAAATCTATGAAAAATTTCCCACATTCTCTTCCCATTCCTACTTGGCCCTTTTCTCCTTGGAATCCTGGGTCCTACATAAGGCCAAGGTCTCTACACTGCTCGAAACACCCCAGGGCCTCGTGCAGACCCACCCCAATGTCTTTCTTACACAAATTCTCACTCTTGCAGGACTGAATTAGTTCCCTACAAGAGCAGACTGCTACAAAACAAGTCCACCCTGGAGTTTTGCCTCTTCCCCATGTACCTGCTTGCCTTTCTGCAGTTGAAGTCTCAAGAGGCCCTCGCCAAAAGCCGGACAGATGCTGGACCCACCCTCTTGGACTTTCCACCCTTTAGATCTATGAGATAAAATAAATATCTTTCTTTGTAAATTACCTAGTCTCAAGTACTCTATTATAGCAACAGAAAACAGATCAAGAGCCACTACAGGCCCCATGTCCATATTCACCCAACTTAAGAAACCAAAGGGAAGAAGATGATACTGCAGTTGCATCAACTAGAGAAGTCCTGAGAAGATTCTGGGTCCAATTCCCCTCCCCAAACTCATCTTTGAAACAGGGGAAAAGGAGGACTCCAACTGGCCACCAATGATCTAGGGCTTTCCCTGAGATAGGGAATTAGACACCGGGATTAACATTGAAGCTTTTGAAGGCCTCAAGCTAGAGATTAATATTTGACCAACTCCTTTGACTTGGTGAGACAATGGATAGTGAGGACCTCTGAAATGAAAGGTTTTCTCAGCTTATCAGTGAACTAAAAGATAGGAAGGGTTTATGGAGTCCATAAAACCAAGCAATGAAGAAAGCTAGTGTCAATAAACTTAATAACGATCAAAGCAAACATAGGAAAATGGTAAAAGGCTATCAGAGTCAGCCCTGGGTAACACTGGCTACCACTGCCTGAGCTATGATGAGGACTGTGTGAGATCTACTTGAATAAAGCACCTTCCAGCAGATGCCTAGGTTATTACCTCTAACTATGTGGCCTTGGCTTCCTCGCTTCTAAAAAGAAAATGATGATACTGAGACCTAATTTGTAGTGTTATGATATGCAGGTAATGAGCTAGTATAGGGCTTGGCCTATTGTGGCCACTCCATATAAATAGTAATTAGCCCTGTCAGGTGGAAATTTTACCTCTTCAAGTCTCTCTTCATCTGCTTTATCTCCTTCTTTGAATCATCAAAATACACACTTGACATTTTTCTTTCCTTCTTCCAAGCACATGAAGCCCTAGTCAAGAAAATGAGACAAGCACTTTGTCTCCAAAATGAACCTTCTGGAAATGTGTTTCTCCAGCAGCTTTTCCAGAGCAGGTGGGGTTTAGTTGAAGGGAAGTCAAATGTTAGCAAATATTTTCCCTCATGCTGATTTCCTGAGAAAATTGTGCAACTTCCTGAAAGGTTCAAAAAAAAATCTTCCATCTCTCTCACTTCAAAAAAGACATTGAAGGGGGTCTACCACAGTACACAAGATCTTTAGCAGAGTGGATGATATCAATGCATGTTGCTACTTTTGATACTGCTTCGATGACAGGAGAGGGGGGGCAGGAGTGGAAGTTCAAAAAAAAAATTCAGAAGAGACAGATGGGAAGAGCTTTGTCACTCAAAGAATAATAAATGTTTGCAATGGCCTACTGGGCAAGGCTGTTGAGGTAAAGACAGTGGGTTCGTTCAAGTAGCAATTAGATGCTATCCTGGGGGAAACATCGTATTACAAGAGAGAAGCATCAATGTGGTGAATGGCTTTTCATGCTTCCAACTCTGTCTATGTTCTTTTCATACTCTTAAAGGTCTGTAGTCCCAGCAGAATAAGTGAGCACAGAAATTAGGCCCAGCAGTATGCCCTGGGAAACTGGGCCAGGAGAAATAATGGTGTTCAGACAGGACCAGAATTTGCAATGCTTTTCTGCATCCATTGCAATGCATCCATTTTGCTTCCATTGTTCCTTAGATATTGAGAGACACAGATGATCCTTGGGCAGGGAGTTGGGAACAATCACATCCTCAGGTTGTCACTGCTTCTGCTCAGCTATGCCTCATTATGTCATGCTACATTCCTGGGCTGGGGAATTCACTGTCCAGCGCAAAGGGGGCATGAAAGTATGCAGTGATCCTAAACAAGAAAGGCCACTGGCCAAAGGTTAGAGGTTTCCTTTGTGGAAGTCTATCCTGATCTTTGCCTATACTACTTTCAGGGACCTTCATTTCTCTACTACTTTTCCAGTATAGATAAAATCCACAGTTTTCATATGTTTTTCCAGACACACCCTTTCTAGACTCCACTTGCACATTGTACTTCACATGTCTGCTTTTAGTCCTTTAAGTTTTGTGTCAAAAGAAAAATTCAAGTTTGTAGAACAGCCTCTTTGTTTCAATACCAAGATCAGCCATCAGCATAGTGGTCCCAAATCTCCCTCCAAAGACACATTTAAAAAGAATAGACAAATACACAGAGAATGATGGACACAAAGGAAAAGAAGGAAGTGAAAAATGATCAACTATGTGAGAGACGTCAATCTCAAACCTAAGAACAAAGCCAAGGTGACTGTTTTACTCAGAGAATAGGGAAAGATTTTAGCATTTGTATAATTAAGATCTTTAAAAAAAGACAAAGAAAAAAAATAGAAATCTTGGGAATCAAAATATTGGCCACAAAAATAACAAATAAGTGGGCTGAAAACTAGCATGATATAGATAAAGAACAAGTTAATAATTTAGAAAACTAAGAGAGGTATTTATGCAAAATGCAATGCAAACTGAAAGTTAAAATATGGCAAAAAAAATTGTTGCTATTGTTAATTTAATTAGTAATATTTCTAGATTAAAAGCATAGAGGGAATGCAGCAAAGAAAATTAAATTATTTAAATACAAAAATTTGTACAGTTGACTCTGCATATCAGGGACCCACTGAGTCCTAGAGAAGTGAAATGACTTTAAACTAAACATATCATGTGAAACTTTATTAAATTGAAGATAGGGGAATCCTAAATAGAAAAACCCTTTCAGGCAGGAAAAAAATTATACATCTACAAAAGAGCAAGAAAAAAGTTGGAATCAGACTGCTCAATAGCATAATGATAAGAAAAAAGTTAGCTTCAAACTTGTAAGAAAAAATAAATTTTCACTTACAATTTCATATTCACTCCAATTACATTCAAATGGGAGGATAAAATATTTTTCTGACATTCAGGAGATCATAAACTTTACCACACTTACATGTTCTGAAAGAATTACTTTAGCAAAAACAAAAATGAAACAAACCAGGGGTAGATGAGGAATTTCAGATATGGTTAATATACAATTAAATTCAGATAACATTATATAAAGAAATATATAAAAATTAACACATAAAAATCCCAAGTGATGTCAACATTAGAACATGAGAAAAACAGAGGTAAAAACCAAAACAAGCTAAGATTTATAGTGGGTTCACATGTGTGCATGTGCACACTCTACACACTAGCAGGAAAAAAAGATAAAGTATATGTGTTTAAAGCTTATAGTGAAGGTCTCTAATAATGGCAGAGTAGCTCCTACTGATATAAATCTCTTTTAGATATCAAGGATAAACTGTGTTCAAATTATATCAAATGTTATGTAAAGGAGGTAGAAAATAAACAAAAACAGGCAGAAACTGGAAGAGAGTCAACACTTGGAAGGAGAGAATAAAGTATGAAATTCCCATTTTTATAGTTCTTCTCCTGAAGATAGTGCCAAGAACAGTAATTGAAACTTGGATAGAAACCAACATTCTCATTGGCTTTGGTGGGAAAGGACAGAATTGGTTTACGGAAGCTAAAGGGTGAGATGAAAACTCTGAAAAAGGAGAGAATCAGCAAAGTGGAACTTTAGCTCCATAAATAAACTGTGCTGACTAACTCTTGATTTATGCTAGTATAGGGCAGACTCCAAGCAATCCAGCTATGCCAACAGCCACAAAAGACTTAGAATTTGAAGTCTGAATACAACCTATTTAAAAGTCTACTAAAGCAAAATCAAGAACATATATACTCTTCAGAAGACTATAACAAAATCCAATGTCTTCAAAATATATTGTTCAAAATGTCCAGGACACAATCCAAAATTACTAGATATGTAAAGAAATGGGAAAATGTGATTCATACTCCTCAAAGAGCCAATCATTGGAGACCTACTGAAAGGTGAACCAGATATGGAAATTAACAGACAGGGACTGTAAAACAGGTATTGCAACTGTGCCCAAGGTTATAAATGGAAATATGCTCGTATAAATAAACGAAAGTGAGGAATCTCAGCCAAAAAACAGATGCTATAAAGAAGAAATAAGTGGAAATCCTATCCCCTCCAAAAATCTCCTCCAAAATCCAAAAGTTTCTTAAAAATGAAGTTAACAGCAAATTGATTATGACAAAAAAAAATTGCAGTTAAAAATAGAGCAAAGAAATGATTCAATCAGAAGGAATATGGGATTTATTAAATAAACAGATATCTAGTGGTCTGTGAGACAATATCAAACATTTAGTGTCATGTAACTGAATCGTCAAAAAGAGCAGATAGAAAGAATAAGGCAGAGAAAATGTGTAAATGTGTGGTGATGGCCAAATATTTCCCAAATTTAATGGAAGAAATTTTAAATCTGAGTAAACCCTGGAAAATACAAATACAAAGAAAAATCACATTTAGATACATCACAATAAAACTGAAGAAAAATAAAAATTGAAAGCAGCCAAAGTTAAACAACACATTAAACAAAGAAAACTAATAATTTAAATTACTGCAGACAGCAGAAAATTTGGAGGCCAAAAAACAGTGGAAAATATCCTTTGGGGTGAGGGTTGGGGGGTGGTTACTGAGAGTTGAATCCAGGAATTTCCTCACACTGAGCACACGCTGTACCACTGAGGTACATTTCCAGCCTGAAAAATATCTGGAAGGGCTAAAAACAGAAATTTTCAACCAAAATTCCATATCCAGCAAAAATATCTTGCAAGAAGGAGTGTGAAATAAATACATTTTCAAATTAATGGACGTTGAATCAGTTTGCTCCCAGCAGACATGGTCTACAGGAAATGCTAAAGGAAATTTTGAGTGTGAAGGAAAATTTGGGTCTTCAGGAAGGCACAAATATCAGAAATAATAAATGCATGGGTAACATAAAAAACTTTTCTCTTAGTTTGTTTAAAGCACATGTACCTGTTTTTTTGTGTTGTTTTTGTTTTTTTTTTTTTGTTTTTCTCCGGTACCGGGAACAGAACTCACAACCTTGCACTTGCCAGGCAGGCGCTTTTGCCGCTGAGCTAAATCCCCAGCCCCTACATGTACTTGTTTTAAACAAAAAGCATTATACTGTGGAACTTGTAAATGACCAAGTAAACATAGTGCACATGCTAACTGTTGCATCGTGTATGGAAGGTTAATGACCTATGCATTTACCACGTTTATAAGTTTATGTAAAGAGGCAGATTGGGATGTTCCCAACCCTCTCCTGTTAGTGGGATCAGCATGGTCAGCTTTTTGGATAAAGTCCTAGTAATACATTACTAAATGTTTCTCTACCTGAACTAGACACAGCCCCAATTCTATGCAAGGAGAATGCAAAAGAGCAGGATATTTGTGGCACATCTTTCTGGATCGTCCATTTCACTGAAAGATTTAGAAGAAACAAATTTAAGAGATTTCCAAGAGAGTGACACTTCAGACTGAAATTAATAGAAATACCCAAAAGTAAAGGGAGGCAAATAAATACAGTGAACAGAACACCCCACATGTCACTCTGTGCAGATGCCTCTCAACCTTTTCCTCCCAAGTATGAGCTGCAGGCCTGTTCCATCCCACATAGGCAGATGGGAAAACAATCAATCCCTTTGAGGTTCTGCTGAGAGACCTGTGATCTTCACAGAGAATCCTCAGGTACCCAGGCAGGAGCCCAGGACTGAACCCTGCACGGTCAGCCGGGTATTCTTTCCTGCCTTTCTCCCAAACGCCTCCAGTAGCACTGCTTGACCTTATCTGACTCTGTCCAGATCCTTAACTTAAAGACAGTCAGATCCCAGATCTTTCAGAAAGACAACAGAATATTACAATTATATACCTATTGCTCATTCCTTTTTCAGCTCAATGTAATATTAAAATGCAAAATTAAGTGAATAACCAAGACCTCAAAAAGAAAGAAGGGAAGGAAGGGAGGGAGTGAGGGAGGGAAAAAGGAAAGAAGGAAGGAAAGCAGAAAACTCTGAAATATGATTCTTGGAGCTACTTTTTGAAAATATTCAAAAGCACAATAATAAAAATAAATGAAATGCAATCCTGAAAATATTTAATTATTCCAAAAGAATGTCAGAAAGGAGAAATAAAGAAGCAAAACATAGGTGGGATAAACAGAAAATGAATGGGAAAATGGCAAAACAAAATCCAGTCATGGGGCTGGGGACTTAGCTCAGTGGCACAGCACCTGCCTGGCAAGCACAAGGTCATGAGTTCGATACCCAGTACCAGAAAAAAAAAAAATCCAATCATATAATAAATAACAATAAATGTAAAAGGACTATACACCCATTCACTCTGATAAAGAGACAAGATCATGAAAATAATAACAAAGCAAGCCCCAAATACATGCTGTCAATAAGAGACATGTTTTAAATATAAAGACCCAGGAGGTTGGAAGAAAATAGATAGGAAAAGACGTATCATGCAGGGAGCAGGAATAAGACTATAGTCATTATGTTATCATCAGATAAAGTAGATGTCAGGACCAAAGGATATTACAAGACAAAAGGAAGACTATTTCCACTGTTTACAGTGCAATTTATCAGAAAGATATAACAATCATAAATAGGTATTTGTTTGACAACAAAGTTTCAAGTATATAAGTAAAATGAATAGCTTTCTTATGAGAAACAGCCAAAATCACAATCATGATTGGAGATTTAACACCACTGTCTGCTGTTTCACCTATCAATTGATAGAACTACACAGGAAATAAGACATACATTTCTGAACAACATGGTCAGCTACATAGATCTGATGACAAAGAGGTTCAGTCAAGCAACAAAAAGTACACATTATTTTCAAGGGTACATGGCATATTCACCAAGGTAGAACATATTATGGAGTTCAAACAAGTTTCAATACAATTAACAGATTGAAATCATACAGAATATCTTATAAACCCCAATAAAATTAGAAACCAAAAGCAGAGGATATCTAGAAATATTTCCAAATATTTGCAAATTAAACAACACACATTTTAAAAAGTAGTAGGTCAAAGGTGAAAGGTAATAAAAATAAACATTTTATCATTGTCCCCAGTTCTCAACCCAAAGCTCCTAAAATACTTTGTATTTGATGTATTTTATGTATTATGAGGTATCCCATGGAAGGAGACTCCTACATAGCTTCAAGATTGGGGTCTAGATGGGTAGGAATGAAATAAATAAACTCCAACTAACAATATCTACCAAAGGAAAGTTAAAATATTATCAACTGATCAAGGGAAACACTAAAAAAAAGAGAGAGAGAGAGAGAAAACAGCCAAGTAAGTAGCAGGAAAAATTACTCTTTTTTGTTTGTTTGTTTTTTTGAGACAGAGTCTCACTATGCAATTCAGGCTGGCCTTGAGCTCTCTTAGTAGCCCAGGTGGGTCTTGAACTTGCAACAATCCTCCTGCCTCAGCCTCCCAAGTGTTTTGACCACAGGCATATGCCACCACACCCGGCAGGAAAAATCATTCTAAAGAAAATATTTTAATTTACAAAACAGAAAAAAAAGTTATCTTTTTTTTTAATTTTAAAGAGAAAAGAACAAAAACAAAATAAAAAAAACTAAACAACCCAAAAACTGTAAAAATGATGCAGAATTTCCAAACAAGATGATAGGAAATCAACAGTGGTTGTTGTATTACTTATTGTTATCTTCAAAGTAGTTGCTCACATTACCAGATATAGGTATGCAAGACTGATTAAACAATTAAACATGAAGTGTTCTTTTCAATAAACTAATAGAAATTAGTAGTACAAGCATCTTAGCTATCATGTGCGTGTATATATTTCACTTCCCTCTTTCTTTTTTTTCTTCTTTCCCTCATCCCAATTGTTCTTTCCTATTAAGTAGCTTCTTCCCCTTTCACAATATCTATTGTACCTTTCAGTTTTATTTACTCTTGCAGGTTCTTACACTAGGGAGACAATATGATATTTACACATGCAGGTCTCATTTATTTCATTTATGAATATGGTCTCTAATTGCATCCATTTACCTATAAAAGCCTTGAGTTTATCTTTCTTTACAGCTGAGTAATATTCCATCGTATAGAAATACCATGTTTTTCTTATTCACTCATCAGTTGATAGGCATTTAGGTTGTTTCCAAAATTTTGCTGTGACAAATTGTGCTGCTATAAACCTGGGGACACATATATCGCTGAGGTATGATGTGTTTAATTCTTCTGGGAAATACACAGAAGGAGAATGACTGGATTAAATGGGACCTCTAATCTTACTTATTAGAGGAATCTCCAGACTGATTTCCAAAGTTGTTGCATCAGTCTACATTGCCACCAACAGTGGAGAAGAGTTCCTTTTTCCTCACAGTTCCTTTAGCATTTGTTGTTGGTTGATTTCTTGATGGTAGCCATTCTTACTGGGGTGAGATGGAATATCAGTGTTGTTTTAATTTGCATCTCTTGAATGACCAATGATATTGAACATTTTTTCATGTATGTACTTGCCATTTGTATTTCTTTATCTCAGAAATGTGTATTCATCTCAGATGCCCATTTTTGCATTGGGTGTTTGAACTTGGGGGGGGGTGAGTTTTTCAATTCTTTGTATGTTCTAGATATAAGTCCTTCATCTGAGGGACAGTTAACTAAAATGTTTTTCCACTCTATGGGCTGTCTTTTCACTCCATTGGTGATTTCTTTTTAAATACAAAAGATTTGTAACAAGATGAGATCCTAGTTGTTGATTCTTTGAGGTATTTATTGTGCAATCTTGATTTTATTCACAAAGTCTTTGCCTAAAACTATGTATTGAAGATTTCCACTTAGGTTCTCATCCAGCAGATTTAGCATTTCCATTTTAATATTTAGCTCTTCGATCAATTTTGACTTTAATTTAGCACATGGTAATATATATGGGTCTAATTTTAGTCTTTGGCATGTAAACAGCCAGTTTTTCCAGCATTATTTATTAAAGAGGCTATCTTTCTTCCAGTGAGCTTGTTTGGCACCCTGGTCAAAAATAAGGTGGCTGAGTGTATTTATAGTTGTGTCTGCAACTTTTAATTTGGTCCACTGTCTTCAGGTCTATTTCTGTGCCAGTAACATGCTGATTTTATCTCAGTAGCTTTGTAGTATAATTTCAAGTCAGGGATTGTAATGCTTCCAGACTTGTCTTTGTTGCCCAGGATTACCTTTGCTATTGTAGGTCTGTTCTGGTTCCAGATGAATTTTAGGAGTTTTTTCTCCATGTCTATGAGGCATGCTAATGGCATTTTGATTTGGATTGCATTAAAACTGTGTAACAATTTTGGAAGTACAGCCATTTTCTCTATATTGGTCCTTCCTATCCATGAACATGGGATATCTTTCCATTTTCTGATATCCCCTTCAATCTCCTTTTTCAGAGTACTGTAATTTTCAATATATAAATATTTTACTTCCTTTGTTAGATTGATTCCTAAGTATTTTGGGTTTTGGATGCTATTGTGAAATGTGTGGTTTCCCTAATTTCTCTCTCAATAAGTTTGTTGTTTGTATACAAGAATGCTACTGATTTTTAGTATTGATTTTGTATTCAGCCACACAACTAAATTTGGTTATTAACTCTAGGACTCTTTTGGTGGGAGATTTTGTAGCCTTCTATGTAGTTTCATATCATCTGTGAATAATGATAATTTAACTTCTTCCTTCCCTATCCTTATTCCTTTCATTTCTCTGTCTTGTATAACTGCTCTGGCTAATGTTTCCAGAACTATGTTGAAAAGGAGTGGTGATAGTGTACATCCGTCTCTTGTTCCTGATTTTAGAGTGGAAGTTTTCAGTCTTTATCCATTTAGTATGATGTTGGCTGTTGGTTTGTCAATGATGGCTTTTATTAGATTGAGATAAAGATCATCTATTCCAATTTTCTGTAGGGTTTTTATCATGAATGAGTGCTGGGCTTTATCAAAAGCTTTTTCTACATCTATTGAAATGATCATGTAATTTTTGTCTCTGGCTCTCTTGGTATGGTATATTGCATTTATTGATTTGTGCATGCTGAACCATCCCTGCATTCTTGGGATAAATTCCACCTGGTAAAAGTTATCTTTTTAAAAAGTTATCTTTTAGTAGTGCTTCAAGAAAACACTGTACTCCCAAAAAGAAAGAAAAAGGAAGAAAAACCAGGTAAGAAATAGCTCCTATTAAATAAAAATGATTGTTGAAATTAAAATATCAACAATAGTCAGTGGCTCTGAGGGACCATTGTCAAAAGCTCATAGTTGCTTGAGCTCAGGAAAGGTCTATAGGCAAAACCCATGGGGTTATCTTAGGTAACTGTGTTCTGCAGTGCATTTAGTTCCAGTTGTGGTTCTTCACTGAGTAGTGCTTTTTTGTGATAGCAAATGTATCCTTTATTTCTTTCCTGTGCAGAAATCATATATGTTAGCCAAGTGCTCCACCCCTCCATTATAGGATTTATAGGTGGTATGAACCAGTTGCATAAATGATTGAAGAAATGCATTACTAATGATTTGAAACAAATGGGCTAAATATCTAATTTCTTCACTACAAAAAAAGTCAACAAGAAGACAGAATTATTAAATGAGGAATTTGAAAGAAATAAAGAGAGTTTTTCATTGAAAATATAAAACACAATATAATAGATTTAGATGAAAAGTCTCTTTTCAATATTAGACTAAAATAAATTATTGAAAAATAGAATGAAGAAAAATGGCCATACTACCAAAACTGTTGTACAGATTCAATGCAATTCCCATTAAAATACTACTCACATACCTCACAGATCTAGAGAAAACAGTCCTAAAATTCAACTGGAACCAGAAGAGACCCAGAAGAGCAAAAGTGACTCTGGACAACAAGGACAAGTCAGATGGAATCACAATCCCTAACCTGAAATTATACTGCAAAGCTACTGTAATAAAATCAACATGGTACTGGCTAAAACACAGGCCTGAGAATCAATGGAACAGACTGGAAGAAACAGCCACAACCACAAACACACTCAGCCACCTAATCTTTGACAAAGGTGCCAAACAAGCTCACTGAAAGAAAGATAGCTTCCTTAATAAAT
>NW_004955431.1:18244672-18246110 GCF_000276665.1 Chinchilla lanigera | reverse complement strand
TATAGCAGCACAATCTGTAATTGCTAAATCATGGAAGCAAACCAAATGTCCATCCACTGAGGAATGGATAAAAAATTTGTGGTATTTTTATGTAATGTAATATTACTCAGCTATAGAGATTAACTCAAGGCTTTTACAGGTAAATGGTCACAAATGGAGACCATACTCCTAAGTGAAATAATGACTCCATGTGTAAGCAACGTTTTGTCTCACTAGTGTAAGAACCTGAAAGAGTGAATAAAATTAGGAGGTATGACAGACATTGTGAAACAAAAGGAAAATGCTCAAAAGTAAAGAGCAACTGGGATGAGGGAAAAGAGAGAAGAAAGAAGGAGAAAATTATGTATATATGTATATACAGTGTAGCTAGCATAGTTGTACTACTGACTTCTATTGCTTTACTGAAAGGAACAGTTAATGATTAATTATTTGATCAATCTTGCATGTCTCTATTTGTTTTCCTGAGAAACCACTTTGAAGATGTCAATATGTAATACAACAACCATTGTTAATTTCCTATCACTTTGTCTGTAATTCAGTATTGCTTGTATTGCTCTTATGCTAATTAGCAAATGGATGTCTGTTTGTTAATATGTTTTCCTTCTTTTAGTTTTAAAATAAATTTTTAAAAAATAGAATGAAGAAAATTAAAGAAAAAACTATCAAAGAAATAATATAAGAAAACTCTCCAAAATTAAAATACATCAGATAATAAAGATCAGATAAATTTTTAAAAATCACATAGTTACAAACAAATATAAGATTTCAGAACGTCAAGAATAAAGAATACATCCTTAGAGCTTGGTGAGCCACCCTCTGACCCCCACACATCATTGCTGGAGAAACACTGAGCCCTGGGGAATGTTGGGAGCCTCAATAAGCTGCACCCCCCACACTACTGTGGGAGTGATGCTGAGCCCCAGGGAATTGCAGGAACCTCAGTGAGCTATACCACCCTCCATCATTGTGGGAGTGATGCTGAGGACTGGTGAACTCCTGGAGCTTTATCAATGGCAAAATGAAGGAGCAAAATGAAATCTTGACCTCCAGCCCATCCAGAATAAGTCCAGGAGATACTGACATAGAAGAACTTGGAAGTCACACACCTGAAATTTCTGAAATGAAAACAACTGAAGTAAAGAAACAACTCCATCAGGTGAAAGAAGAAATCAGATGAGAAATAATCTGTCAGGTAAGAAAAGAAATGACAACAATAATGAAAGAATTGATCAGCACATCTAAAGAAGCAGAGAAAAAACTAGAAGAACATAGAAAAATGATGGAATATTTGAATGAACAATTTAGGAAAGAATTGGAATGCATGAAACAGGTTCAAAGAGATATCCAGGAAATTAAAAATTCCATTGAAAGCAGGCAAAACCACTTGAAAGATGTTGAAGATCGGCTTTCAGACCTTGAAGAAAGCATTGCAGCTAGC
>NW_004955431.1:18241476-18243437 GCF_000276665.1 Chinchilla lanigera | reverse complement strand
CCAGATCTTCCCCTTCTGGGTATTTTCCCCAGAAGTATTAAAAACATCATACCACAGTGATATATGTGCATTCATGTTTATAGCAGCACAATTTGTCATAGCTAAATCTTGGAAACAGCCCAAATCCCCCTCAACTGAGAAATGGATAAAAAAGATGTGATATTTTTATACAATGGAGTATTACTCAGCTATAAAAAGGGATAAACTTGAGGCTTTTATAGGTAAATGGGTGCAACTAGAGACTATATTCATAAGTGAAATAAATGAGACCCACATATGTAAATATCGTATTGTCTCCCTGGTGTAAGAACCTGAAAGAATAAATAAAATCTGAAATGTACAATAGATATTGTGGAAGGAAAAAAACTGCTCAAAGGGAATGAACAACTTGGATGAGGGAAAGGAGAAAAGAAAGAAAGAAGGGAAACAATTGTATATGGATATACAAGGATAGCTGTGATAATTGCAACACTGATTTCTATTTGTTTATTGAAGGGAATGGTCAGTGCTTAAATTGTTTCCTTTTTAATTTTTTTGACCAATTTTGCATGCTTATATTTGGTAGTCTGAATAACTAATTTGAAGACAACAATATACAGTATAACAACAACTGTTGAATTGCTGTCATGTTGTTCAGTGAAATTCTGTATCATTTCTAATGTTTTTTATTATTTTTATTCTCTTTTTAAAAATAGAAAAAAAAAGAATATGTCCTTAAAGTAATTTTAGAAAAGTAAAAGATTTCCTACAGAGGAAGCAGAATCAGATTGACATATTTCTCACTGGCACACTGGATATCAGCAGGGAATGGAGAAATGCCTTTGATATTTTCTTCACATTTTTTACTTTTCAAAATTTTTATTAGTATGTATTTGTGGTACATAATGATCACAGTCATCATGGGCAGTTGGTACTGCACATAACACGCCTTGATTCTTCTACTGCTCCTTCTCCTCCCTTCTCTCCACCCTCCTTCTTTGTTTGGTCCCCTTCCCATCTCTTGTTTTCTATTATTTGTCTTTTATTTTGCCCTTGAAATTATTTCTACTTTGAGTTTCTAGGAGAAACCACACAATATTTAAGCCTGTGTGTCTGATTCATTTCACATAACATCACTTTACACCTAGCAAAGCCATCATTGGAGAGTCAGGGATGGAATAAAAACATGTTCAGGCCCCCAAAGACAGGATTTTCACCTCTCTCACATTCCTTTATTTAGAAGTTACTTGAGGTCATGCGCTGACAAAATAAAGGAATAATGAAAGAGGGCGGCCCAAAAAATAGTGAAACCAACAAAATAGGGCAACAAATGGAAATGCCAGAATAGTTCTACTTCAATTTTAAAGGGTAGGAATACACTTACAGGCTCATGGACACTATAGAAAGAATATACTTGAAAGAAGCAAGGGAAAGAATACGTAATTTGGAAGATGCTAAGGTTGTAACTTTTAAAACAACTCAATAAAAAGAAATGCCAGTTGAAACGATTTAATATGAACAATAAATTAACACTAGATCTATAAGTGGTGAAGCATAATACCTGTTCAAAAATGTACCTGAAGTGCCTGACTGTACTAATAAGATTATTAGACTACATATCAGTTTTATTCATCAATTTGATGAGAATTGAAGACAGATTACATCCCTGCCAATGAAAATGCAGTGAAATGGGCATTCATATGTTATCAGTGTCTTGAAATGAACTTGAAAATAATCATCAGAACTTTTAAATTCAATTTTTCTGGGTCTAAATAGACATTTCTGGAATTCTAAAATATGGAGATTCTTGCATATATGTTAAAAGTATTCACTGTAGAATGATTTCCAGTAGTGAAAATAAAATGGTAACATCTTAAATGTCAATCAACAGTAAGTTGGTTAAAAAATATATTACGAGCTGTGCATGGTGGTGCACGCCTCTAAACCCAGTACTTGGGAGGCTGAGGCAGGAGGATGGTTGC
>NW_004955431.1:18044319-18241283 GCF_000276665.1 Chinchilla lanigera | reverse complement strand
AAAAAACAAAATGCAGAATAAAATGGATGTGTCAAAATAGATTTATGGTATTAAAAAGTGTAAAAATATGCTTATATAGACAAAAAGAAATGGATCCAGGAAGAGAACTAGAATTGGGAAGGAGAGGAAAATTGATGAGAACCTTAACAAACTGCTTTATTTTGATTAATTAAATCTTTTACCAGAGAATGAATTTATATTTTATTCCCAAGTAAATTATAAAGCAAGAAGGTTAATAATTATAAAGCAATAAGATTAATGAAGCAAATAAGGCTAATATACCTGTAGGTTACACACTGAACAAGAGGGGCCAAAGAGAGGATTGTCCCACCTTGCTAGCTACACCAGCAGTCTGGTGTGCAATCCTGGGACCAAGTACATTGAGAAGGATTGCACAAACTCCACCAGTCCGGAAGATGATTATCAGACTGGTGAGCGATCTAGAAAATCATAGCAGCTGAGGACCAACTTTTAAGTATTGAGAATGTTTGATCAGGAAAGAAAGAATATGATTTGAAATGACATGATTATCAAAAGGGGATGCATACATGATAGCGCTCTTGAAATAATGGAACTTATTCAGAATGAAATTGGACCAGTGAGTGGAACTTATGGGAAGAAAAATTAAAGTTCATCAGCAAAATGGAATTCTATTCTTTTTCAATTTACACATATTTAAAAGCAAATTATAGTTTATTACCTAATAAATTATTGTAATTTTTAAAATTACAGTGATAATACACAGGTCTGAAGAATGGAAATGGCCATTCTCATGGCTTTCTAATTAAAAGAGCCTTTCTGCAAATTTGGCAGTATGTAATAAAAGCTTTATTAAAAGTATCTGTTCCCTTGCAATTGGTAGCACAAATGCCAGATTGATCTTGAAGAAATAATCACAACTGTATTCATGGGTTCAGATAAAAGGCAATTCATGACAGTGGTATCAATAATGTCAAAAAGACTTGGAAATGAGTCTTTATTAACTGGTTATGATCATATTGATTATGATAGGTTGGTGGTAGCTCTGGAGTCATTAAAAGTTATATTTAGAAGAAAAAAATGTGGTGGCCTGCATATTTTTAAAGCTATTTTGCTAAGGGAAAAGAATTAGTTTTCAACATACACAATATTGTAAGACAACAACTTTATACATTTGGAGCATATGTATAGTGCATTGTCATGGTTAGTTTCCTCATCCTAGATACAGATATAGCATGCACCCATTCTGTGCAAAATACTATGTACTCAGGACTGAGATGACAGCTGCCAGGTCCCTGCCTTTGAAATGCTCAGAGGTCGAACACTGGCTTCCCTGGGTTCAAGTCAGGGCCTTCTAAGCCTTTGGTTTGCTAGTGTGGGTCCTTCCATTATTCTGAATGTTTTAAAGCACTTTGCACAGTTTAAATAACTTCCATGAATTCCTAGTGAGAAGTTTACCTGGGGCAGACCGTCCAGAAGTGGGAACTCCTCCAACAACAACACCCTCCTCTTTTTCCCATTTCCCATTTCTGGCTGGGTTCTAAGAAATCCAGTGAGTACATACAAGGGTTTTCTAAGAAAATGGCAGGGAGGCGTCCTCAGCTCATCCCTCCTGAATCAACTCACTCTGCCAACACTTGTCTCTGCAGTGGTTGAACAGTGATGCCCCCTCCCAAATTCATGTAGAAACTTAATCCCAGTGCAACAGCAGTGGGAGGTGTGGCCTTTGGGAGACAACTGAGTCATGAGGGTTTCACCCTCCATGAGGGGCTGAGGCACCCTTCTCAAAGATCTTAACAGAGGTAGGTCACCCTTCTTGCCTTCAGCACCCCTCTCGTCCTGTGCAGCTCTTCTTGGACAACAAAATCTGCTGGCACCTTGACCCTGGGCCTCCCAGGCTCCACAACTATGGGAAACAATTCTGATCTTTTAATCACCTAGTTTGTCATATAAAAGCACAAATAAACCAAGATAGGCTCTAATAGAAGAAAAGCATTCTTGGCTCTGGTCTTTTGGTCCCAAGGGACTGAAGGTCAGCCTGAGCCCTCCCCCACCTCTTCTCCCAGGGCACAAAGTCAGCCTCTTGGCACCTCTGTGTGTTCTCTCTACCCCTCACTCCAGCCTTTCTCCTCCTGCAGTGGGGTTCTGACCCTCAATCTCAGCCTATTTCTTTGAGGGTCTCTCAAAGTAACTTCACTGGTCTTCTCCAAGACCCTCTTCAACCTAGTCTTCCTTTCAATTTACCTTCACTCTGAATAAGAAATAGCTGATTCCAATATGTACATCATGGTTTGGTTATCTCTGCCATATCAAAGGGGTGATGCAGACATATGGTGAATATTGTCCCACTGCAAGTAGCATGGCTGCCCCAGAGAAACTGAGGAGTTATCTTCAGCTTTGGCCTAAGATTCACATCACATGTGTGTGCATCAAAAGGATGGTGGGAAGGGCTGTGGAACCCTTGTCAGGGATTCATGACTTTGAACTATATATCACCTCCTTCCACCATTTTCTTTGAACATACACTACCTTTATTCACTCCTTACAACACTATGGGTTATTGAGTAGACAAGAATTGTCATACTCATTTCATAATAGATGAACATGAAGCAGATGGCTTAGGTAAATGCCCAAGGTCCCACAATTACAGAATATGGGTCTGGATGCAGAGATGTCTGACTCCAAAGCTCAAGCTCTGGATTCAGGACTATGAAGACCAGGTGTGCAGTACCTCCGCCTTGGGAGGTAGTCTCAGCCCATGGCCCACACCTGATCATGGACAGGTCTCTGGAGTTCTGACACCTCGTGTGCCTATAGCCACCTTGGAACAGAGGCCAAAAAGGGATTGCCAAGCAGTATTGAGGCCACCAGAGACTTGGACAATTGTAGCAGTCTGTTATTTCATTTTTGTCATACTCAACATCTCATCTCTCAGAGTGGAGGACCATAACCCTGAGACCCAGGACAGCCAATCCTGGCACATGGAGTAATCAGCAAGACCAGCAGTGTGAAAGTGTTTGAGGTAGCGGTGAGGGGCCAGCGGTTGGGCTCTGAAGAACTCCACCAACAAAAGAGCAGTCCAAGCTTCCATATCCAGAGGCTAAGATCAACTCCATACCCAGCACAATTCCCATGGCAAATTTGGCTGAAGTACACAGCATATTTCTGGGATCTGACATGGACACTATCACAGGACTATAAACAACAGAGGTATTTTGCTACTTTTATTCTCCCTTGTTTGTCTGATTGGCTATCCTTTTCCTGTCTGGTTGGAAGTTATCTTGTTTTGTCTTGTATTTTGTGGTTATTTTTGATTTTAGATTTTTTTCTCTTCTCTCCTCTCTTTCTTGGGTCTCCTTTTTTTCTATCTTTTCTCCTTTTTTTCCATTCTCCACCCCTTCCTTCCTTCTTTTTTTCACTGTTTAGGTTTCTCATCTTTTTCCTTTTCTTCTATCGATCCTCTTTCTTTCCTCAACTACTTTTTGAATTTAAACTTTCAAATGAGTAAACACTATCTCTTCCCTTTCTGGTTACTTCTTTGCATTCTATTTCATTCTTTCTCTCCTGTGTCCTTCAGCTTCCCAAAACTTGGGTGATCATTCTTTGACCTCCAGGTTTGACTCTACTATATTTGACCTCATTCATCACTGTATCCTGTGCCCTACCCATGTTAACCCCCCACCACCCACAAAAAGATAAAATCACCCCACTAAGGGGGAAATCACTGCATACCTGTATATGGTATATGTTTCATTTTGTTATTTAACTTTAGAGTTTGCTTCTGTGGACAAAGGTAGCAGGTTAAAGGTTAGCACAGTTTGTCAGTAGTTAAGCTGTACTTGAAATGATTGGTATTACTAATTGTACGACTTTAGCCAGGGTGTCATACATGTTTAATCAGTTTTTCTCCCCTGTATGATAACACTGTGATTGTATAGGATAATAATCACCACCACAACCTAGCACCAAAGGATTAGGTGCAGAGCCAAAATAGTAACTTTACATCCTTTACAAATTGGAAAGGTAGGTTCTTGAGAGAGCTATAAAGAACCACCTGAATCTAGAGGACATCCCTGAAGAACAGACATTTCCTAGGGTAGCCTCAATACTACTGATAAAGCTATCATAAGAAATTAGCAAGCATCAACATAGAAAAGAAAAGAAAAGAAAAGAAAAGAAAATAGAAAATGACAAGACACAGAAGCAAAATGCAACCCTAGACCTCCAGCCCACCCAATACAAGCCTGGAACACAATGAAATAGATGAAACTGGAAGTCAAACACTGGAACTTTCTGAAATGATAGCAACAGAATTGAAAAAAAACAAGTGGAAGAGGCAATAGAGAAAATAATCTCTCAGCTACAAAAAGAAATGATGCTTAAAATCAAGATATTAAAGAAGACACATGAAAGAATAGGTGAGTTTAGAAAAATGATGGCAACAAAAAATGCCCAACATAGGAAAGAAATGAAATTCATGAAACACATCCAAACAGAAATCCAAGAGATTAAACCTTCCATTGAAAGTATATGCAACAGATTGAATGAAGGAGAGGATAGAATATCAGATCTTGAGGACAGAATTACAGCTAGTGATCATGAAAAGAAAGATACCTTAAAGATAGCAAGAGACAATGAAAAATCAATCCAACAACTACAGATGACACAAAGAAAAATAACATAAGATTGATTGAGGTCAGTGGGAAAGCAGGAGACAGCACAAATGCCATAAAAAAACTCTTCACAGAAATACTGGCCAAAAACTTCCCAAATGTAGATAAAGAATTTGTCATACAAATAAATGAAGCATATAGAACTCTAAACAGCCATGACTAAAATAAAACTACACCAAGACATACAATAATCAAGATTTGAGAAATTCAGCACAAGAACAGAATACTAAAAGCTGTTAGAGAAAAGAAACAGATCACCTATAAAGGAAAGCCCAGAATCACAGTGGACTTCTCAGCATAAGCCCTCAAGTTAAGAAGAGCTTAGAGTGAGTATTTCAAGTCCTGAAAGAAAACAATTTCCACCCGAGACAGATGTACCTTGCAAAACTATCTTTCAAAATTAATGGAGAAATAAGATAATTCCATGAAAAAGAACAACTGAAGAAATTCATGACCATGAAATGAATCCTACAAAGAGTACTGAAAGATACTTTAGACAGAGATAAAAATGACCACAATTCCAAGAACAACAACAGAAAGACACCACCAGGCAGGGCAAGCAACTAAACAGAGGGGAAAAGCAGGAAACCAACAGCAGGAAAATATCATGACAAAGATAATCCAGTACATGTCAGTTATAACCATCAGTGTAAATGGCCTCAACTCACCAATCAAAAGAAGCAGACTGGCAGAGTGGATCAAGAAACAAGATCCAACGATATACTGTATATAAGAAATACATCTAGCTCAAAAAGAAATTCATAGACTGAAAATCAAAGGATAGAAAATAATCTTGCATGCAACATATACCCAGAAAATAGCAGATGTAGCTTTTCCATTTGCAGACAATGTGAACTTCAAACCAAGAATGATCAAAGGAGATAAACAAGGTCACTACATACTTGTTAGGAAAAATTTCAAGAGGAAGAGATAACAATCATAAATACATATGCACCAAATATGGGAGCACTCAATTATGACAGTTATTAATAGACATGAAAAATCAAATAAGTAGTAACACAATTGTAATGGGAGGCCTTATGCCCCATTGTCACAAAAAGATAGATAAACTAGAAAAAAATCAGCAAAGAAATATCAGAATTGAACCAAACCTGTGAACAAATGGGCTCAGTAGAAATTTCAGAGTGTTCCACCCAACATCACCAGAATACACATTCTTCTCAGTTGCACATAGGACGTTCTCTAAAATAGACTGTATACTACCTCGCAGAACATGCTTAAGTAAAGGCAAAGGAACTGAAATTTTCCCATGCACATTATTTGACAATAGTGCAATAAAATTAGAAATTAATATCAAAGGAAACCACAAAAACTCCATAAATACACAGAAATTAAATAACACCCTCCTAAACAACCAAGCAGTCACATATGAAATTAAAGAAGAAATTAAATAATATCTACAACTAAACAAGAAAACAGATACAACATACTGGAATTTATGGGATGCAATGAAAGCAGCCCTAAAAGGGAAATTTATAGTGTTGAATTCTCACATCAGAAAAACAGAACAAGCACAAATAAACAACCTAATGGTGCACCTCAAGTTCTAGAAAAAGAAGAGGAAAAAGAGCCCATACAAGGAAGGAAATTATAAAGTTTAGAGCAGAAATTAATGCAATGGAGAATAAGAAAACAATACAAAGAATTAACGAATCAAAGAGTTGTTTTTTTGAAAGAAAAAATAAAATTGATAAACCCTTAGCCAACCTTACCAAAAAAAGGAAAGAAAAAACTCAGATTCATACATTGAGGAATGAAAAGGATGAAATTGCAACAGATCCTAGGGAAATTCAGAAGATCATCAATACATACTTTGAAAATCTTTACTCTCATAGAATGGAAAACACAGAAGAAATTGACAGATTCTTAATACATATGAATTACCAAAGCTGAATTAAGAAGTTATAAAAATTCTGAATAACATACTATCAGTAAATGAGATTGATAATGTAATTGAAGCTTACCAACAAAGAAAAGCCCAGGTCCAATGGATTGACTACTGAATTCTACAAGAAATTTAGAGAAGATTTAACATCAATACTCCTCAAATTCTCAAATGAAGTTTAAAGGGAAGCAAAACTCCCTAACTCATTCATGGAGGCAAGTATTACTCTGATACCAAAACCACAGAAAGACCCAACCAAAAAAAGAGAGCTACAAGCCAATCTCCCTAATGAACATAAATGGAAAAATATTCAATAAGATACTAGCAAACAGAATGCAGCAAATGTTCAAGAAGATTACACACCATGACCAAGTGGGATTCATCCTAGGAATGCAGGGATGGTTCAACTTATGCAAATCAATAAATGTAGTACATTATATCAAAAGAGCCAAAGACAACAATAGCATGATTATCTCAATAGGTGCAGAAAAAGCTCTTGACAAAGGCCAACACTCATTTCATGATTAAAAAAAAAAAACATACAGAAAATTGGAATAGATCATCTTTACCTCAACCTGATAAAAGCCATCTATAACAAACAAACAGCCAACATCACACTAAATGAACAAATACTGAAAGCTTTCACTCTAAAATCAGGAACAAGACAAAGATGTCCACTATCACCATTCTTGTTCAATATAGTTCTGGAAACATTAGCCAGAGCAATTAGACAATAAAGAGAAATAAAAGAAATATGGGTAGGAAGGGAAGAAGTGAAATTATCATTACTCACTGATGACATTATACTCTACATACAAGTCCCCAAAAACTCCACCAAAAGACTCCTAGAACTAGTAAGCAAATTCAGTAGCATAGCTGCATACAAAGTCAACACTCATAAATCAATAGCATTCCTGTACACAAACAATAAACTCACTGAGAGAGATTAGGGAAACCACACATTTCACAATAGCATCCAAAACAATGAAATATTTTGGAATCAGTCTAACAAATGAAAGAAAAGTTCTATACATTGAAAATTACAGTACCCTGAAAAAGGAGATTGAAGAGGATATCAGAAAATGAAAAATATCCCTTGCTCGTGGATAGGAAGAACCAACATAGAGAAAATGGCCATACTTCCAAAATTGTTGTACAGATTTAATGCAATCCCAATGTGAAAATAGCATTAGCATATCTCACAGAACTAGAGAAAATATTCCTGAACTTCATTTGGAACCAGAAAAGACCTAGAATAGCAAAAGCAATCCCGGGCAACAAAGGTAAGGCAATATGCATCATAATCCCTGACTTGAAATTATACTATAAAGCTACTGTGATAAAGTCAGCATGGTACTGCCAAAAAAAAAAGCCCTGGTGATCAGTGGAACAGATTAAAAGATGCAGAAACAACTCCAAACACAATGAGGCACCTTATCTTTGACAAAGGGGCCAAACATGTTCACAGGAAGAAAGACAGCCTCTGTAATAAATGGTACTCAAAAAACTGATTATTTACATGCCAAAAATTAAAACTACCACCATGCACTAAACCAAAGTCAAGATGGATCAAAGATTTAAATGTTAAAACAGAAACACTGAATTTACTGGAAGAAGAAATAGGTAGAAATCCTGAAGACATGGGTGTAGGCAGAGATTCATGAATAGAACCAAAATGGCACAGGAAATACCCCAAATAGTCAACAACTGGGATCTCATCTTATTGAAAAGCTTTTGTCCATCAAAAGAAATCACCAATGGAGTGAAAAGACACCCACAGAGTGGGAAAAAATTTTAGTCAATAGTCTCTCAGAGAAAGGACTTATATCTGGAACACATAAAGAATTTAAAAATCAGACCCCAAATTCAAAGTAACAATCAAAAACTGGGCATCTGAGGTGAATACATACTTCCTAGATGCACAAATACAAATGGCAAATAAATATATGAAAAAATGTTCAACATCATTGGTCACTCAAAAGATGCAAATTAAAACAACACTGAGATTTTGTCTCACCCCAGAAAGGATGGCTGTCATCAAGAAATCAACCAATAACAAATGCTGGAGGGGCTGTGGGGGAAAAGGAACCCTTTTCCACTGTTGGTTTGTGTAGACTGATATAACCACTAGGGAAATCAGAGTAGAGATTCCTCAAAAAACTAGGATTAGAGGTTCCATTCAACCCAGCTATTTCCCTTCTGGATATTTTTCCAGAAGAATTAAAAGCATCATATCACAGGGACATATGTACACCCATGTTTATAGCAACACAATATGTAATAGCTAAATCTTGGAAACAACCCAAATGCTCATCAACCAAGGAATGGATAAAAAAAGATGAGGTGTTTTATACAATGGAATACTACTCAGCTATAAAGATGAATAATCTTGAGACTTTTATAGGTAAACTGATGCAACTGCAGACCATACTCATAAGTGAAATAAATCAGTCTCACATGTGTTGTCTCCCTAGTATAAGAAGCTGAAAGAGTAAGTAAAGTCCAAAATGTACAATAGATATTGGGAAATGGGAAGAAACTGTTCAAAAGGAAAGAGAAACTGGGAAGGGGGTAAGGAGAAAAGAAGGAAGGGAAAATTAAAAGTATATATATGATAGTTAAGATAGCTATACTACTGATTTCTACTAGTTCATCTAAAAAAGGCTTGTGCTGATATTCTTTGATCTTTTTTCATGTGTATATCTTGTAATCTGAGCAACTACTTTTAAGATAACAATTAGCAATATACTAACCTTTGTTACTCTCCTAATATCTTGTTTTGAAATTTTATATCGCTATTTTTATTATTTTTCCCTTTAAAATTAAAAAAGAAAAGCCCAAGCTCTGAGTCAGGCTTAGTCAGTTCCTGTCCAGGAGCACACAGCCCACGCTCTCACTTGCAGCTACCCCTCCTGGTTCACAGACTTCTCCCAGCGAGGAGCTGAAATGAGTGTGCTCAGATGGAAGTGACTCCCCTGCCCCTCTTCAGCACACTGCACTGGTGATCTGCATTCTGCCCATAACAGATGCTCAGGCTAGAAAATACTGTGTGGTACATTTATTCTTTTGCATAGGGGTTATGCACAGGGGCGTTAGAATCAAACCCACATGTGTCACATAAAGCCTGGGTTGCAGTCTTCAATGTCTCTTGGCCTTATTTCCTTACCCGGAACACGTGGATCATACCTTCTCCCCTGGGCTGATTATGACCACATCTGAAAGCCAAGTGCCTGATGCTCTGGGATCTAACACTATTAACCATTAAAATTGTTGTGAATATTAAAGGGTTAGGAGGGGTTCTTTTTGCTGGGGACAGTGACAGCTGCCAAGTACTCATGCTGATCCAGTTTCCGGTGGGGTTCAGGACCCTGAGGTGAGGGCTGTGGGCTACCTGGGCTGCCCCACATGCCACTTAACCCATCATTGTAGCTCCCCGTGGTTGCCCAGCAATTTGTGTTTCTCCAGCTTCACAGATCTCTCAGGAACTCTCAGGACCTCTGGGAAGCAGGTAGCATTGTCTCTTTATGGTACAGGAGGCCCCGCGAAGCAAAGAAATTAACCCAGCTAAGTGGAACCATTTCTCTTGGATCCCTCTATCTCCCATTTCTTTTTTTCTTCTTAATTTTAAAGAGAACTTTTTAAAAAAAGGAATAGCAAAATGCCAACAACATAGACAAAAACAGTAAGGATGATACAGGGTTTCAGAACAAAATGATAAGGGTTAACAAATAGTCATGAATATATCATCTTCTGCCAGAGGCTCAGGGAGGATGATGCGGGGCCTCAGCTGGGTCGGCTCAACAGCCCAGGATCCACCTCTCAGAGCCAAGCACCGCTACAGGCCCTGCTCGTTGGCGGCCATGCTCTGCCAAGAAGCGTGCAGCTCAACTGCACTTGACTCTCAAAATAAACACTTCAGAGCAGATTCCATCAGCTTGGCCTGAGACCATCAGTGGCACTCGCGGCTTATAGAAAGCTCTTGGAACAGAGGCAACGTGGCAGGAAGCCCTGTGGAAGGTGCCAGGTCAGGCCTTTGGGGACTTCCCGAACAAGGCTCTGGGTGCAGCAGCGTCTGCCCTAAAAGACACATCAGGAAGGAAAGGGCTGTGGTAAAGCGGAGAGAGCTCCAGTCTAGGGACAAGAGACCAGTTCTCGCCCTGGCAGTACCGTGCTGAGCAGGTCCCTCTCGCTCTGAGACTGTTTCCTCACCCGTAAATGAAGGGCAGAGTGAAGGTTTGAAGAACCCACTAATTGCAAAGGGCTGTATTGGTGGAAGGGTGGAGTTACAGTAGCCTGAGCCCACCCTGCATGTTTTCTGTGGCTGTCACCAGACACAGGGAACAACCAAAAGGGGACTGTGCAGCTCACCAGAACCTTAGGACCAGGACAAAACAAGCCAAGGACAAAATCAGGACCACTTCTCCTTTACCTGCTTCCAAACAGAAGGGTCCTGAACTCCTTTTCCTCCATCTATTTTGCTTTTTCCCTTCCTTTCTTCCTTCCTTCCTTTCCATCTCTTTCTTCTTTCATCCTTCTTTCCTGCTTTCTGTGGTACAGGTCCACTTCCTCTATTCCACCTTCTTTTCTCTCTCATCTCAGGGCCTTTGCACCTGCTGTATCCCGCTCTGGACCACTCCCACCACACCTGCTTATTTTTGGGTCTCAGATATTGCTTCCTCTGGGCTGGGAAAGGGGCTCTGGCTTTTTCTAGAGCCCTGCATCCATGATCATGTGTCTCCCATCAGAACTATGAGTTCCTAAGGGAAGGGCTCTCTTTTCAGGAGTCCATATTCTTGGAGTAGGAGATCAGAAAATAGGCACTGATTAGATGACCATGTAGATATTTCTCAGACCCCTAGAGCTAAGAAATGAGACTCAGGTTCTCTGTGAGTTTAGGGTTCCTTCTTTCATTCATTCAGTTATTTATTCATACAACAAATATTTGTTGAGTACCTTCAATAGGCCAGCCAGGCACTCTCCCAAGTGCTGGGTATACAGTGGGGAGGAAGAGAAGTTCTTTGTTCTCAAGGAGTTTGCATTTTGCAGAAAAGTACATGAAATAATAGACAATGAGAAAAGTAGTTAGGAAAGCATGTTGCATGGACAACTAAAATAGGCTGATGTGATTAAGCCTGAGCTGGTGGGTCCCTCAGACTGGATAGATGGGGAAGGTGTCTGTAGGGCAGGACTGAGAGGCAATAACAGTAAAGCAGCCAGCCTTGTGAATGCGAATGGGAAGAATAGTATTCCAGGAGAGGGAAGCTAGTGTAAACGTGTTAAGGCGGGGAAGGTAGAGCAGAAAGATGGTCAATATGATGGAATGCACTGGACGAATGGGAGCATGGTTGAGATAAAGCTGGTGAAGTAGGAAGGGAACAGTTTGTGCAGAGCCTCATAGACCATGATAAGGTGTTCTACTCAAGTCAAGTGGAATGGAAGTCCTTTGAGGGCTTTAGGCTGGAAACGAAATATAATTCATGTTTTTGCATCATGAATTATATGCCTTACCACCATCTACAAATGGAATGGAGGAATGGGGAAAGGACCAGAAGTGGAGAAACCAGACTATTCTGCCAGTCCAAGAAGTAGGTGGTGATGGCTTAAACCAGGATGGACATAATAAGGATGTAAAGTAGTAGATAAATCCGTGATGGAGGGAAGACATGCTTGTACTTGTTCAAATTTAGAGTAGAATTGATAGAAAGTGCTTACGAATTAGATGTGGGGAAGGTGATAAGGAAAACAGGAACAAAGACACAGGGTGGATGCAAATGGCCTTCACTACATGGGGAAAGGAGAGGGAAGGAGAAGAGCTGAGACAGACAATTAAGAGTCATGGAGGCTTTATTCATTTCTAAATGCCTCTTAGGTCCCTAGAGAAAGTATCATTCACGGCACGTTATACAAGACTGCAGTTCTGGGGGAGAGCGGAGTGGGCATGCAGATTTGAGAACTGTCTGCTTGAGGTAAGATTTGGATTAGATTACCTGGAGATGTAGGTAGGATACTATGGACTGAAAGTTTGCACCTGCTCAACCAATATGTTGAAATCCTAATGCCCAGTGGGATGGTATGGGGAGGACTTGACTACAGTCACAAGACAAAACCACAAGAAAGCTTGGCTTTGCCCTGCTCTCTGCCAGGGGAGAATATGAGAAGACCACCATGTGCCCTCACCACACACCAAATGTGCCAGTGCCCTGATCTCAGGTTTACCAGCCTCCAAAACTCACAGGAATAAATATCTACGCTCTAAGATCACCTATCTAAGGTAATTTTGTATAGCAACCCAAAGAGCCTAAGGCAGTCCAATTTCACATTATGGGTGTGGATGAAATTGCCTGGATTGAAAGAGAAATGGTGCCGGTAGAAGAAATAGTTCAAAACAGAGCTCTCAGCACTCTAGTATTGGAAAGTTTACAAAAATGAGGACGCAGCTCCAAAGAGACCAAGAAGCAATAACTAGAGAGGCAGGAGCAGAACCCAGAGGGCCTGGACTCCAGCTATGGAGTAAAGCTTCCAGTTTTTTTTTTTTTCTGTGATTTTTCTTCCCTGATACCTACTGCATGCCTCCCCAGGTCCATGCACACCCTGTTGAATTGTAAAGGTGCCTCTGGCCTTTGGATCAGTTGCTCTTGGTGGTACCACACCCACCCCACTGACCAATGGCACGGGGCAGCCTTCATAGCCTCCTTCAGCATCCTGGCACTAAATAAAGCACTGTATGACCCTTGCTGGGCTGTTGCCTTTGCTGGTTCTTCCTGGGATGTCCGGGGAGGCTGGAGTGGTGATCTCTTGCTGATAGCCCTCCCTGTGCCAGCATAGCTTCAGGTTCAGCCTCTCCTGCCCTGTGCCAAGGGCTCTCCCTGTCTGCACTTCACTTGGGCACAGCTCATGGAGCTCAGAGACTCTTCTTTGTAGGCCTTCTACCGCAGGGACAATGACGCTCTCTGACAACCATGTCTGTGATCTGAGGAGGGGATGCTCAGATGCCCATAGGTGGGGTGCATCTGATGCCCATGAGAAGTCACTTGGAAAGAAGCCCAGAAGAGTGCCAGAGGGGTGTAAGCGCCTTGGACCTAGGGCTGCCCTGCGGATGGTCCATAGTGTACTCTGCTCATCAAACAGGGTCCCTACAGAGCTATGTTTGCCCAGAGGGGCAGCTTCTTCTACTTTGCACAAAAGTGCGGTATAAGCATTGCCACGTGAGCCTCCTTTGGACCTGTCACGCACATTCCTTGCTTCTGACACTTGACTTCTTTGAGCTCACTGCCTGGTTTCTTTAGGCCTGCCATTCATTATCTTTCAGCCTTCCATTTGCATGATTTAGACACCTGGCCTACTGCCTGGGCTGGCCCGCTGATGTCTGCGGGTCCACCCACGTTTCTTTAGGTTCGCTGTCTGGATTATTTAAGCCTGTCACGTCACTTCTTCGGCCCGCTGCCAGACCGCCCCAAACCCTGGGAACTTGAGTATCGGGGCTACCTGGAACGGTAACACTACTCTCTGTGAGGCTGCTGTCAGGAGAGCGATGAACGTTGCCGTCTCTGGCCTCCAGTGGTGACCACTGCAATTAGGCCAGTGGCTCCTGCTTTGAAAGGAGGGTTTGTACGGTTTGTTTCCCTTCATGAGACCTCCAAGGTCATATTCCCCAGAGACAGACCCGTTTACCCTTGTGATTTTTTTTTTTTTTTTGATAATCCATGTTTAATAGGGAGCTGTGTGTGTAGCACCCCTGTTCCTCTGGCTGAGAGCTCAGGCTGGCAGGGCAGGCGGGCAGGCAAGGAAGCCGGAGGCAGGGTGGGAGCAGGCCAAGAAAAACGCCCAAGCCTCAGGTTGTGCAGGAGCATTCACTCCCATGGCCTGCTCACCAAAGCCCAGCCGCAGAGCTCCCTGGGACCAGCGTGGCCTGGTGCCAGCAGCCACTGCTAGTCCCTTTTCAGAGAGCCCGGGAGAAAAAACAGAGCCTGATTTAAGATAGAAAAACAGAGTGGTCTCTTCACAGAGTCCTGCAGCAACTGGGACCAATACCGACTGATGTTTCCATGCAGGGAAGGGGCCTCAGAAGGCAACATCCATCACATGCAAGAAAGTTGGGCAGAGGCAGAATAATAAATAAATGAGCTCATTTTAGCAAAGCCTCCTTATACACCAGGCACCATGCTTAGAGCTTTACACAGCCCATGTCAGACAACTTGCTCAAGAACACGATGGAGGCACAATTATGATCTCCACCTCACAGACTCAGAATTAAGCTTCACACACCTAATACACGATGGAATGGCTAAAATTTTAAAAACTGAAAATATCAAATGTTGATGAGCACACAGAGTAACCAGAGGCTCACCCACTGTGGTGGGACCACAAAGTGGGACGGCTGCTCTGGAAAACAGCCGGACAGTTTCTTATAAAGTTAAACATACACTAATTGTATAACCCACCAAGTCCATTCCTAGGTATTTATCCCAGTGAAACAAAATCTGTACCTTGTATGGTAGCTTTTTCCCACACTTATCCCAACCTTGAAGCAAGTGTTCCCCAGTTTAGAAACAATACCACAGAATACTACTCAGCAATAAAAAGGAACACAATATTGATACCTGAAAAATCCAGATAAATCTAAAATGCCTTATGCTAAGTGGAAGGGATTGGCTCGTCATAAAGGGGCAGAGTGAAGTTTTGAAGGACTTGGGAATGTTCTCTGTGTCACTTTATTATGACAGTGATTCTATACAGTACATGTTTGTAGAACTGTATACTAAAAAGTGTAAATATTCTTATATGTAATCTAAACCTTAATTTTTTTAAACGGGGAAAAAAATCAGAGACTCAAGGAGATCAAGTAACTCGCTGAAAGGCAACCAGCCAGAAAATGATAAAGTCACAGTAACACAGCTGTTTAACCTCTGTGCTATCCACAATGCTACTGCCCTTGAAGACATACTCGATACCAAGAGACGTAGATATGCCAGGCTATTCGGGGATTGGCAGATTTTGGACAGTTATCCTTTTTTTGTTTTGTTTTGCTTTGCTTTTGTTTTTCTTTTTGTAGTACTGGAGATTGAGCCTAGGGTCTTTGCTTTGAGGCACATCCCCAGGTCTTTTTTAAATTTTGAGGCAGATTCTTGCTAAATTACTAAATTGTCCCGGCTAGGCTCAAATTCGCAATCCTCCTGAGTTAGGTCCCCAAACTGCTGGGATTACAGGCATGCACCACCATGCGCAGTTTAGGGGCCCCCTTTTTTGATTAACTAAAGGGTAATCTTCAAATCATTTTTCTTTCAATCCCTTTTGCCACCAATATTTGTCAGTTGACTGAAAACAGTGCCACTCATAACTACTAGGGTCACTGCCTGCTGTGGACTTTCAGAGGCACATCCCCTGTGAGAGTGACCCGGTCATATTCCTTCATTTGCTGCTGTTTGCTGTTTCACCTTGGGTGTGTCATTCACTCTTTTTAGGCCCCAGTTTCCCTCTCTGTGAGAAGAGGACCATTGTATCCATCTCTAGATTAAAAGGGCAGGTTAAATGATAACTACAGAACCTATAGTTTTGGAGCTCCAAGATCTAACCACTGCTCTCTCCTATCTTGGGATTGACGCATTTGCCCAGTCACAGCAATGAGTCGACACTTCCTGCATAGTTACAGTGGGCTGTGCGGCTCACAGGCAATTCACCCCGCCATGGAGCCTGTAAGGTGGTGCTACTTCATCTAACAGGGAGAGAGAGTGAGGTCCTGGGAAATGGAGCAGTTTTCCAAGTTCCACTGTTAATAACAGGAGTGGGACGGAGGCCAGATGGTCTGGTTCCAGAAGTCACAGTCCTCTGTTTGCAAGCTCACTTCTCCATCACTGCAACCTCAGCTCTCCTCTGGCATCGTGAGAGTAAGAGCAGAGAGCTCCAGCCTCACCCACTACACGAGGAGGCAGCCCCCAAAGACTGCAAGTCCAGGAAGGACCCTTCTCTGATTCAGAAGAGCCAGGAAGGCTACCCAGGCTCTCTGGCCTCCAGTGGGACACATACTCCTTCCACGGCTCCCCAAGCCAGGGTGCAGGACAGCGGAGAGCAGCCGCGGGTCATCTGGCACAGGCAGAGGGATGAGGAAGACGGGGAGAGAAGCCACTTTTATGGAAGAATGAGCAAGTATCCATGCTCTCACGACTCCTTCCAGGAGGCTTCATTCTGGCTCATTGTTCCTCATTATCAGAGCTAACTATGTTCAGGCGAAGGGCGAACATGTTCCTAAATTTATGTCTCTGTGTGCAACCGCGACAATGCGTGTTTTGTGTGCTTCTCCCTGAAAAACTCCTCTTGTGACACGGCGACCCAGCTTGGACTTGGTCTTTCATGTGCGTTACCCACTCTGACTGGCACCCGCTGGCAGATTTTTCTTAAAGTCTGAAATGAAGGTCTAACCTTCTCTTCTCTGCTTTTTCTTCTCCGCTACCTATAATCTTGATTTGACTCACACAAAAGTGACTCAGTGGGAAACCCACTCAAGAAGGCTTTGACAGGGAACAATGGATAGGCACCTCTCAGAGGCCAGCCCGCCGCGTCGAGAGAGGGAAAATGGATTAAAGTTTAAAGATGTCATGTATGTTAACCGATCAGTATCAGTTTTATGTATTCTGTCAAAGAGACGGCGGTGCAGCTGGGCCCATGAGGGCGAGGGGGTGCCAGGAGGGAGAGACGGCCCCCATACACTTTGGGCAAAGGCCTAACCGGCACTAACAAGCCCAAGGAGCCAGAGTGTTTAGAAGGTAATAATAACAATAATAAAGAAGAAAGGGCTTCGAAGAGATTGTCATGGGATTGTTGTGTGTGTCAGCTTTGTCCTCCTACAATGGCGCAGGGCCAGGAGCCAAGCAGTCACGGGGCAGCAGACTGCCCCTTCAGAAAGAAGACGTTGCCCATTCAGCCTGGGGCCTTTCTTCCAGGATAATACTCAATGGGCTCCAGGGGCAAGAGGAAGCCCAGGGGACTCATGGGTGAGGCAAGGGACAGGCAACTAAAAGCAACAGCTCCCTACTGGCTACCTCTCCCCCCGAGGCTCAGCACAGGGTCCAGGAGCAAGGTCAGCCTCCAGCCTGCATGGGGCCTCAGCCCTGATCTTGCTCCTTGTTGTGTAGGAGGTTACCCACAATGCCCTGCTTTTCTGAGAGGGTGTCAGAGAATGGATTTGGCCCCTGGCTCTTCTCTTCAGCATCCCTGAAGCAAAATGGAATTCCCCACTCTGATTTCTTCAGCACTTTTTCTTTCACATAAAACTCCTTTTGTGAGAGTTGTTAGAATTTTCTCAAGTAGTGAATAGGCTGAAAATTGAAGTGCTTTGAATCTTCTTTTGGAAGGAGCCCAGACTCAGAACAAGCACAACTTTCTTGAAGGGTATAGCACACAGCAAAGGATGAATTTCCAGGATAGTTTCTGCTTATCCTCTGGACTGAGTCCTGGCCACAAGGCAGCCAGCTTAGCTCTACAAGTGGGGTGGGTGTCTTCCATGGGGACCCCATCAGGGGTCAGCAAAGGGAAGCTTCCGGACTGGTGCAAGCACTCTCTATGGGTTCCAGTTGGGGGCAGTAGTGTACTGGGTCCAGCTCCTACTGGTTTATAGTTTAGCCAAGTTTTCAGTAATTTTGCCAGTTTCTTTTTTTTTAAACTAAGTTACATAAACTTATAACAAAAAAATACAGCAAAAGAAATAAATATTCAAAACTCATCACTCTTTAATTATTTTACTGTTACCTATACTCTTGAGATTGTATTTAAATGGTAGAAAGATAATATAATGGTAGTTTCAGAACATATCTTCTTGAGTACATAAACAATGATAGCTGGAAATTGGATATGATGGAGTATTTACACCACAGAAATAGGCAATACTTTTCCCATTAGTGCTTGCTGCTAAAAATGGACCTGTTCAGTGGTTCGAGTGGTCTGTTCTAGCCTCTTGGTCGCTAAACCAAGTCACTTTCTCTCAAACAAAGTTGCTTTGAAAGCAGATGAAAATATTAAGCTAGATACACTTCTGAGCTTTTTAGTCCCATAGTCATCTATCCATCCATCTATCTATCTTACATTTTCTCTCTTTGTAAAAGAAAATACTGTTTTCAGAAGAAAAAATTATATCTGACTCCAAGATCCGTTATGATGAGATTCCATGATCCTTTTAATGAGAATGATTCAAGGCCAAAGAGTTAATGTTGAAGGCCATGCCTGGCTCAGGAATGGGAAGCAGGAGGGACATGTTTCTCGTCCAAGGACCTCACCTCCCTTTGGGCCCACCTTTCCCTCACCCAGCCTCTATCTGTAGACTCATCTGAAAGGCTGAAGCTGTGACTCCTCCCTGGAAGCATCTGCCTTTGTACAGGGAAGTTTAGGAAGGCTGAAAGTCCTCCAGAGTAGTAATTCGGAATGAACTTCATAGCGATCTCAGGCCCAGAAGTGATCTGCAAATTTAAATCTGATGACCTTCCTGAAATATATCATACAGCCAACTGTCTGCTGGCTGCTAGAGGGCTCCCCATGGTCAGGGTCTTTGTCTCTCATGCCCCGAGAGCGTGAGGCAATGGAAACAATAGTAATAGCAAATGTTTATAGAACTGGCCTTAAGTGTGAATCTCTGGCTTGGACATTTTGATCTCATCTGAACCTCTCAGAAGTAAATGCCATCTCTGTCCCATATTCTAGCTGAGGAAGCCAAGACTTAGAGAAGTCTGATGTGGCCCCTGCTATTCAACCAGGAAGCATTGGGACCCAAACCTAGGCAGTGTGACTGTGGAATTTCCTCCCATAATGTCTGTCTCAGGTGGTTCCCAGGAAGTTGACCTTTCTGGCTATGGTCACAAACCCTCCTGGCTCCCTTCTGCCCAGCACTGGTTAATGGAAATAGAAAGATGAGAGGGGAATGGAGGCTGAAGGGTGAGGACAGAGAGGCCAAAAGCAGGAAGAAAGCTAACGTGGACTGGGGCAGCTGGCTGGGTTCCTGCGCCTTGGCTGTGCATGGCCTCAGAGCCTACACATTCCACAGAGCTCTCCTCACCCCCTGACACTACGCTCAGAAGCTGCTTTGAATTACTGTACCTCAGATCACAAGGGGAAGCAGCTTGAGTCTGAGGCCCTGGGCATGTGGCAGGCACAGGGGCTGCGGGGACTGCACACAGGACCCCAGCCCCACCCTCAGACAGGAGAACTGGGCAGGCCCCCCATAACAATGGGGCATCTCACACATTTCCCAAGGGCTGGGCCACCTACCGGCCACTTTCCAAGTCCATTTCTCATTTGCTCTTTACCATTTTGTGATGTCCACCACGAGCAATGCCTTTCACAGAAGAGGAAGTTGACTCAAGATATCCCTGGGTACAGCCCAGGCGGCTCAGCCCCGCTCTGTCCCAATGTTGTCTCGGGGCTCTCTGTCCAGTACTTTCTCCTGCAGAATCAAACCCAGCCCATCTCTCGCAGGAGGTCTAGTTCTTTAGCAGCAGATGAAATCAGTTGGCTCCTGGAAACACGTCAGCTGCTGAGGCCAGAGGACAAGTGCCAAAGGAAAGAAATACTTGAGATTCCTGTTAAGAAACAATGCTGGGTTTAACCTGAATAACACCAGAAAAAGAAAGGATGTCAGATGTTACGTAATCCTTGGAGACATGGATGGAAGCAGGGAACTCTGTGGGACAAATGTCAACAGGGGCAGCTTTTTCCCTGGGAGTGACAGAGGCAGGGAAGGCCGTGAATATACGCTGAGCCACTGTCCGGTATTACTTCAGATAGTGGCATGGCAGCTCTGTGGCCTAAGGAGACCCCCAGTCTGCAGATGAGAAAATTGAGGCACAGATCATGATTCTATCCTCTAGGACAGGGCTGAGATGCCCAAAAGGGGAGTGGGCTGCATGGTTCATTGTGGTGTCTAAGGGACCACACTTCAATAGCCAAGAAGTTACAACAACCCCAAAGCCCGTTACCCGAACGGACACACAGCGCACCAGATCCATCTGACAACCAGCTGGAAAACAAGTGCAAACTCAAAAATGTACTCAGTGGGGATCATATAACACCCTCCTCCCTCGGGGTGGAGAAAACTGTCTGGAGACAAAAAAAAAAAAAAAATCCTCGGATATTACAATGGTCTGTGGCCCTCCAAATCTCAAACCTAAACGCCGTCTTATTCCTTGGGATTTAATTGCTGTCTTTATGGAGAATGAAAATTACATTTTTCTCCATGGGGGAAAAGTGGATGACAATCAAGGGAGGGTTGAGAAACTGCTCAGTGAAGGAAGTCAGACACCAGCAATCACGTATATGTGAAACACCCAAACAGGCAACTCTGTAGAGAAGAGGGGTGAAGTAGACTCACAGTCGCCTAGGGCTGAGCATGAGAACAGGGAGTGACTGAAACTGAGCAAGAAAGATCTTTTTGGGGTGATGAAAATGTTCGAAATTTGAATTTTGGTGGTGGTTGCGCAACCCTGTAAACTTCCTGAAAGTCATTGACTTGCACACTGAAAACAACTGAGGTTTCGGGTATTTAAATTATACTTCAATAAAGCTATTTTTTAAGAAAAGGAAGAACACAGGCTTTAGGATCCGAGAGGCCTAGCTCTAGTTCTGGTTCCTCCATTCCCATGTTGCTTCATACTTCAGAATCCACATCTATAAAAACAGGCTGTGATGATCCAATGAGATGTATTAGCCTCTACTGTGTTGCTATAATAGAATACTTGATGCTGGGTAATGTATAAGAAAAGACATTCATTTTGGCTCACAATTCAGGTAGCTGGAAAATCCAGCCAGTGTGGCATTAGTGTCTGATGTGGGTGCCCTGACTGCATCGTATCATGGCAGGGAAGCAGAAAGAGAACAAGGGGCATATGGCAGGGACCAAGCATGCGAGATGTCCTACATCCCTCTCTCAAAGAACGTATCTGTCACAGGAGACCCATCCCGCTCCCATAAAATGCTGTCACTGCACCAATGATCTAATCATCTCCCACCACACCCCACCGCCTTTCAATGCCATTACCTTGAGGACCAAGCTTCCAATACATGAGCCTTTGGGGCCAGGCCATATCCAGATCGTACCACACGTGTCCAGGGCCCTGGCATATGACATGCATGTCTAAGGGCGGCCCCAGGACACCAGATGTGAGAAGATGTAGAAATCCTTTTCATCTTCAGGCCTCTGTAAGATAGCATCTCCTTGAGAAGCCTCTTAAACCCTGGAGGTTATTGCCCAACACGCTTATCTCTCTAAGCTGCTCACTGAAGTCTCAAGTGGTCCTTTGACTAGCTTGTCCTTGTCTGCCTCCTCATCCTCACTGGCTCCAGGCAGGCGGGGACCTTATCTCCTGCACCCATCCATGTCGGCACAAAAGAAAGTCACAAAAATATTGGTCCTAATTATTACTATTGGATGAACTGAACTTGTTCATCAAAAAAAATCACAGTTCTGTGGAGGATTCTTTACCTCAAAAAGACTTTTATGTCAGAGCTGGGCATGGTAGAACATGCCTGTAATCCCAGCACTCAGGGAGGCTGAGGCAAGAGGATTTTGAGTTCATACCTAGCTTGGGCAATGTAGTAAGACTCTGTCTCAAAAATGAAAAATAAAGGCTGGGGATGTAGCTCAGTATAAAGGCCCTGGGTTAAATCCCCAGTACTGCCAAAAAATAAACAAAACCCAACATAAACAAAAAATATCTATGTCAGGTTGTAAAGGAATGAATAATTCAGGGGAGGGAGCTGCTTTAATTACATCTATTCATTTATCCTGCACACTCAGTGTAGTGATTCTTAACCTAATGGCCAAGTGGGTTTGTGACACGACCTACAAACATGCAGCATAGGCTTGTGATCAAGCCTTTGTATTTGCTTTGGGATGATGGTCATTAGTGCTTACCAGCATCTCAGGGGTTCATGAAGAAACAAGGTCCTGATTCCCCAGTGCTCCAGGGGATATGAAAACTCCTAAGTGTGGAGAATATGCCCAGCCCTACCCATGACTAGCTTGCTCTCTTTCTCTCTCTCTCTCTCTCTCTCTCTCTCTCTCTCTCTCTCTCTCTCACACACACACACACACACACACACACACACACCACACACACACACAGCCCTGAATCTCTGGACTTCATGGAACTTCAGGTTGGGTGGCGCTAGGAAGTCTCACAAAGCTGCAGTCAGATTGGTTTCGCCAAGAGCCCAGGGACATAGGGACATGAGCTCCTGGAGTAAGATGCAAACAAGAGGCTGTGACTTGGGCACGGAGCAGGAAAGCCTGGAGGACACGGAGTGAGCTCAAACCTCTCGGCGCCTCAGACATCTACCTGGTGCACATGTGAAGGCTGAAATGAACAGAGGGCTGGGGACAGCCAGGTCCCAGTGGGATGCTGGGAGAACCTGAGCAGCAGGCTGGGGCTGGGGTGCCAGGCTGCTCCTGAGGGGTTCCAGGTGTTTGTGCAGCTATACACGTGCATGTGGGAGAGACACGGAGAGAAGAATCCGCTGTCTAGTGTGAACACACTTAACCCATCCTCGCTTAAAACAGGGTGTAGGACAGCAAGGGGTGCAGGAACCCAGCTCGTATTCTCTGAACATCATGGCTCTTAAAGAATAAAACCAAGGAGAGGCCCAGGGAGTGGGCTAATTACACCTACCAAGCGTACCAAGTGACAAATCACTTGGAAAACATAAATACATTTTCAAGGACACTCCTCCACTAACGATGCTAAAGTGTTTTTCTTTCAAACCCCAGCAAGAAAATCCAAGGGATGAAACAAACTTCGCTTATTTTAGTTTCTACTCAATTACCTGTTAATGGAAAAAATCTGGCACCAGCCGTAATGAGGCAGGCATGAGCTCACTGGCGTGGGGGGCGGCGCTGTCAGGGAAGGCTGCAACAAGCGGGCATTTATCTGCCTCTCTATAACCCTTTTCAGGCCGCTGTCAGGAGCCCGCTCGGAGCAGGCAGGAGGAGAAACTTGGAACCTGCTGCAGGCCTCCACGGCCCTCTGGGAAAAGGAAAATTGTTGTTGGCAAGTCTGCCTGGCTCCAGAAATTGATCCAGTGCCCCCCACTTGTCCGAGCAGCAGCAGACAGAGCTAAGAATTTTGTTATAATTAAATAACAGAGTGCTGATTGGTTGCTGGAGGTGGTCTAGAAACTGGTGTTTAAAAGCAGAGAGAACAACGGTTACTATTCATAGGTAAAGCCCAGAGTCTTAAAAATCCATCTGTTTCATTCCCAAATTTAGGCCAAAAAAATGCTCACTTGCTGTCTTTAAAAATACCACCTGCTTTGCGATGTTGTATAATGCACTATTATATAAGGTGAAGGGGGCGCAGGTAAGGGCCCGGTGGGAGGACACAGCACGGTGGGCACGGCACCTTCCCCCTTCGGGAAACACACAGCACCGAGCGGCCCAGGCTGTCTGCTCCAAGGCCTCGCCTCACCCTTGGTGCCCAGCACCAGCTGGGGGCACTGAGAGGCGTACCGGCAAAACTCCAGCCAGCTGAAGTCAGCATCCCCCAAATACCAGGCCCAGCCGCTTGCTGACACCGACCTCTACCCACCCGGCCTTGGGGTCACCCATCAGAGCCAGAGCTGCATTGATTTGTGATCTAATCCGTAGTCTGCCTCAGCTGGGCTGCAGGGTGAGACCCAGGCTCCTGGAACAAAGGGTAGAAGCATCCCAGCCTATGACCTTCCCCACACACAGCACCCTAACCCTAGGGTGGGACAGGCACAGGACATAAGGGACCCAGTGAAATAGCCCTGTTCCTCCCAAGCAGACAAATGTCCCAGTCTGGGCCAGCTCTGACAGCGTTTCCCAAGGCTCAGAGAAACTGTAGGACTCACTTCTAAAGATTCTCATCTACAGGATGAGTGACAGAAATGGGCTCTATAGTTGTGCGCCTAAGTTGGATCCCTGAGCTGCCACTTTTTGGCTGACTGATCCTGAAAACTCAGCTCTTTTCCGGGACAGTGGAAATAACAAGGTTAACATCATAGTACCTTAGTGAAGGCTTCAGAGAATAATATGCACTGTTTCACGTGCCTGGGAGGCCAGCATGGCGCCTGCCACTTTGGAGGCACCACGAGCAGGTGCTGCTGGGCTCCTAGGAGTTTCGTCTCCAGGTCACCATTGCACTGGAGTCTCCATACCTGGCTCATCACTCAAGATGGAGAACAAGTCTTGGTCCTGGCAGCTGGACTGAAATGCCCCACATTGAAGCAAGCAGTAGAGAACTCAAGACAATGAATGGGTAGCTCCTAGAAAGATCACTGCCCTAGACTGCAAGGAATACCCGGATGTAGCCTAGACCTTGCGACAGCCTGCTGTGTCGCTTCAGGCAGGATACAACAGCACCCCCTCTCTGGGCTGCAGTGTCTGGTGGCCCATGCTTTTGGCTCTTGGACGCTAGGCAGTCTAACTCTTGCAACGGTCTCCTGGAATTCCCAGCCCAAAGGCCAGAACTTAGATGTATCCACACGTCCCTTCTGGAGTTCTGAGACCCCAGGGGCAGGGGACTAACCAAGGAACCCCAGGAACTGTGTGAGTTCCCTCCACATGGGCACTGAGGGACCACTCTAATGTCACTAACATGCGCATGGGACTTCCCATTCCTGACCTCCTCCACCCTCACACCCTATAAAGCAAATGTGAGCACCAAAATGATTTCTAGCAGTTTCTGAACGTTATTAATAGAAACGGAATCCATTTAATTGTTGTTTATGCTCAAGAGGCCTTTCCAGAAGCCCTGTGCATCTACAGTTTTTGCTGTGAATTTCCTGATATACTTGGTCTCATAAAGCCAAAGAGGAATGTGGGTGAGGGGGTGGGCAGCACACAGCTTGTTTTGTTTTGCATAGTAACCACCTCTACCCTTACGATCCAGAAGAAGTTAGCATTGCATAGCCAGAATTCTTCATAATTCCAAAAATCAAGTGAATGGGGAATTAACCATTTCTCAGAAAAGGTTCGTGTCATGACATGTTGACTCCCTCTTTGTTATGGTGTGTGTCTGGGTGTCCCCCCAAAGCCTCATGCAGTCATGGGGCGGGCTTCTAGACTTTATGACTGATTCATGGTCCAGTGTTGGGATTATGGGTGTGAGTGCTACACTTGCCCTTGGGCAGGTAGTTTGCAAGCAGTGTAAGGGAGGGAAAGAGGCTGTTTGCCAAGGCTCCTTTCTTTTTGCTCTTGCTGTTTTTGCTGTCTTCTGCTGCCAGGAACTGTTGCCCTGTGCCATGTGCCACTCTGCCTTGGAGCCAGCTGATTATAGACTGAAACTTCCACAAACTGCTAGCTAAATAAACCTTTCTTTCCTTAATTCTGGGTGTCAGGTATTTTGTCTCAGCAATGAGAAAAAAGTAACCAAGACACACTTTAAACCCCCTTTCCTGGCCATACAGCAGGCAGTCTTAGTTTACTCCTTCTTCCAAACCAGACACACAACTGAGAAGCCTTTTGTGTCCCTCACCCATCAAGTGTCACCTTCAGTATTTCAGTAGAATACTGCATATGTAACCTCCGAGGAAAATCTAGCAGCCTCTGTGAGCACTGATGAGAACTTCGCATCTGTTTATGACAACTACAGTTTATTTATCTACTCCATTAGGGATGCAGAGTGAGCTTGCACCTACTTTTTGACCATTATGAAAGATGCTACTGCAACCATCTAATAAGTAGGTCATTTGGATATCCCTCTGTGGGTTATGCAGTCCTAGTTTTTGGTTTTGCTTTTTGCTCATTTTTAATTGACTAAACTATCTTCTTTTGATTGTTAGGAATTCTTTTCACTTCTGCATATTAGTCCTTTGTTGGATAAGTGTGTTGCAAATATTACCTTCTAGAAGGTGGCTTGTCTTTTCCCTCTGTTCATTGTTTGTTTTTCTTTGTGTGTGTGTGTGTGTGTGTGTGTGTGTGTGTGTGTGTGTGTGTGTGTGTTTGTTTTTTATTGAGATAGGGTCTTGCTATTTAGTTCAGGCTGGGCTTAAATTCACTGTGTAGCCCAGGCTGGCCTGGAACTTGCAGTGAACCCACTATCTCAGTCTCCCCAGTGCTAGGATTACAGGCATGTGCCACCTGCTTCTTTTTTTTTTACTCTTTAAATAAATGCTTTTTAGCAAACTAAGAGCAGAAAGGAATTTTCTCAACTTGATAACATGTATCTACAAAAACATACAGCTAACATTATACTTTGGTGAAATAATGATTATTTTTCCTAGGTTCAGAAAAAAGAAAAGCAAATCAATACCTCTGCTCCTAGTCAACATTCTCATGGAGGTTCTTGTCAGCCAAAGAGTTTCAAAATCTTTAAACCTCAGTCTACTCATGTGTAAAGCAGGGACAATTATACCTGTCTTGCAGAATTATTGTAAAGGTAAATAATATGTGAAAAATGATTCATGCAATATGTGGTAGACTGCATTTTTTGCGCCCAATTATTCCTCCCTGTTGTGTCATTTACCACTTAGCCTTCCTGGGCCTTCAGCTATGGACAGTATACTTTCCCACCCCTTTGGTCTGTGTCTGAACCCTATGCTTTGGCTAACAGAAAGTCCCTGGGATTGACAATGTGTCCGTTTTAAACTGGAGACTTAAGTCCTTCAGAGGACTCCAACTTTGTTGTTGCAACTTTAAAAAATGCCCATGGTGGCCACTATTCTCACATACAGGGACACATTGAACAACTCCAAACCCAAGCGATCCTGCAGCCATGCTTAGCCAATCGCGTTAGAGTTACAGCCAACTCACAGATCTAACAGCAAGAAAAGTAATGCCTGCTCTTGTAAGTCTCTGAATTTTAGGAGAGAGTGTTACGCAGCATTCTTGTGGAACTAGCTGACAAATACACTTGGTAAATAGTGAGTACTTAATAAATAGTAATTGTTTAACTCAAGTCTCAGTTTCTTCACCTGAAAACTGGAAATAATATTATAACAGAGATCTGTTGAAAGGATTAAGGTAGCTAATATGCATGTAAAGAGTTTATTTCCAAAGATGTACTCCAAGAAACATTCATAGAAGTCTTCTATGGTCAATTACATTTGGGAGATGTAGATAAAGGAAAAAGGAGTAACTACAGCAGCCTTTCTGAGTCCTTACATTTGTAGGATTGATGAGCAGTTTGAAATGCAGAGGAACCATAGGATGAAATGTTACCCACAGATCTGACTAAGAAGACTCCATAAGACTAAGGCTCCATGGAGACCATTGTGGAAATGCTGCTGTAATATACTTAGCAAGATGTCCAGCAGGAAATGTTATTCTATTAACATTTTATATACCGTGACTACTACATTACAATATATTAAAGTTATTATATTCAATGTATTATAACTGTTAATATTGTTCAGATTTGTTAATATTGTTCAGATTGTTAATACTGTTCAGATTTTAAACTTTTTTATCTATCATAGTAAGAAAGATTTTACATAATGCAATAGGCACATATAGCAATAGATCCTATTTTCTATTTCATCTTATTTTTTGAAATGCCAGCCTTGAATCATAATCTCCTGACCTAGCCATGGGTTGCAACCTGTCATCTCAAAAACACTACTGTGATGATCGACTGACTGTGTCAACTTGAGTGCGAGAAGTTTAAAACTAAATTGGCTTAGCAGTTCTACACCCTAGGGTGAGGAAGACCCACCCTAGGAAGACCTGTCACTTGAATGGTATAAAGAGGAAATGAAAAAGGACGGATCAGCGCGTGTTCTAGTCTTCACCTTCACCTTGGATGCAGACTCTGACTTCCGGAGCAGACTCTTCAGCCTTCCCTTGCAGGCCCATTGGCCTCCTGTAATGGATTTCCTACAGGACACTGCAGTGAGCTCTAGACCTTCAGCTGAATCCTTTGGTCTCCAGTGTGCACACACCCTCTGCACTCTTCCTCATCCGACTCTGTGAGTGGCCATTGTAAGCCAATCTTGTAATTTCTTACATATTTGTATATCTTGTGTTATAGCTGTTTCTCTAGTAAACACTGACACAACTATATAATGTGTATTACAATACCTAATACATACTGATATACTTTGAATTTCTTCCAAGTCGAGGATTCTTTAACTTGTAGTGCTGAGTCCAAAATGGTTTAATCCATGCAATGATCAACTATCTTTTATCATGGTTATAGATCCCAAAATCAGAACGAGAAAGCAAAAACTCCTGCACAGAGAAGGCAGGAGGCATACCAGGTTGTCTTGCAGCATAAGCTTCTACCTGGCCCCCAAAGCCTCTGGTGAGCTCTGCCCTCCACCTACCTCCGGCCACCCAAATGACCTGTGGCTTTGACATGGCATAGTCCAGCTCTGCAGGCTCCTGAAGATCTTAGGTTTAGTTTCCCAGATACTGTTATCTGCTTGTGAGGAAGCTACTTACCCTCTCTGAGCCTTACTTTCTGCCCCTGCAAAATAAAAATAAAAGCAATCTCTGTCCCCCAGGCAGATTCAAGGAGAAATGCAGGCAGCATTCTTAGCATATCTTCTTTCATTATCCTCACACAAAACTCTTTCAAAACTGTGTCCTGCAAAACAGCTCAGGATTGAGCTCAGAGAAAGGAATGAGAACCAAGCTGGCTTCCTTCACACACATGCCAGTGCCTACCAGTACATCTGATGTAAGTAAAAGCCCAAGAGACAGTCACTGACGGAGTGGACAGATGCATGAAGGTATGGATGTGCTGCTCACAGATGCCCCAGTTTTACAGCAGAGTTGGCAGTGCTGCCTGTCAGTCTCTCCCTGGAACTCACAACAGGCCCCGCCGCTGCCCCAGGCCTGGGGGTGAAAACCACACTCAGACCTTGGTGGGAGAAGCAGCAGCCAACCTCAGACAGAAATCCTTTAGGAAGTCAAATCTATGGCCCTGTTCATTAGCGATCCCAGCTCTGGTCTGTGGCACTTGCCTCAGGCACCATTCACAAGAGACTTTTAGGTTACTCCTTAGACTCTTTCCAAAGGGCTTTAATTAAAAACTCATTTCTATGCCACAGAAAGCACCCCAGCCAGTGCTGTGGCTCCCTGAAGAGTGGAGGTCATTTTCAGAAGGCCATTAAGTTTCAGTTGAAATGGACAGCCTGGATGAGTCACTATGTCCCTGGGCCATGGGCAAGTGTCTTCCACATCTAGATTTCTGAGGTTCTCTAACTCTGGCATGAAGAGCTGAGCTCACAGAATCTAACAGAGAAGTGAGGAAGACATAGGTGCCTAGCCTTTAGCTTTTGTTACTGTAATAAACACTGTGACTTATCATTCTAGGCACGCTACATTTTAGATCTCCTAAGAATCTGTCCAAATGAGTACAACTGTCACCAACTGTTAGCTCAAGAAGCAGGCCCTCTGGAGAAAGGAATTACCCAAGGCCACCATGGTAGCCAGGTGCAGGACCCTCCGAGCTCAGCCTCACTCCACTGCCTCCAGCTGCTTCCTCTGCTGAAGTCCTGGATCTGGATGAAAGGCACTCCTGACCCATCAGAATAAACATAAACCTTCATCAATGTATCTGGAATAGAAAACCACACTATAATAATCACTTTTGCACTATCCAAGACCACCACCGACAGAGGGACAACTGCCCATCCTAGAGGGTTCTGTTGTCCCAGGACCAGCAAACTGGGCTGAATGGTGGTTCTCCAAAACATGCATCCAGATCCTAATCCTAGAAGTTGTATTACTAATCTGTATTACTTTATCTGCAAAAGATGTTATTAAGGATCTGAAGAAAAGAAGCAAAGCCAAGACTGTCCAAGGGGGCCTGACATAAAATCATGTATATCCTTTGGAGTGATGTGGCTACAATCCAAGAAATGCTGACGGCTGCAGGCAGTGGACAGCAGTTGAAAGGGGCTGGAATAGGAGCGCATCCAATGCCACCTTTGGAGGGAGCACAGCCCTGCCACATCCTTGGTTTTGGACTTCTGGTCTGCAGGGCTAAGTTCTGTTGTTTTAAACCATCAAGGTTGTGTGATTTGTTACAGCAGCCATGAGAAGCATACACCCGTGTCCAAATGTGTTTGGCTAGATCCCATCAGCCAGGAATCATGTGGCTGAGAGAGTTATTGTCTCCTAAATGTTGTCTCAAGGTCTCTTAGTAACAAAAATCCACAGATCCACTCCTAGACAAAATTGGAAGATGCTCAGTCTGAAAATAAACTCTTGGAGTAGGAGGACATCAAACAGATGTACAAAGGAAATGGTGAAGGACGGGACATGGCCCAGCGAGTAGAACCTGGCCTGCTGAGAACAAGACAAAGCCTGAGACAAGGGAATTCCATATTTGGGTGGAAAGAAGAGCCTCAAAGTATGGATCCAACTGTGTAGGGTAGGTGAATATATGGGTAGGTGACTCTATTTTAAATTCTGGCAATAGATCTGCCCTTGGGCTGACTGATGACCTAGGGACAGCCCTCTGCCCTTTTTCTGGCCTTTGTAACAAGGACACTGAATTCTAGCATGGCTAAAGGGTGAAGAGGGGCACGTGCAGGTTGTGACAATGCTAAATCAGGGAGCACTATGGAAAGCTTCCGTTCTTCTGCTTCTCACATGACACACACGTCTAGGTGGCCAATGTCATTTTTCTCCTTCAACAAATACCTATGGAGCACCCACCAAGTGCCCAACATAGAGCTTGGTCCGTGGCTACAGCAGTAGACATGAAGCCACACTCCTGTCCTTTCACAGGCTGTCCAGAGAAAAGGCTGTCAACTGGAGTGGCTCTGCTCCCCTGGGACACATTTGGGGATATGCGATGACACCTCTGATTACCATGCTTGTTTAGGGGAAGGTGGCACTAACCTCCTAGCGGGCAGAGGCCAGGACGTTGATAAATGTGCTGCAATAGAGGAGTGGCTCCCACACTAAGAATTACCCATCCTCAAATGGCAACAGTGCTGAGATTGAGAAATGCTGTGCCCTCGAGGGGCCTGAGCAGGCAACACCCATTGCAAAACAGTGAAGAGTGAGCTAATGGAGCGGGAAAGACTGGGATGAAGGAAAATACGGAGACAGACACCATCTACCTTCACAGGGTTGGACAGTGAGGACGTGAGGTCCACCCTGAGAGCTGAAACGTGGGGATAGGGGTACCAGGCAGAAAAAGCAGCAGTGCTTCTAGGTAGCCATGCTCCCTGGAATTGAAGAGGGGAAAGTGAGCAGGCAGGTGAGGCAGAGAAACCAGAGGAAGAAACGAGGATGCCCTTTGAAAGGACTATTCCACTACTTCTGCCAGGGTGCAGAAGAGCCATTTCTACTCTAAGGTGTGGTTTTACTTAGTGTTAAGAGTGTGGCTTGGGGGCTGGGGATTTAGCTCAGTGGCAAAGCGCCTGCCTGGCAAGCGCAAGGTCGTGAGTTCGGTTCCTGGTACCGGAGAAAAACCAAAAAAAAAAGAGTGTGGCTGGGAGTCAGGTCCCCATGTAAGTCCCAACTCTACCACCTACTAGCTGTGGCCTCGGGACAAGACTTTTATACCCTGATCTCCTAAATCCATTTTTAGAGCATAAGGCAGGGGGTGCAGGAGGACAGTATCTTCCTCGGGGAGTAGTGTTAGGATTCAATGAGAAAATGCACATAGACAGCTTGGTACAACGCCACCAATATGTGTTCTTATTTTTATTCTCAAAGGTCACTCTGCACCCAGTGTGCAGAATAAAATGAGGAAGGACAAGCAGAAACACTCCACACTGGGAACACAAAGTAAAGCGAATGCAAAACACAGAAACTTCACAGAACAAACTAGCTCTAGCAAAGCCGTTTCCAGGGAGCTTTAAAGTCCTTGCTGAGACACTGTGGTCACCTTAAGTAACACCGGCACCAGGAGCGGAAATCAGTATCCTTTGAAGGTACGGATGTCCTACATAAACGGAACAGCGTATCGTCCATCTACCTCATCAGCGAGAGAAGTAACCGGGTGGAAACCACAGGAAGATCTTTTTTTTTGTTTTTGTTTTTTGTTTTTTGTTTTTCTCCGGTACCGGGAACCGAACTCACGACCTTGCGCTTGACAGGCAGGTGCTTTGCCGCTGAGCTAAATCCCCAGCCCCACCACAGGAAGATCTTTACTGCAGTTCCCCTTGCTGATGGGGACCTCACACTCTGGCCAGGGCACAGCCAAGAACTTGGGTCCCACAGACAGTAAGCCTCCTTCACACACACACCGCTAAGAGAATCACATCAATCCAATCTTGTAACAAGCTATTTGTTTAGTTTTGTAACAAGCTATTTGTTCAGTGGCTCACTGCTAGAGAAAGGGTTGCAATCTGACACCCTTCCATCTCTCCCTGCAGGCAGCTCTGAGAAGTCACGATACTTCCTCATCCATGATAACCAAGCGGTAACCATGTGGCTTCTTAAGTCCATGCTCCCTGAGCTAAGTCTCATTCACCAGAATTAAATCCTTTCTGCTCAACGCTGTCGGAGGGATGAATAGGATATATGAGAGTAACTGCTGTGATAGCCAAATCAGTGACATTTGCTCTGCAATTATGCTTTACTTTCAGAACCGCACTATTTATTGATAGTGGCAGAGCTGAATACGGGGAAAACACCCCAGGGACCTCGTGATATATGGGTAATCTGCAGGTGACACACGATACAAACCAGGCACCCAAGCCACACCAGCTGGGCATCAGGGAAGGAAATGAGTCACCCCCTCAGGAAAGGATGCGGAAGTCATCCCCTTGCCACCCACCACCCACACACTAGCTACATGGTCTCTCTCTAGGCACAGAAACACACTGCTTCTGGTGAGGGTAGGTCCAGTTCCTAAGGTGGTTTCAAGTCCAAATCACACAATCAAGTGACCAGCCTTTATCTGCACATACTAAGTTGCTTTTATTAATCCAGAACGGCATGCTACAGATACTGTACAGCATGAACATTTATTCATTACAAAAATGGCTTTCAAACCATTAAAAATGAACTTGGAATAAGAGCATAAAACGGAACAGTAACATCACAACTGTTAGGAAACATTCAAAGTATTCACAAAAAATGTTATAGTTAGCATTTTAATAAACCAGAGAAAAATCAGAGACAGTTTTACAATCGCTTCATGTCAACTACAATGGCACTGAATGAACAGGTTTCAGCTTTATACAGCATTCTGCAACATCAACATGCCTAGGTTTTTTTTTAGTTTTAAAGTTCGCTACCTACTTGTATGTAATATGTGTACATAAAAGCGGCAGCTGGTTTTTCGTTTAAGAGTAATCTAATATACAGAATTTTGGCCCTTAAGGGTTTATACCTCTTCATTTAAAATGCTTTCTGGACAATCTGCTACCAAACACATTTTGTTATAGGTGACATTAAAACTACATACAAATCTACCTATGTAACATCACAGCAAAACATGATGAACAAAAAGTACAGCATCAAAAAGAGGGAGAAAGCTAAAGTCACTGAGAGTTTTGGCACATAAAAGTTTTGCACACGGTCAGTCCATGTTCCTAAGGGCGCAGGGCATTTGACTAGGAGTTCAAAAGGGAAACAAGGGCAGTTCCCACGGGTGCTCAGACAGCATCGCTAGCATTCCCTCACTAACGTTCAAGTCTTGTTTTACATAATGGCTTTTAAAGCAACTTTTGTTAATGCTACTGATCCTTAATGCAACTATGAATGTCCATTTGGTGGCATCTGGGTTTCATACAGAAAAACAAACCAACAAAAAAAGAGGTCAAAAAGGGAAACAAAAAAATATATACACATTTTTATATATAAACTTAAAAACCTTGTACAAATGAGTTGTTATATATAAGATGCTTATGCTAAGGGGAGGGGGAAAAAAACTTTATACAGTTTCAAGAAAAAAGGAAAACATATTTTAAAAGGGGACAACGTACAGGTACGACAAGCAATCTCTAAAGCAATAAATACTACTGGTCCAACAGCGCTGTGATTCCGTTAATTGTTGAGTAGTATCCCCCTCCCCCCCAAAAGAACAACACCATGGAACAAGGTATATTAACACATTTTAACCCTTTGTTTCTGTACATTTAAACAATAACAAGTAACATCACAATAAAAGTTGTTTCACACAGAAAAAAAAAAATAATGGCACTGCATTCGTCGTGCCCCTACGGTTTAAAAACCAGGTGTAAAATGATTGGTTCGCAAGCTCATATTTAATACAAATAATACAGAACTCCTTCTGGAGGGCTGCTTCAAAATTGCTTCTCTCTCTTTTTTTGTTTTTTAATCAGTCTTTTAAAACTAAGCTATCCGAACTACATAACAGTTATGTATATATATATATGTATATATATATATATATATTTTAAACGCTACAAAGACTTTAAACAGCTGTTGATAAAAATTTTGGTAGAATCATGAGGTTCTTCTCTCATCTACATATTTAAAAGGAGAAATTGAAATAAGAATGGGTCAAATATTGACCAATGAACTCGATAAACATCAACTCATGTAGCCACGTGGCACAAAATTAAAAAGCACAGAACAAAAGCTTTCCAGGTGGGAGGAGGCGCAAACCGAGAACCGAGGACGAAACACTCAAACCAAGCAGGGCTGACGAAGCTAAAGCTATTCTAAAGACTTGGTTACGAGGGACAGAGGCTGGGGCTGGGTCCCGGCCAGCGAGTTGTGGGAATGTAAGGAAGATGTTGACGGCTGTGCGAGCGATGAGGAGGGGGCGATGGGCAGCTGCAGGGCGCCAGGTGGCAGGTCCAGGGCCCCATTGGGACAGAGGGCAGAGGCCTTGCTGTGGGTGGCCTCGGCCAGCAGGAGCGCGGGCGGTGGAGGCATCATGGACAGGTGGGCCAGGGGGTCAGGCTTCAGGGACAGCGAGAGCGGCTGGGTCTGCTCAGTCTGTGACTTGGCGTCTTGGGGAGGGGAGCCTAGCAGGTGTGGGGAGGGGGGAGGCGAGTCTAGTAAGCTTCCATCTGAAGAGGGTGGGCTGAGGCAGCTGCCTTCACCTTGTATGTAGCGAACGCACTTTTTTTTTCTCCTAGAAACAGGGGGAGAGAGTTATCTGTGAATAAAGGGCAAAGATGTCAAGGGAGAGGTTATCTAATGCTCACGGCCGAGTTGAAGTCACCTAACGGATGCCCCAATGCACAGCAGGCCCGGTGACCAGTGACACCACCGGGCTGCAGGTTCCCTTAGCCATGCCCTTGTCTGCGTCTGCTCTGCCATGCAGAACACTTACGAATGCACCCTACTCTACTGCCCCCCACCCCCGCTAGACATCCACATTTCCACCCTGCCCAAATATAAAGGAGCAGATGAAAGGCTGGCAGTCAGTCACCTGCAGACAGTGGACCACTTGCCAATAAGTGGCTTTGTCCAAAGTGAGATGAACAGAAAAGCTTATTTTTTTTTTTTTGGACTTAGACGTCTTCACTTCCCCATCGCCTTTGCTTGCTCTCCCTCCCCAGGTCCCACCACTGCCACCCCCAGCCCCCGATGACGTGTGCGCGTGTGCATGTACGTGTGTGCATTTAAGAGAAAAGACAGAGCTCCTTCCCCAGCCGCCTCTTTATCAATATGAAGCTCTCAAAATGCTGGCTGTGGAGCCCACAGAGCTGAAGGCAGCACTAGCGAGAGGCTTAAAGGTTTTAACACACCACCACCGGGAGGCTGCTGGCGCCCAGAGAGCTTGCGGGCTTGTCTGTTAAGAACCACACCAAATCAAGAGAGGTCAGAATCAGGTGAGAGGGGAGGTGGGGAACAAAAATAAAACAAAATAAAACAAAAAGAATGAAATCAACAAAAGAAAACAAAACAAAACAAAACAAAAAAACCAAAAAACCACCAAAAACAGGTAGAAGAGGATAAACAAAGGTGGGGGAGGGGAAGAATAAGAAAAACAGAAAATGATCCAAAGGAACAAGAATAACTGGTTGTATGGCCTGCAGGTTGTGGATTAAATTATGATTCAAAGTTGATTTTTTAGTTTTGGGGTTTTTTTTTGTTTGTTTTAAAGATTTGGGGCTCCCCCTCCCCCACCCCCTAGTGAGAAGGTTGGAAGGAGAAGCGGTGAGGATGGGATGGAGGGGCATCCTGCTCTTGTCCCAGCAAGTAGAGGGCGCAGCGAGTGATGACCAAGAAGAAGTGCCAGGGAACCGCAGCATGGACCTTCCTGGGCTGGGTTTCTTGTGACTAGTGTTTGAACCAGAAAGACTAACTCTGCCTTGACCAAAACCAGAATCGCCCCTCTCCACGACCTGTTCATGTAAGAAATAGGAATGTGAATGTCAGAGCCTTTCTTCCTTATCATCAAAGGATGAGGTCAGGGAAAATCAACTCAAGAAATCGGGCATGTGACTTCAAAGCCTCTCCCACCATTAATCCCAGCCTAATGGGATCCTACTTGGTAGGAAGGGAGATCCTGGTGATTGACTCACTAATGCTATGAAAATCATGCAGATTTGGGAATGTGCTCATCCAAGGACCCTGAGGTACAGTCAGAACCATGGCGGGGAACACCATCTGCAAACAAGTATGGGAGCACTGGCCAGCTTCCCGCTGCTGCAGAGCAGCCAAGATGCTGCCTCCATGAATGTCGCCACTGCTGGGCGGCAGTGCTGGCCTCTGTGGGAAGGGGCGTACTGCGATCATCTTCCGGGCTGAGCTCCAGAGCGATCTGACCTGTCCGTCAGTGCACGGGGCATGGACTCCGCAAGACGGCAGGAGGGGAGGGAAGGAGGGGACAATGGAAGGGAACATGCTTGGTCCTCCTGCCTCCCAGAGGCTAAGGCCCAGTAGGGCTGGTGGCCTCAGGTCCTTCTGTCCCATCTGGGTCAGAAGCAGTGTGGGCAAGCAGAAGTAGACCCCACTTCACCCTCAGTCAGTTTACCCAAGTTCCTTCTCCTCCCTGGGACAGACTGGCATAGACTATGGGTTCTGCGCCTGTCTCAGGAAGAAAGGTAGATACAGTAACTGAGCCTCTGTTTTAAATCACCTTAGCCTGCAGATCAAAACATGCTCAAAAACTAAGATGTCCATGCATTTTAAAAATGGGGTACGGAAAGGAGGAGGAGGCGGGAGAGGGCATAAGCAAAACTGAGAAAGCAAAAGGGGAAAATGAGAGAGAGGAAAGGAGAGGCGAGGGCAAAAGAGAGGGAGGGACAACCAGGAAGACAAGGGAGTGGCATCAAGCAGCATTCCGGGCTCTATTAGGCAGAGAGAAAGGATGGGAAAGCAACTTGGTGGGCTCAAAACAGAGTCTGGTTAAAATGTCCTCAAATGCCAAATAGAATTAGAAGCCCTGTGTGGCAAGCTAGGAGCCCTGCTTGGCTAGGAGCACTTCTGGGGCTTTCCACGCCCCTCCCAACCTCCTTATGGTGTGGATGTTTCCAAATCACGGGGATGGGGGCATTTGGAACACTGGACATGAAGACTATGATGACAGAGCGATGCTCCCCCAACAGGGCCGAGCACAGGGCAGCTGGAACACACACACGTCGCTGGTGACTCGGAAAATGTCTCAGTTTGCAACTGCTTCTTACATTTTCTTCTCTTCTTTCTTTTTTTTAAGCCTATTTAGTCCTATTGATTTTAGCAACAAGCCAGACATGGTAATGGCACAGCTGAAAGGAACAGTTGGGGCAAGGGGACAGGTAACTACTTGTCCAAACCTCTCATTCCTAGTCACCCAATCTAGTCTCCATCTCCAGCCAGGGCCAGAGCTCTAGCGTATTCTGAAAGAAAACTAAGCCTTCTTCCTGACTCTGTTCTGGAGTGACACCTACAAATCTGCCAATATATCATGGTATGAAAAAAACGTCCCAACAGAGGAAAAGTGGCTTCTGGGGAAGCTCTGGGGGGTGAGGCTGGGGAATGGTGAGGGTCTCAGGAAGACCAGGGGCCTGTGGGCCTCTAGGACAGAAGGGCTCCCAGCGTGGTACTGTCAGACCCTCGAAGCTGCACTGCAGAAAACCATGCTTCAAACACACGAAGCAACTACATAGCTTTGTGCTTGGCAGAACTTTTTCCTTTTTTGGTAAAAATACCAAGAAAATTCTCATCTCTGGGGAAGACATCCATCCCAGGCTTTAAAAGCAAGGTGGTGGGGGGACCTGAGGGAAGGATGTCTGTCCGGATCAGAGTTAGTAATTACTTCTAGAAAGGTGAAAAACAAAAACAAACAACCAAAAAACACGGCCAAGTCTAACTCATTGCAACAGCTTCTGAAACAAGAAAGGGATTCATAAACCACCAGCCACCCTCATGGGTAAAATACAGTGGGCACCTGAGCCAGCCTGACTGTGAGCCATAGCCAACAACGCTGGCTGTGTGTAGCTAGAGAGCACGAGGAGCTTCTCTTTGTGGGGTGGGGGGTCCCCCAGGGCTGCTCAGCCATCATCTGGACATGGCTTCCATGGCCAGCCACCTTCCCCTTTGCATGTACAAAATGCTGATGGCTTCCCTGCCCTCCAGAGAATAAACACAGGCCTCATCTTCTTTGGCTCCTCCTAAGCACACACCTAATGAACTCTGTCAACTTGGGCATGCGATCCTTTCTGTGGACCAGGGCTGTGTTGACAGGACCTTTGTCACCTCTGTGAACACTGCTGCCTCACAGGACTGGAGAATTCCTCTCCCACGGAGTGGCCATCTAAAGGGCGTGTGCATGTCCCTATCTGTAGAGACCTTCGGGCCCTCTCCACTACATGAGACGCACTTCACCGGGCTCTCATACTGGCACCAGCAGGGGAGCAGAGACACCACAGCAGACTCGTGGGCATGCACGTAATGGGATGAACATCTGATCTAACGTCTAGACATGGAGCACATGGCAGAGGCATGGAGGAGAGGGACACGTGACAAGGAAGGCACTACAAACAGGGACGCGTGTTTGGGGTGTCGAGATACCTACCATCATAATATTCCAAATTCAAAGACTGCTTGTATCAGAACAAAGAAACAACAAATTTAACTGAAGGTGGTCATTAAAGGAAAAGAAACCAGACAGGATCTAGTGGGCATCCCTCCACCAAGAAGAAAGTACCTACACTTTCTCTGAGGAAGCAGGCTGGGTGGGGACCTGTGGGGGTGGGGGCAGTGAGAGCTTCGTTTGGACTCTTCGGGATTGACCTGGCTCTCAGGAGATGTAGTTCACTGCTACATACGTGCAAATTGATATACATGTATGTTTTAAACCTGCAGGTCCCACTATTTGCAGCCCTTTAGCTGGTGCATGCCACTCAATGCCACGCTTCTGTAAAACAATGTCAGCTAACCAAGCTCCTCTGTATAGACAGCTGCTGTTTTCAAACATAAAACAACCAAAGAGGCAAAATAGAATAAACGGGAAGAGAGGGAGGAGCCTGCCCCAGTGCACTTCTCCGAGAGCCTGGAGCCCGAGTGCACGGGAATGCTATCACTGCCAAGTCTGAACTCGGGAGCAGGGTCTCTCTATGCTCAGGGCCAGTGCCCATGTTAATAAGGCTGTGGTCTTAGTCCTGCCACCAGGGATATACACCGTATGTCATTTGTTAGAGCAGGGGGAGGAAAGAGAGAATGAGAAAGTGGGGAGAGGAAACAGCATGAAATTAGCAAGAAAAATTTGAAGAATGAGGCTCATTAGTCATTGATGCCAGTGGGAGAAGTAGATGGGAAGGAGGTCAAAATAAATTGTCACACTAAGATACCAGAAGGACAGAATGCTCTGATTTCCCAAAGGCCTCGCAGTGATTATATACCTGCACGGTTTGCACCATAAAGTCTGTCGGTCAAGCCCGAACAGTGCCCGACACTTCTTTGGAGTATTTGCATCTGTTAGCATAAGGTAAACACAAAAAACACAACACAATGGTGGGTCGTGCTCAGTTGGACGTGAAATCTCAGCTACAGATTAATTGTCTTCTACATCACCTTGGCTCTATCGGATACGCGTCCCTCACCAAGGGCATGAAAGGAAAGGACTTCTATGAGTCAAACAAAAAAAAATCAAATAAAATGATAAAACACACACACACAAAAACAACAACCAGAAACCAAAAAACAACAATGAAAAATAAATAAAAAGAGAGAGAGAAGAGGAGGGGAGAAAGTGACGTCATTTGCTTCTACCTAGGCCAGGACAAGGATCCTGGGCTGTCACAAGGAAGGGGTTGGCAGGCAACATTCCCTGGGAGAGGGCGCGCTGGGGTCTGAGTGGCTGACCCGAGGAGGCAAACGTGATGCTGTTTTACAGTGGCATTTTGGCTAGCAGCAGCAGAAAACAAGCACATCCCTCATCGAGCCCACACACTTGGCAGTGCCCCACTCCCTTGTGTCTCCTACGATCCACACACAGAGCTACGAAGCAACAGGCCAGAGAAGGGGGAAGAATGGAAGAGACCAGCTGCAAACCAGCACAGCGAATCTGGGAAACTATACACACCTGCAAGGGCCGCACCAGTTATTCTGTTGATCAAGGCCAAAGCGCGCTCGGCATTTCTTAGGAGCGCTCAGGTCTGAATGAGTTCAAGAGAGGAGCGAGCAGAAGAGGAGGACATGGGAGAAAGGGAGAGAGAGAGAGAGAGAAAGAGAGAGAGGGAAGGGAGGGGGAGAGAGAGATACAAATAAGAAAAAAATAAAAATAAAAAAGGGAATAAATCAATGACCTGGTTACTAAAGGCAAAATATTGACTTTCGTTTTTTAACTTTCTTTAATTAAAAAATGGCAAAAATCACATTCTTATTCAACTTGTGAAATTAGCTGTTGCAAATAAAGCTGCAGTATCCCTTCTTTAAGGACTGTGTCTTCGATTTGGTTTGAGCTGACAAAGGGAAGTTAGACACTGAAGAACTCACTCTTTCCAATTACTTTTCCTCTTTTTTAGTTCTGCTCTCCCCGCCCCCTTTTTGCCTCTCAATATTCTTTTTCTTAAAGAAGAAAATAAAGCAAAGGAGGGAATTAAGTTTGTAACATGCTTTTTTCTTCTCAGAGTATAATAGTTTAAAAAAGAAAAAAAACTACAAATAAAAAGAACAAAACAAAACAAAATGAAACAGAAGGAAATAAAGAAAGAAAAGGGTTGTGGTATTGGGATATTGCAGCTTTTGAAATGTGTATCTTTTTTAAAAAAATCTATTTTCATTAACACTAGAAGAGGAACAGATCGAGGTAAACAGGCTGTGTGAACGAGCTGTTAGGAGTTAGTTAGAAGCTCACAGCAGCGTGGAAGCAGGCACAGTCAGTAAAATGCAAGTGGATTTGCAAATTATGAGCAGAAAAGCAAAAGGACGAAAAAAACTAAAATTAAAAAAAAGCAAAGGAAAAAATAATCATACTGCGGATGCATGCTTGCATGAGAAACTTAGTAGGAGCAATGGAAAAAAAATGCCATTAGATTAAGGAGGTTTATGACTGAATTCCTTCCATTTTTTTTTTTCTTTACCAGTCTCTTTTAAAGAAATACTGCATATTCAATTTGCACAGTTAGTTCAGCTCTAAATCACTGTCATCGCTGCTTAAACAACTGTTATGGGAAAAATAAATAAATAAATGAAACAGAAGTTAAATTAAATTCAAAAAGCAACAAAAGCAACTGAAAAAAAAAATCTACTGAAACATGAAACCGTGTAGATGGTCATTTTAAAGAATGTTCAAATGTCATACGTGTTTAATGTTAATAAAACTATAATGGCAAGAAAAATTAAAAAACAGTTTATCAACTATTTTAATGACTCAAAATGACATTAGCACCTGTAATCGGAGGAAGTGAAAGGCAAGGATTTAGGAAACATTCGCTGTGTTCTGAAAAAAAAGAACAAATTATACAAAGCCTTCAAATTTTTGTTGGTTTGTTTGTAAAAGCCTGGTCTTCTCCAAGGGACCTCTCAGATTGCCTATGCAGTATTTCTAATTTCTTCTAGAGAATGACAAACCTCCTTAATTTAAAATGGGTGCAATTTACCACTGTAAAGGCATGCATCAAACATTCAGAACAGCCCAGTTAATATCCAACACTCACACACACACCCCGCCTACTCCCCTAGCACCCCCCCATCTCTTCTCTGACACATACAAAATAAGCAGACTGGCTACAGCCCGGCAGAGGCATGCCTACTGCTCGCTCTCCAGTTACAGGCTTTGCAGTTATTTAAAAACACATTCCACTAGAATTACAATGTGCTTTTCATGCAACAATGGATGTTACTAGCTTTAAAAGGGCAGTCGTGAAGCAATTAATTAAAGTGCATAAACAAAAAGCCTGGCTAAGATGGGTGCCCCCACAATGTCCTGGCCTTGAATCTCTCCTGCCTCCCCCAGAAGGAAGCCTGACATGGGAGTGGACCCCCACCTACCACTGCTTCTGTCACCCCGAGCACTGTAACTCACCATTGGTCTCGCCCGGCTGCTTGTCCCTTTTCCTCTTCTTCTTCTTTCCCTAAATGAGCAGATGAAAAGCAGGGAATTACTTCAGTTAACAGCCAGGAGGTGGGCATCTGGGCTCACCTGGAAGGAGAAGGCAGAGAAGGGACCACCCTGCCCCTTTACCCTCAGTGTCCTAGAATGGCATGCCAGCTGCAGGGGCACACTTCTTGGGAGAAGAGGAAAGGTCAGTGGAAGACCTCTTCACACCTGTGCCTGGGCTGGGCAGGGGAGGCCCAGAGCCAGGGCCAGGCCAGGAAGCAGTCTAGAGTGGACCTCTGAGGCCAAAGGGATGCTGTGATAGTCAGAGATGTTTAGGGAGCTACCCCACTTTTCCCACTCAAATCTCATGCACAAAGGCAAAGTGTCCTTATTTGGTATCAAGAAAATGCCAGTTGCGGTAGGGGCTTCTCAGAGCTGCAGTGCTTGGTTTTAAAAGTTGGGGGAGGTGGCCAGATAGAACAAGAATTATCCGGGTTCCTTTCCAAACTGCTGGGAGGACATCCACCGGACAAGGTAAGTTTCCCCCAACCCCCTCTGTCTTATACAGATGCTCCTCCACCACCCATGGGGTAGCATCCCAAGAAACCCATCAAGAGTGAAAAATATCATAACCTGAAAACGCACAAAACACACCTGACTTAGGGAATGTCACAGCTTAGCCTAACTCACCTCAGACATGCTCAGAACACTGTCACTGCCATACAGGGGGCACAATCGCCCTACAGAAAGCCTATCTTATAACACCATGTACACAAAGCCCATTTTATAGCACAGCATTGAAAAACCTAAGTCAAACCATCCCTGGTCAGGGGCTGTCTGCACAGCAAGCAGGACCGCACACCCATCCAGGCAAATCCACTCATTTCCTCCTCCCCAAAACCCTCCACAGCAGACAGCACTGCCATTCCAATTCTACAAATGAGGACACTGACACGCAGAGGGTGAGGTGACTTTCCTACAGTACCACAGCTAGCTGGAGGTGGGCCAGGGTGAGAACACGCTGCCCTGCACACGGCAGCCTCCACCGCAGGCTCTGCCGCCTGCTATTTACTGCCTGGTCCTGCAGGAAGCTGTTTCAACTGACAAAGGGGTAGACTACTCAGAATCATTCACCTCCTTGGGCCTGACCCTCCCGGATACCTTGGCAGTGTGCTGGGGAGGACAAGGCCTCACACTGCGGGCAGCTGTATGGAGTGACCGCCTGTTCTGGGTCTGAAATTCGCCCCCTCCTCACCTCCCTGGCCCTTACACTACAGTGATGTGGACACCAAAGAGAAAAGGCCAGTGATGGACAGAAACCCTGAGAACGGCTTGGGCTCAGAAGAAACCACAGTGCAGATGCGTGGAGCTTGGGCTGCACGGCCGGCGGTGAGCACCCACATCAGGAGCATCTCTGCTCACTGGGGCTAGCACCGGAGTGAGCTGTGGCTTCTGGGGTGCTTCTACTTAGGCATGCTATGTGCCTTGGTGTGCAACCAAAACACAAAAGCCCAGAGCCAAGAGCCCCCTGGCTTTCTTGATTCAGAGACTCAAAGTAAAACTCAACAGAAGTTCAGCCCGCATCCTCCACAATATCTCATCTACCCATTTCCACATCCTTGTGGAATAGTCTGTGGGAGCTGCTGTTTAGGATACCAAGGGAACACGGTGGGGCCAAGAATAATGCTGTTCAGACAGAAGGCATCTAGAGGACAGGGGTTGGGTACCCACAGGAAGACCCCAATGAGCAAATGGTGTAGGATGTACCTCCTCTGCCTAAGGCTGCAGAGTCAGGAAAAAAGTAATGTTCTAATGTGACACCAAGGGCCAGCTATTACTGTGGGACTCAACATGTTTCTCTTGGGCTCTAAAGAATGTACCAAGTCTGAGAAGCCAGGTGTGACTATATGACTCAATCCTATTTTCCTCAGGTGGTCATATAAAGTTTTCTGTCACTGTTCGGCTGAAAGAGCAGGAGTGCAGAAGAAGCATGCAGTTACCTTGGAAAACATTTTCTAGGACACTCTTGGGCTTTGCAATGACCAAAGTAATGTGCAAAAACTCTGAGGTCAAGTCAGTTGAAAAGAAATACTAGCCAGGCATGGTGGCACGAGCCTGTCACTTCAGCACTCTGGGGACGCTGAGGCACGAGGATCAAAACTCTGAGTCCTGCCCAGGCAACTTAGCAATTAAATGCGACCTTGTTTCAAAATTTTAAAAAAGGCTTGAAAGAAATACTAACAAGTTTCTGCAACAATCAAACCCACAAAACCTTCAACTCTGTCACTCTTCCCTGGAACACAAAAGGAAAGTGTGAGTGTGTGTTCACACTCGTGTTACAGGCTATCAAAGCAGGAATCTGACAGCAGCCTTTCAAGAGATAAAGCTTCTGCAGCTCTGGAATCGGCTCCACATCACGCCCACTTCTGAATCTTCTCAGGAGTCCTGCTCTTACACCAAACCACCTTCTCAATGTAGAACCGAGCAGAAGCCAGGTCAAGCGCCTCACCGACCTTCTGAAACCTAGAAAGCACATCCGAGAGAAGCCTCGGGGAACACTTTGTCTAAGTGACTCTCAGGCAAGTCAGGCACCACATTCCTTTGATGCTGTGGCAGAGTCTGCCTTGTCTCCTTGTAGAGATTTCACTCTGCACAAGGCCAGGGGACACGGTCCGTGTAGACCCCATTGTAAAAGGCACACCCTAGGGTTGAGAAGCGCACAGCCCGTGCAACAGTACGTGAAGGTACTACTGCGACCCAAACTATCCACTGGAGATCTGGTAGCTACGTGGTACCATTCTAGATCACCCAAGAACCGGGCAGGCAGAAGCCGAAGATGAACACTAAGCCTGTGACCCTAAATCACGAGTGCCGCGGTCCTGAAGAGATACGACTGCTGTGTGTGCAGGCTGAGGAGGAGCTGCCACTGTAAAGCTCTACCCCGGGGTCAGGTGGGAGGGCAGGAGCTTTCTCATCCTCTTCCTTTCAGCTCTAGAAGAAAGGCTCCCCCACTGCTCACATGCCGAGGACGAAGGGAAAGGTCCCAAGCAGTCACCCAGTGATGCTTGTCCGTCAGCAGTGAGGGCTCTCAGCAGAGTGACCGAGCATCAGCGTAGGACTAGTGCTGCTTCCTATTTCGGCTGGGGGCGGGGTACACATTCGTGCTGCCAGCTGGGGGTGGGGGACGAGGGAGAGGGGCGGCATGTGGCAGGGAAGCCCAGCAGGCTCTACTCTCTCTTCTCTCTTGTCTACACAGTGAGAAGCAAACAAACTAGCATGGGCTTGGAGGTGAGAGGATAAAGAGGAGGAGACCAGTCAGAGCAAGCAAAGAGTCAACCTCACTCACGGCCATGGGGACACGCAGATGTTAGGGACTTCCTGTGGGACAGCAGGGTGCGAGAGCAGCAATGCTCACTCTAACTTCGAATCTGCACAACACCCCAGGTGTCGGGGGTTCACCACTGCTAGAGTTCAATGACCTCCATCTGCCCGCAGTGCCTGCACCGGGGATGCTGCCAACAGGACAGCAGGGCCCAAGCACTGACGGGTATCACGGCTCTCTGTGGCACCAGGACCCAAAAGCAGGGGCAGGAAGCCCACGGGGGAGTGATGTTCGGTTCCCCTCAGGATAAGTGCAAAATCACCTCATAAAACCAAAGTATGTCCAAAAGTTAGAGCCATCCCGTCCACCTCGAGCAGCGGTGGTGCATGTGGCACATGCCTGCTGCAGCCAGCTGTTTGTTATCACTGAGAGCTGTTAAAGACTTGCCATCACTGATCTACAGAGTCTAAGAGTCAGCCCAGAACTTGAGCTACTGGACAAAGGGCGAGACTAGAATCAGTGTCACCAGAGGACAGTAAGTCTATAGGACAGTGGTGGCGAGCCTACGGCACGTGTGTCGCAGTGGACTGTTCATATCATTGAAAGCTCTAAAAGGTTTGCCATCACTGGAGACAGGAATTGCGGATGTTGGTGCAATTAGTAAAAACTAACATCTCACCAAGGTGCTTCCTAAAAGCCAAGCAAGAAAATCAGGCAAATCCTATAGGCAACACAAAGCCCAGAAATACACACATCACATAGACACCCTTTCAGAACCCCATGGAGCACAGTGTCCTTTCATCCGTCCTGCCCAGGGTGACTTCCACAGGCTACTTTCAGAGAAATTCCCATCATGTCCCTTTTAGAACAAAGCAGGTACTAACTTCAACTACACTGAGGCAATTGTCTTGATTTTTCTTCTTAAGGGTGCAGGTCCTACTGAAGTGAAGACCTGAGGAGTTCAGCTCTCTCCCTCCGCCTCTACCTACAGTCTTCTATGTAAAGCCACACTGCTGACTGCTGCGGCTAATGTGGGTGCCTGACGTGGAACCAAAGTCCCTCAAGGTGTACCCCAGAGCTCTGTCACATCTAAGAAGTGGGCAAGGAAGGAGGTATGCACAGCCCCTAATGGGTCTCAAGGGTCCTGCGCTGGGACACTGGATTACCTCCCCAGCCCACACAAGACTGACTGCGGATTATCAGAGCCACACTGAAGGCCAGGACGAGACTGCCCAGGTTAGCAATAGGGCCAGATGCTAATGGTCCCAGCAGTGGGCAGAATGAATGGCCCTGTAGCCTGATTCCAGCCGGCAGTCGCCCTTCCCTCTGCAAACAGACACATACCACCCTTTGATAGATAGGAGTCACCAGGAAAACAGTCCACCTACATAGTTATCCCGAGCAGACCAGCCGGGGTAGAGCTGCATGTGAAGCTGTCGTTCCTTCCGGGCCAGCTCGTAGTACTTGGCTTGCTCTTCTCTGGACAGTGCGTGCCACTGGAGGAGACAGGGGTCAGAGGACAGACACACGAAACTTCACAAACCACCCCATGCCAACAAGACAGGAATGGGCTCATCTGCAAATTCCACAGTGATGGGCACTAACGGGGGTGCTGGGACAAAACCCGATCTGTCATCTCTGGGGGTGTGGCTATATTGAATGTCGTGCCAGTGTGCAGTGACTGTCAGGATTCCAGAACATGATAGAGGGAAAAGCACGCTCCAGAGAAAGGGGGACAGGGACGTTTCGCCACCCGAGCTGTCCCTCTCATGAAGAGGGGCTGCCTACCCTGCGCCCCAGGATCTGGTTGATGGCCGCGCTTTCTTTCAACGTGCACTCAGCCACGACCTTCGCCCGCATCTCCTTCATATACAACATGAATGCGTTAAGGGGCTTCTTTATGTGGGGCTTCTTCTTCTCTTCCTCCTTTTTGGAATCCTGATGCTTTCTGGATACAGACAGAAACAGACAGACGAGAACAGCCTGATAAACAACCCTGCAGTCCAACTTCCTGCAAAGCAGAGAACTACAGGCCGGTCCCCTTCACACTCAAGCCCAGCACTTTTGAACAAAAAGCGTGCTTCCACTTTCGGTCTCCTCCACCCCGGAAAGAAGGAACAACAAAAATAGCTTGAGGAGGGAGTGGAGCAAGCGAGAGGCTCTGTAACCACTTCCTCCAGTTTCACTAACAGTTTTCCCAGGCAGAGGGGAGGGCACCACGGGCTCTACCCTCCAGGTGCTTGATTTCAGGGTTAGCGGACAGGCAAGTTCTTGCAAATCTCAGTCCATGGGAAAAGTGCCGTGCTCTGACCCGCAGGGGCACCATCAGTAAAGCCCACCACTGAGCACCCCGACCCCGTCTAGAGCAGCAGTGCCCACAGCCCATGCTGCCGGCTGTTTGCTGCAGTCAAAGCAGACACCACGGCAGCCCCTGCACTTGGCTTTGCTACGCGCTATGGCTCTGAGGGAAGTGGTGGCCAGGGTGGCACTTACGAGCTGTGGAGTGAGCCGACGTCACTCTGGGAGGATTCCTGTTTGACTGTTGGGGTGACTATGGCCGGATGGGGGATGCCGGTCGTGTGGAGAGTATGATGTGGTGGGACCATGTGGGGAGGGAACCTAGAAGACAGAAAGCTGTGTAAATTGTCAGAATCAAAATGCATGAATGAGGAGGGATGTGTACACACAGTTAAAAAAAGAAAAAAAGAAAAGCTAAGCACGTAACATTCACATGAAAGCAACACAAGGCCTATGAAACCTGTCAGCATTAATTAGCGATAAATTAAACATAATGATTCTCATAATGTCATTAAAGCCAATCTTCTCCTACGTTATTGCTCCTGACATGAGACATTATGATTTTTAAACATCTTTAGCAAAAGACAAATTCAACTGATGTACTTGGGCGGAAAAGTGGGCTTGGACTACCTGCCGGAAATCGCGTGTCCACTTGTTTTGGGAGGCATTATTATGATTAGTGGCATCTAAGAAGACGATTTCCTAAGGCCTAATCAGCTCTAGAATGAAAGGTGAAATCTTTTGTTGTATATTGACAGCTAAATAAAATATTAACGTGGTTGAAATATACATACATTTTTGACAATGCTGTGCCTGCCTCATTAGGCCTCATTCTGTTGATGGAGGGCAATAAAATTTTTATTTTTCTTTTGTCACTGGGACCATCATTTGACAGGGTGGGGAGAGAATGAGGAAGGAAGATGGGATAAAATTCAAATACTCCCTGCTTGGTTCTCATCATAAGGCATGGATGTTTTAAATAAGTTTGTATCATTTCATAGGAAGTTACAATAAAAGCACATACTCCAATGAAGCTTCAAATTCCTGATTCTTAAGTCTTTTCTCCTGTAAAATTTAGAACTTCTGAGTCACTTTTACCTAATAAGTTGTCTGCCTTCTACATGAGTATCAAAAATTATAAACAAAGAGAAGAATATAGTTTGTGTTTTCTCTAATACCGTTCACTTCTAGAAAAGTTCTCTGAAATACATTGTAGTCCCTGAACTGACACTTCCCAACCACGCAAATTCACGCGAAATGAGGAGCCAATTTCGAACTACCCTTGGCCCATTTGCAAACTGACAACTGGACTGGGCAAATGGCGTTTATGTTCTCTGATTATGCTTAGCATCCCCACGATTTATGCTGGGTAGGAGGAACCCTTCGTACACCTTAAAGTAGCGCACACTATAGAGAGAAGCAGGGTAAGGGGCTAAAGGGGCAGACTCCCAAAGAACACAGAAGTACAGTGCTTGCTTCACTCCAGCAAGATTACACAAGTGAGCAGACAGGGAGGCCGTCCAGAGGAAAGCAACGGTGGCTTCCTAACAAACCCGCGCCAGAACGGTCCAACTACCGTCTGGGGAGAACGTTTACTCTTCAGAGAGCCAATTCTAGTGGGAATCAGAGGTCCTAATGAGACTTCTCATGACAGGTATCTCAAAACAACCTGCTATTTATTTCTAAGGTTCTTCCCATAGGTAGACTGGACATCGTTTCCATTAAGCTAAAATAATGTAATAAATGTTAATTTGAAAAATGATTTAAAAATGAAAGAACACATGGAATCTACACAGATCACCACAGACAAAAATATCCGTGAACCGTGTTGGATTTTTATAGGGTCCTCAGGACCACTGGAAGCACCTGACTCAAAAATCCCATCCTGAGGTGGCCCTTTCCTACAGCTGCCTTTGCAAACGTGAGCAGTACTAGGCTTCGGTAGCGATGACGCGGTTTCTTCATAAGAATCACACAAGTCCTTTCAGGGTGTGCGTGTGCACGGGAGTAGAGAGGGCGGGGAGGGGAGGAGGAGAACAGGAAAGACAGAAGAAAGGCAAAGAGAGAGAAGGAAAAGCAAGGAGTGAGGCTGGGCATGAGGTGGGGGGGGGGATAACCACCTCCATCCCCTTCCCCTCAAAACACAAGAAAAAATAGTGAACCGCGGGAGGCACTTGGGCTCCCAAGTTACACCCTGTTCCTCCCCACTGCTTGAGGACTCAGATGAAATGTAAGTGAAGAACATGTGTTTGGCAGTCCTTGAGTGAAGGGTGGGTGGAGTGGCAGCCTGTACTGTAAGTTAAAGGCTTCACATTCCTCTAACACATATGTTCCCTTCCTGCACAATGAGGGTATGTGTACAGACACAAGACGGAGAGGGAGAGAGAGAAAAACTGCACGAGCACACACACATGCACACACCAAATTCCAGGGAAGACAGCACAGCCTGAGTATGTTTTGGGGTGGTGACAAATCTCGGGTGCAGCCATGAAGAACCAACAGTTCTGAGTTCCTCTACCTCTGCACACATACGTACATCTGAAAAACGTACAGCAGAGGAGACTGCACGAACGAGCATGTGGCCTGTCCACATATCTCCGCTCAAGAAATTCCTTTCTGCAAGCAACTATCTCATGAAATGCAATAAACACCCTAAAAATTCTAAGCAGCTCATTATATACCCCCGTCTGCTTTTATGGCTCCGAGCCAGAATATAATGATGAATCTTAACTTGTTAAGGACAACTAATTTTTGTTTCTGGCTGTCTCAGGGGCTTCTCTCTTTCTCCCTCGCACTTTACTTCACTGTTGACACGTTTCTGTTAACTGGATGTCATCTGCCGGCCTTGATTTTATGCACAAGCAGTGGGATGCATTTTCCCGTGCAACAATCCTGCTTTGAGTTGCATTAGGTTTGTCATTATTCTCTCATTTTCCCCCTTGCACTTGTAACATTTCATCTCTTCCTGCCTTATTTTTTGTGAGCCACGGTGCACCCACATTATGGTTTATACATGATCTCACTCCCTTTGAAGCCGGCAGATTTCAGAGCCTACTCTCGTCAGGAGAAGAGCCTTGCACCAATTTAGCAGGCTGAGGGCCCGGAGCTCCAACATCTCAATCTAAAGGGGGTCACAGGGTGGCACAAGTGAGTGTCAGCAAGAGCTGTTTAATTGCCAATCTAGGCTTCTCCATGGTGTTTAAAGTATAATGACCCATCACTTAATTCTGAGAAGTCCTGGCCCCGCTGCTGAATAGAATGAATATCAAAGGGTGTTCCGGAACAGGGCAAGCTGCCTACATTTGCTATAACTGCCATAAGTATAATAGACCTATACTTCTGTCGCCCCATTACCACAATAATGTATTTAATTTGCTGTATACGCTTTTTAACTAGCTACCTTTCATATGGCCTACCTGGGGAATCGGCTGCCCCCCCTTCCACCCCCACACACCTCGAACCCCTAACCTTTCTTCACTCTGCTGCCTTCCTTTCCTCCAAGCCCCCCTGCCCACCTATAAATCACTGACTAACCTCCTAATGATAATTCAATCGATAAGCTTAACCTCAATCCCTGTCCTACCATTGTGTCACCACTTCCGACCACGGGATGCGCAGAGTAAACAAACACCGGAGATGACCAGGTGTGGTACAGAAGGGCAGGGATGCAGGGAGGGCGAGCTGTGCATTTTGAGCAGCTGTCCTCCTGGGAGGCTCCCCATTCGCTCCCGAGCTCTGTGAGGTTGTGATGACATTATTTAATGAGCACAACCTTCCTCCTCCCCCTGGATGGGTAAACGCAAAAAAGCATTTTCCCGCCTAGCTAATGTGGGTTTTAAAATTTAGATGATATATCCCACAAGGGAAATGGATCTTTATAATTATATGATATCCATGGCATAATGATAAATGCTAGATGTGCTAGGGTGTGTTTTCTCAATGGGTGTGATGTTCACTTTTTCCCTCTGCCAAAACTGCTATCCCAGAAGTGGCAAGAGGCATTGTGGCCTGCTCCGCTAGACTTCTCTCTAGTCTTGGCTCTGCATGCTGGCCACAGAGAATGAGGAGAGGCTGGGCACAGCATCCTTGCTGTGTAGTGCATGCTAATTTAATTAGGTGCTATCATCAAAATGGATTGGTTGTTTCAGACCATCAGGAAAGTCTAAACCTCCACCGATTTAATTAACTTGACTGAAAATCAGATGAACAGAAAATAAAACTATCATTAGGAGCAATTAGAGACTACTTAAACATACTGCTGCCAACCAGTTTGTAAATAAACTAGCAGCGACTGAAAAATTAGCCAGAATTAATTAGAGAGAACAAAACAGGAACATGAGGAGTGTGTGTATGTCGTATATATAGGCTTAAATATAAACACACATGAATGTATACACACACACTTTTTTTAAAAACTTTCCAAGACTTAGAGCTGCACAGGCCAATATGGTAGCCACCAGGTACAAGTGGTTATTGAAATGTGCTGTAAGTATAAGATACACATCAGACTACAAAAACTAAGTACAAAAAAGGGTAGAATTCCATTAACAGTTGTTGCCCAGTGATACCATGTTGAAATGATAATATTTTGGCCATACTGTACTGGACCGAGTAAAACCTGCCATTGAAAACAATTTCATCTTTTGCTTTTTGACCTTTCAAAAGAGTGCTATTAGAAAACATCAAAGTGCCCACGTGGCTCACAGTAAGTCTCTCCTGCACAGTGCTACTTGGGGGGTGGGGCAGGGTGCCTGGCTTTCTGGTTGACCCTCAATCAGAATTTGAATTTTGCAAAGATGAATAATCATTCCTCAAACTATTTGTATCATAGGCCCTCTCTGTTCTTATCCCGTATAGGATAACAGGGAAATGATACTTTAAAAAGCTCCATATGTCCTAACTGCTTTCTCTTACCTTTCTAATTTCTGAAAACATACCACTCCATTGATTGGCTCATAAAAATCCAATGAAGGAAGGCACCACTTATCTTGGAAGTTCAGGCAAGCATTCAGTATTTTCTGGAAGTAAAGCCTCATGCCCCATCAGCTCTGAACTATTAAAACCTCATGGAGCTACAGTCCCTGGGTGGCCTGATGCCCAGCTAGAGAACTTTCTAGGAGTTTGAAGACCCTGATTCTTGAACTCACCTGGACATGGAAGCGTTGACGGTCAGTGCTGTGGGGTAAGGGTGTCTGAATCCTCCTGTTGTGATGGGGTACACTGGCTGACCTTGCCTACAAAGAAGGGGTCCAAAGTGAGAGACTGGAAACAAGGCTTGGGGTGGGGACAAGGAAAAGAAGAACAGGGAAAAGTTCTCTCTGCACAGTAAGCTTTATTCTCATTTGATCAGAACAAAAATCTTGGGGATTGTACAGGAAGGATCAAAGGGAAGAAACACAGAACAATTTGAATGCCATAAATCTGATAGGAATGGCTAATTAAATTTTATAACCTCTGCTTATGTCAATAGAGACCCTCTCCCCAAGCTGAAACTAGGTGTTTTGTTGTAATAATTAAAGGCGAAGTCTCGCTTGCTTTAATGGAGCCATCACACTAATTGAGGGCTACACATCCAAAGGAAAACAATAATGAATGTAAATTTATACCAAAATAAAGTACAGTGAATCAAAGGACTTCAGTTGCGCTTTGGGCCTCTTTCGGTATTTAGATCTCGGTGAGAAAACATTAAATTAACAGAGCTTAATTTGTAGCCTTTTGTCAAATTAACAAGTGTTGACAAGAGTTACCGGGGGGAGAGTCCCCAAGAAGAATTGTGGGTAACCAATAGACAATCACACCTCATTACAATAATTAAAAAATACAGCAACATGCAAAATAGCATCCTCATGAAAGACACACAACTTTTCCTGACAGAGGGTTGTCTAAGTTGGCTATTCCTTTTTATCTAGGCTTCAGTATCTCCCCATTAGCCAATCAGGGCAAAGGATGACTGACAACTGTCAAGGGTTAGCCCCATCTATGCAGGAAGAAATGAGTCACAAGCTCATGCTCATGTCTATCCTACTGAACAGGCAAAAATAAGTAGCCCAAGAAAGAGAAGCTGCACCCAGGACTGGTATTTGGTATGGGTACCACATAATCTGATCTTTTTTTTTTTTTTTAAAAGTACAGAATCGTTTACCTAGAAAAGTTAAGGAGAAAATTGGAGAGTAGATCACACTCTAAAATTTTATCTTCCTTGAGGCTAGTAAAAGCTGTCTTCCCAAAGATTGGTATTTTAGAGTTTTACTTGCATTTATTTATTGTAGCATGTAACACATTGTCCTGTGTTTTTTAGACTAGAGATCACTGACAAACATGGAAAAATATATGTACAGAAACAATCACAAAACATATTACATTCAGGCTTGTGAACACACATGTACCTATGCGTGCACACAGATTCCACATGCTATGTTCATGCATTGAAGGGCTTTCTGCTTTGATTTTAAATCAAATTACACCTTGAAATTGTAGAAGGCAGTCAGATGATTTAGACAGGCAGAAAGGCCCTGAATGACATACCACAACGAGGCTGTCAGCTGTCCCTCCCACAGTTCAGAGCTGGGTGAAGCATTTGACATGCAAAGAATCTCAGAGAGGTGCTGAGATTTTCAGCAGACAGAACTTTCCACTGTCAACTTTGGGGGTAACGGTCAGGGTAGGACTGGGGCTCAGACAGAATAACCCCACTCCTACCCTTGGATTTCACAATGGGATTGCTTCTATTCCCACTCCCCTCCCCCTACATAGGCAACACCTAAAAGGGAGGCCTCAGCCCACTAGTGTGGGCTTTGCTGAGAAGAAGAGCCATGATCAGCTTCACTGTGGGGAACCATTCTCGAATTGTCTTAAAGACATCTTTGTCCATTCAGTCTTTGGGGACCATGGGTTCCACCATCCATAACTCATCAGAATGGCTTTAGATTCATTTATATTCCCACCTCAGCAGCATCTTCCCCATCCTAGCCACTAGCCCTGTCCTCAAACACACACACACGAGCACAGACTAAATAATAAGCATGCTCACATAAGAAACAAAAAGGAAATTAAAAAATGGAACTCCTTACTGTGGTACTAACCATCCTAGCGGATGGGGGATTTGTCCTACGGTGCCAGGCGATAGCGGGTAATACGGAGATATATCTGGAGGGTGTGGAGGCCGTGGGATTCCTGGAAGGAGAAGCAGCATTTTAGGTACACAGAAGGGAGAGAGGGAAAGAGCAGCAGTCAGGAGATGGAAGTAGGGAAAGGATGAAGAGAAGCATCTCTTCTGGAATCCTCAAAGGAGCTCATTCATGATTCTCGTCTTAAGAGGTGTCCTGAGCTAGTTTTTAATCTCATTTTTTGCTCATAGCCTCAAGTGAAATAATTAGTTATCTCATTCTAGAGGGACTGGTATACTGGCTCAAAACAGGCAGACTTGAAAATGCCACCTTGGATATCCCGGCTTCAGGTACTTGACGTGATTATTTGACTGTAATAAAAACAAAAAAACTGAAGCGCTTGACACCTAGTAGGTGAATAAGTAATACAAATTCCTTTGGCACCTAGTAGGTGAACAAGTAACACAAATTACCCTTAGAACTTGTCCCTCACCCCCTCTAATTTCACTGACTTGGCTACATGAGAGTTACTACTCTGATCTCTAATGCCTTTTGAGCTGTGGCTTGCAAAGTTACCCTGCTTTCTTTCACAAGAGGTACCTCAGTGTTAAGTGCCCACTGGGAAGATGGGCTGCAGAACTATCACATGCCGTCTGGTGTCTTATCCCTGGGACAGTTAGAACTGCACAGACAGGGACATGCAGGAGCCTGATGTGCTTGGCTCCGGAAGCCTAACCCTAGAGGAGGGCGTCACCTGTGGGCACTGGTCCCACTTGCAGACCAGGGGGCCAAGAGCATGCCCACCACACAAATACCACCACATACTTCTGTTCTCAAGGAGCACACCCTGCCGCAGGAGAGCTAGGAGCAATTCTCACAGAGAGGAGCTGACGGGAACACTGAACGGAATGGGCTGCATGCTCGTGGATGAAAACTATTTCATTTTTAAAAAATTCATTCCGGAAGCTTTTAATCTGTAAATTAAGTCTCCCTGGGTGACATTTTCACACAGACATTGCTTTTTCTCTATTACAAAAACCAAACAGATTAGCTGGGCTTGGACCCTACACCGAGCCATTTGCACACTTGAAAGAATGTTCAGAGAGGAAAAGTAAACAGTCCACAGACGTTAATCATATGCTTTACGATAACCATTTAAAAGCTATTCCCTGTACTGCCATTATTGAAATGAGACGCTGATGCTACCATTCACGTGACAGCCCGGGGGTGGGGGCTGGAGGGCCCGGCCACTTCCTCTAGACACGCAAGCACCGGGCTGGGCCCACGCCAGCACCAAGGGGGCTCACAGCCAAGGGAGGACAAGTAGTGTGCGGCTTCATTCACCAAAGGTCGTCTCATCCAGGCGGCCCACCTCAACCAACACCAACAACTCCCTGAAAGGGCCACAGAGCGCGTACTATAAAGCATCCTTCCCACCAACAAGCTGGACAGAGAAGCCTATAGGCAGCACAAGGTCCAGCCTCCAAGAAATACATAGGCTTTGGCTGTCCCCCTAAGACCATGCCACTGTGGCTGCCTGCTGGTCTTGGGTCCAGCTGCAGGGAGGGCTACAAGGCTACCCTGATTTCTCTTCATCTCCCCACTGGGGAAAAAGCCGTCAATGAACAATCAGAATAGGAACAGGAGATGCGTGCAAAGAATTGAAAGACAGCTCGGCAGCTCCTGCCTGAGACCTCACTGGTGGTTCTGTGACAGAATAATGAAACTTTCCTGAACTCCAGTTTCCCATCTGCAAAATGGGCTTGACAATACCCCCTCCTGGAGGGGGAAGACCCCAAATGAACTAGCAAATGCTTGTACCAGCAAGTCCCCGTCAGGTGACCAGAGCTCAGAGAAGCCACGCAGTTAGGTGTCTTATTCTCCCAAGATGCAGACGAGGAGCTATGAGGATGTTTCCAAGTCTGTTCGGGACTCAGAGTTCTAGTCACTTCTGAGAAAGGGACTCACAGCCAGGGTCTCAGAGAGGGCTCTCTAAGAAAGTTCTTCCTGCCTACAGATGGATTTCTTCAAAGGAGAAGAGGAAGCCACACCCTTGTCAGGCTTTGCAGCCCCTCCGCACCATTCCACCCACTCCCCACCCGCCCGGACGTACCTGTTTTGGGGTCTACGTCGGCTGGTAAGTGTGGAGGGGGGTTTCCCGGGGTGAAGTGCTCATTGCTGTAGGTGATAAGAGGTGTGAGCGGGTGGACATGGTGAGGATGCTGCACCACCGGCACTTTGTTCGACTGTGGGAGGAAAAGAACAGAGACACTGTCAGGCCGTCCCAGCAGCCGCACGCTGAGCGCACAGGGCCCGTGGTTCCCTGCGGCCTATGCCCACCTTGGCTTTGTGAGAGGCACTCAAGTCTGCCGCACCCCAGCTCCCCAACCCGTTTAAAAGTTAGAGACAGTTTGAAAATGGCACTTCTTGTTGTGCTTCCATTTTCACCTGCCCACTGAGCCTGGCTTTTCAAATACCTCCTCCGGCACCACCCCATCCTGCAGCCGGAGAGTGTGCACTTTTCCCAGCAGCAGGTGAGTCGGAAGTGGGGACTTTAATCTCCCAGGCCTACTGTGCTCCTGCACCTAGGGGGGAAGCTCCTACCTCTGGGCCCCGTGGTGGGACCTCTAGGAGGCAGGCAGGCTTCGCGGGGACCAGCCAGGAAAACCTTCATTTACAAGAAACCCGGCAGGGCCCAGATCCCACTCAGCCAGCCTCCCTCTCCACCTCCTAACCCCTCCCTGTGCTTAGAACGGCGGGCAGGCTGCAGCCCGGCCCAGAGAGGGGAGGAAAAACCCTGCTTGCAGCTTTGGGGCTTAGGGTGGGAGTGTGAACTTTACCAGGAAGCTCTAAACTGCTTGGCAAGCACCTGCATATTTTATGCAGATTACAGCAGCCCTGATTCATTAGGAATTTCATTAGGAAGTCATCAGGGACCACTAATAAATTAACTGGATGATGATGAATTGGGCTAATAAAAGGCATGCATTTTAGAAGTGGGCAGTTCTAGCAAACAAAGTACAAGCAGTTTCATGTTTAGGCAGGGTGGATCAATGGAGAGAAACAAAGAGAGCAAAAAAAAAAGCATTTTAAATATGTTTCCAGTTGCCACCTCTAGGCTTTTCCAATCACTTTCCTCTTCCCCTACCCCGGCTCAGCACAGTCCCCCCCCTCCCTCTATGCTGTGCTATAACTCAGCCCAGCAAGATCACAAAGAAAAAATTAAGCTGAAACAAGCGAACTACTGGGCCATTTACTGAGAGTAATCCAATTGCAAAAAACCCTATTCCCAGTAGAGGATTTTCACTAAAATCCTACAACAGGGACATTTAACCAGATTAGGTACCAGCGAAGATAAAGAGGCTAGTATTAGATGATGAATGGATTAGAGTCAAGTTTCATTTTAGAACGTGTCTTTATTTCCTTTTATTACTTTTAGGAAGGCACAACTTGCATTAACATCAAGGAAAAGGAATTGCATTAAAAGAAAAGAAGTCAGGTTCTAGTGCTGCCCACTAGCGCCTCTTGAGTTCAGAGACCACTGAGCGGTTAGTTCTCTTATCATGTTTCTTGTCTTTTTTTTTTTTAAGCGGGCAAGGAAGGCATACACTAACATAGGGGGAGCACTTTCTACCATGGTTCGTGGTGGGGAAGGTATTTTTATAAGTGTTTCTAACTTTTCACAGCTATGCCTGCAAAGAAAAATACAGTCTTCCTAAATGATCTAGAAAGAACTACAGAGCAAGAACACATCCAAATGGCCTGCTGCACTGATTCCCATATACAACGGCTCTCTTTCAGAGCAAAAGGATAGCTAGTGGCTCACAGAGGGCTGGTTACCATTTTGCAATTAAAACAATTAAGTTTAAAAGCCACCAAAGCAGAGGGAACTTTGGAAGTCAGAAACTTCCCCTTAGATATTGGCCGAGCCCTGTCCACCAGGCCAAAGGGCTGCCTGCTGTCCCCAGGCCAGTGCCAGCAGCTCATGGACATGGACTAAAGATCATTTAGAGGACATTTCTGTTTAGCACTTAAGAAGCAATAAGCAACTTAGCTCCCACAGTGGTGGGAAAAGAGAAGAAGGTGGGGGGAGAGACAGGCAGACACAGACAGAGACACAGACACACAGAGAAAGACAGAGACAGAGAGAGGCAGAGAAAGACTACGTTCCAGAAGTTTTCTGTATGGTTGGAAAGATATCTAGCCTTTAATATGAAAATAAAGCAGGCAAATCTCAGACAGTTTAAAGTGTAGAAAACTAGTGAGAACAGTGGAAAGAAACACATACATCCCCACAGGAGAGAAGACTATTAGCAAGGGGTCAGAGGAGTGATCAGGTGGCACGGAAACAGGACGGCCGGAAGCAGCGGAAGGAAGCAAATGTGTAACACCCATCATGGAGACAGAAAGGGCTGGTGATGGGCAGCAAAACCGGTGGTTATCAATCCTGGCTGAGTCAAGCATCTCTCTGGATGCTGGTCACTGGTTCAGATCCCCAGTCCTAGGAAATCTAAACAGAAGCGTGATTGAGCAGTGGGGCTCAGGACTGAGCCCTGGGTGTGCTAGGGAGCTGCAGAGCTGAGTGTTTTGTTCTGCCCAGAGCGTTTTCTCTGGCCCGAGGCCAGAGACCCACATGGTCACAAGCTAGGAGATGTGAGTTCTAATCACAAATCTTGTCCTAGTTCTTAGAGAACCCGTGGGGAGGGCTGGGGCAGACTTAGCACATGGTGAGATTACTAATTATTATTACTGTCACTGTTAGGGAGGAGCTGTCTGGTGACACGGAGCTGGTGGTGCAGTACGGAAGCACCAATCCCAAGCTACCTTCCAAACAGGGCTAACAGGAAATGTGGGGGAGCCTCTTTCTCTGCTCGTACAGAAAAAGCTGAAAACAGCATTTGGACAATGGTGAGCTGGATGTGGGGTGTAAAAATTAAATCTCTGCCTTCCTTTCAGATACACAAATAAGGGTGATTTTAAAAGTCAGAGCTTTGCGATAGCTGCCCATGCCCTTGTGTTACGCTTCACATCTGAGCCTTACCAACTCAATTTTTTCCTGTCCAGTCAAATATCTACAGCATGTTGAAGTGGGTGGAAAGGGTGGAAAGGGATTGCAAGTTTTAAGTGCTGTCTGGTTTTAGGGGGAAAAAAAATTTTAAAGATAGTCCTACTAGGATACGGTCCTCCTAGGATACGGTCCTCCTTTCTGACAGACTGATCACCAGGCGGGTCTGTCCAAGTTACCCGGCTGCCAAGCAAGAAGGGGGAACTCTGGTCACATCTGCCAAACACAGGGTCTGTCTGCAGCTCCACCTAACCAGTCAACACCTGGATTTCTTTGATTACGGAAGGATTTTGTTCTTGCAAATGCCTGCATGCCTCTAGCCCGAGACCTACACAGGGTCCTTAATTTACACAGCTCATTCTGCCCATTACTGGGGTGAGATGTGCACCTTCCTGGGCCCCGCTGTACCTATGATCTTTAATGAAGGGTTGTATCTTCTAGAACTTTGGGTCACCTGCAATACCCAGCCTATCAGCGTGGTGAGCACAACCTCAGCAAATGCATGAGGACCACCAAACTGCAACTGCAAGTGGTCTAGGAGCAGGCCAGAGCCAATCCTATGAACTGGTTGTAGGTAAACACTGGGCTGTCTACTCAGAATCAGAAATCGGGGCTGTTGGGTGGGGAGTCCTTTCAAATCATCCATCCAACTCTGGTACAAATGCTATCTCAGCTATATCCGTACTTTGGAGTGGTTTTAGAGCACACAGGAAGCAAGAATGAGGGCTAAGCATCCAAGAAAGACCCAAGTATGAATTCTGCTCTACTGGTCTGGCCGTGTTCTCTCCCCTTCCCCTTCCTTTGCTTCTGTCTCTCTAAACTCCACGTCTACCTGGTAAGGTGTTGTGAAAACTGAACGAGCTTATGGTGTCACATACACAGTACAGTGCCTGGCATATGGCTACACACGCAATATAAAGAAAATTTGCACACACAATCCAGTGACCATGAATGATGATGAGGCAGCTACCCTCGTCTCCTCCAATTAAATTCAAAGAAGGAAAAACACAGCCACAGATGGTAACCCTTATTTCAAAGGTAACAAAGTCATTATGGACCAGGAGTATGTGGGTGATCGGAGAGCCCCCTTCCTCAGTTACACGCCCTAGTTAAAAAGATGGTCTTTAATAAATACATTTCAATGCCTCCTGTGAGAAAAGTCATCATTTTACTCTGCTCAATGACTAAGACTCCCACCTAGGAGCTGAGAATTTAAAGCAGATTCTTTGAGATAGCCACCTCCCTCCAGAATCAGGCTGAGGAAATTCTGAGTTAGAGCTAATAGAAAGGAAACATAAAAAATTCAAAGAGCAAGATGATCCTTTGCCTTTCCCCTGTCCTCTGAATAGCTCCCACTTCTTTACTGAGGTCCTTGCGTATGAGGTTTAAAATTGTCCCGGTGTGAAGAGTAACTTTGTTGGAGGAGGGGTACAGACAACCTTCTAGAAAGGTATCACGAAACTAAAGCAAATCAATGCCAGGGGTGAGGGGCAATGACAGGGGCAGTGGCTTACGATATTTGCAATATCTGTCCCCTTACCCTCTTTCATAAACAGAGGTCAATGTTCAAGGCAAACATCTATAACATAAAACTCAGCACTTGTGGGTAATTACTTTACCTAAAGATATCTTCAATACAACATGGGGCCACAAAATCAGTAACCAGTGCTCAAGATCATGGTAGTGACAGTCAAGGGACACTGCATGAAGAGCCGGAGTGACTAGTATTCAATGCTTTCTGAATGAGTAAAGCTATGAATCTATGAGGCACAAAAAAATCAAATATTCATAAAATATTCCAAAGAACTTTAAAACGAGGGAAACAGTGCCCATATATCCCAATACTGTTACCAGCTGCAAATCACCTAGGGAGCCACAGCAGGGCCCCATCTGGATGCTCCAGGGGAAGGTGAGGGACTAACCGACTGCCACATCCACACCACCGTCGCCCACGCAGCACAGCTCAGGGTCGCCCCTGCTAGTACAGCCAGACCTGTGTCCCAGCCTCTGTGCTGAGCACCAGGTGTCTACGATACCCTCACAACACACCTGCAAAGCAGCTGGCCTCTGTTACTAGTTCCAGGTGAGGAAAGGCCTCCCAAGTGACACACCTCAGGAGCGTGTAGTTTCCAGGCCTGGGAGACCCAGCTGCCTACCCACACCCCCTACTTTTAGGGTCTGCAAAGACTAGAGTTATGGGGCAGGGTATCTGCAATGCTGGTGGAGAGAGGGGCTCAAGGTCAGCCTAAGGGGAGCTCTCCAACTGGACAGATGCTTCAGGACTCAGAATGGACATCCAGTCCTCAAATCCCCACTCCCCACCCTCTGCAGCCCCCATTCCCCAAATCCAAGCTAGGGGCAGCTCCGGGCTCCCTGGCTAAACCAGGCACACCCTCACCATAGTGCAATGAGTATTTTTAGCAGCATTTTTACAGCATTTGGCTGGTTAAGAGCGGGGGCTGGGGGAAGGGGCTAAGCCATTTAATAGGATGTCTCTGCTTCCCAAATACAAACACACAGTATCAGGGCCCAGCAGGATCCTGGTGATAAAAACACTCTATGTGGTCAGTTCTGAGCTAAGAAGAAACTAAAGAAAGGGCTGAGAGCATGAAGCAAACACTAAATAAAACAAACCAAAAAAAATTTAGTGAAAAAGAAAAAAAGCAGCAGTAAGATATACCATGTACAGGTACAGGTTCCCTACGATGAATGCTGTCACTTTGAATATCTCAAATGTACAATAAAAGAAAAAAGAAAAAAAAAGTAAAACATTAAAAAATTTTAAAGAAAGAAGCCAAAATCCTCACCTGACTTCACATTATTAGGGGTTTCTACTCTCTACCTGGAAAAGCTGCTATTTCCTACAGCAAAGCCCTCCCTGTTTATTCATTAAGTTCTATAGGTTTAGAGCACTGAATAGTTAAATTATAAAGAAAAGGTTCTCTAGCAGCTTTCAAAGCATACAAAGCCTTTCCACTGGAGTATTCATGGAACTACAGTGTGGGGCAGCGGGAAAGGGGGTGCCCCTGTGGCTGACCTTTGACCTTTGAAGAACCCTTTAAGTGTAGTGTTCTGCAACTTGGCCATGCCACCCTCGTGGCCCGGGGCCCACACACCCGTCCACACACTGCTCATAAATTGGGACTTGGCAAGTGAAACATTGATTAAGTCACTTCTGGGTCCCTCGGCCAGCCCCCCGTCTAACCCTAACCCCTCAACTCCCTATAACTGGGGGAAACCTAAGGAGAATGAAAGCTTGCCATTCACCTCCGCAACCTATTCATCAAGAGACACTGAAAACAAATACAGCCATTGCTGGCCCTGCTCTCTCCATCAGCAGCCCCCTCCCCACGGCTCTCTCTTTCTGCGGGAGAAAAATGGGGCCAGAAAGTGCCTTTAGGAGCCCGGCACAATAAAACAAAAGCTGCACAGAGGAGCATTTGTCAGCCTGTCCCCCTCCCAGCATGGAGATGGAAGGTCTTCAGCCGTCTTAAATTACCAGCCCTCCCAGGATTTGAAATTGGCTTCGGGGGGCGGGTACGGGACACACTACTCACTCCAGGTCTACACTAAAAAGTGGGTTTATAGCTTATCCATGCATATGTCCAGACGCAGTGTACCATGGCTGCAGCAAGCCCAGCGGCAACTAGTAAAACGTTAATAGATGCCTCACATCATGGGACCATGGAGAGCTGGTGAAGGGAGGGGCTGGGGTAACATGAAAGAGTGGCTGCTGTTTCTTAGTCACCCACAACGCTTTGGTGACTCAACTCCTCCTGGTTTTAGCACCGGAGTGGTGCAATGGCCAACCAAGGTAATGCTCCGGCCTCATCAACCTGGAACCCAGACACCAAGCAGCCCCTCAGCTGCTGGAAGGATCACAAGGAGATACAGAGCACAGCCTGGTTCCAGGCCTGCAAGTGCCACCCCATCCCAAACTAGCTGGCCAGGATCTTCTTTGGTGTCCTGTGAAACTCTGACATCGACAGAGGCAGAGGGCAGAGGGCAAGCCTCAATCACTTGGCCCCCAAGTGGGCTTCAGCAAATGTGAACCTCCCATAGCCGGTGCAAGCCCAGCCAGGACCCACCCGGCTAAGTGGCCAAGTCCCTCCACGGCTGAATGTTTCTCCATCTGTCAAAGGCTTTGCTCTAGTTAATGGTGCATCATTTGCCTGGACAAGGTGTCTATCGAAAGCTGTAACACTGCTGGTAAAAGTAGTAAATAAGAGGGAAGGTTTCTCTGGGTCCGAGTTTTATGCGGAGAAACTAGGTGGTAAGAAAAAGAAATCTGCCCATGAGATGAGAAAGAAGAAATGCCCGCCTACAGTGGCACAGCCTCCGCCGCAGCCAGGTGTTACAGAAAGTGCCCAGCAGGCTGCAAAGCACTACCGGAGCCTGATGTGAAGGGTGCCGCTCACTCTTTTCTAAACGATCAGTGGTTGACTTTTTTCTTCTCTCTCTTCCTCTGTAGAATCAAATCCATTAGACAGCAAGAAGAGGAAAAGGAACGATTCTCCTTGCCATCTACTCTGCCAGTTCAGTTTCCCACAGACTCACATGGGCATTAAAATTCTTCTTGCAAGGAAATGAATGGGCAAGGGAAGAAGAGGGAGGATAAATGTGCAGTTAGATTTCACCCCAAGTCTCACATGCATGCACAGACATACAACTACCTCAAGCCAACTTAAGCTCTCGGCCTTTGGGGCAGGGGGATAACATAACTGCTCCGCTGGTAACATGCCAAACGGACTGCCAAGCATGGAGGGCCCAGAGGGTCAAGTTCACCTCGTCTTAACCTTTTCTTAATCCCCCAAAAGAAGGTGGGGCTGGGGTGGGCATGCAAGAGGAACATTCAAACCTGGAAAACAGAGATGGGTTCCAGCTGCCTGGCTTTGTGCACGCTGTAGACAGGGTCCAACCCAGCAAAGCTGCGCTTTCATAGGCTCCTGAACAATGACTTCCAGTTAAGTTCATTAAGCATAATTTATTTCTGCTCAGTCTCATTTATTTTCCAATAAAAAGAAAGCATCCCATTGTGCCTCCCCCCAGCAAACCTTTAAGACACTTGCAAGCTAAAGTCTAGGTTGGCAGGCCTGGGTCCACCCTGGGCAGCCCCTTTCCAGGGTTTTCTTCCTGCCTGCTTCTCTCCAGCAGCATGTAAAATTCTCAGCCTGGAGGTCAGCAAGGCGATGTGACAGGCACCACAGGCCTGCTGACTGTCCCACCACCCTGCTCTACCAGGTCTCAGGGAGAAGGGACCAGCCATGTAGCTCTAAGCAATTTCCCAGGAATCTGCAACCTCCACCCTCCTGCCAAATATTTCTCTACTACTTGGGTATTAAATGATTAGTGTTCGCATAATCAATCTTGTTGAGGGTCGGAGTTTGTAGAGAATGTTTGGGAATTGGGTAAGAGGGTGCAGCTGTTTCTAGGAGAGTGGACTTTCAAAACAGAGTCAGGCATAAACTTAACCTAATCCAAATGAAGAAATCCGAAAGCTTAAATTCGAAACAACTTTTAAACATAATAATGATTTCCAGGCCACCCCCCCTCCCCCGCAACACAACAACCCCAAATCTACGGATTCCTAAATACAATGGAAAGGAAATCACCAATTTTGATTGCGAATAAATTCTAAGTGCATAATGGTTATTATATCCTGGGGAGTTTAAGAAAGAAGTAGTGAGCAGAATCTGACACCACCTTCCTAATTTACTTACAAGAAACAGCTGCATAAAAATGTCTTTTGTTGTTTTGCTGCACCCTGGGCCTAACTTTCAAACCTTAAATCTGTATTTGAAAATCATGGCTGCTCTGTGGAGTCTGATGAAAGCTTAAGAAACAGTTATTTCCTTGAGATCAAGTACGTTTTCTCCCCAGAAAAGCACGAGTACACCAAGAGGAGGAATGAAAGTTTCCATTCATGTGGCCCGACTGACACAAACGCCCAAACCTGGGGATTCAGCAAGAAGTCAGAAAAGACTGAAAGGAAGGCAAACACAAAGGCAGAACTACATTGTTCTGCTCCATTTTGCCCTGTTAGTGTCCCAAACACGGGCATCCTCGAAGGGCACCTGAGCTCAGTGAATGACACACATGGAGACGACACACAGTCGCCATGGGGCGGGCAGGGCCAGACACGGTCACTGCTCCCTCTGATCGCACGCTGATGTGTTCGGAGTTCAAGGGAAGGTGCAACTGACCCGGGCAAGATTCAACTTTTTAAGAATCCTCAAATGTGTGCAGAAGTATGTCATCCGGAGGGGTGGTCAGGATTTCATCGCATCCCGCGACATTGCAAAAGGAAAGAATTCCATTACACAGCCCAGCTGGGTCCTCCACCAACCTCAAATCAGCAAGGGGAGTGACAAAAGTTGCAGGATTTGCTGCTTTCAGAAAATGCAAATGTAGGAGCTTGTTATGAAAACATAAAGATCATAATATCTGTATCATTGGAGTTGGGAATTCAGCCTTTAAAAGCAATTCCCCTCTTATAAGACATGAAGAATGGGGATTTGCCCCCTCCCCCAAAGCAGGAGGACAGGTAATAACCCAAGTCATTGAGTAAAGAAGAGTCTGGAAGCTTCTAGAAGCATGACGCGGGCAACAGTGCTGGGTGTGAAATCTGCGGCAGCAGGATGTACCCACCACTAGCCTGTGCTCCCTTCCGAGCAGCAATGAACAGTTTCTACCCAATCTGAATGGAACTAGAAAGCAGCGTCTGACTGGAAAGGAAGGCACAAGCCTGTGGTTGCTTTCTGCTCAACCTGAGCTTCCATCTTGTGCCTTAATATGACACACAAGATTTGGTCCCTGATTCTGAAAACCTAAGGATTCTTAGAGTCCATAGCACATTCCATCCCTTCTCCCCCCAGTATTGGATCCTAGAGCTGGTTGCCAGTCACAAATATTTCCATTTGGCCATTTCACCACTAAAAAAATCATAAGATAATAAAGGAACTGCCCTCAAACTCAAGTGAATGTCCTTGCTGCTTGTGGCAAAAGATCTGATCCAAGGCTGGGATGGAGCACACTATATTCCAAGCCTCCAACCGGCTTAGCAGAAGAGCCTCCTTCCTACCTATCAGAGCACAAGGAGCTGTCATCAGGCTCGTACTGAGGTTTCCAAAACATAGTTTTTATTAAGTTCAGAAAACACAAATACCACAAGCAACACCACAGCCCTGAAAGGCCAACACCTAAATATGGAGATTGAAAATAAACGCAACCAAGGACAGAGAACAGAAAGTTAGCATTAAATATGAAACCCCGATCCATGGTTTGCAGAAGCCCTGCTCCTGCACCGCCTCGTGGCTCAGAACTCTCTCAAGCTCTGGGAGCACACGTCTCTCTGAGGCAAGGCCCTTTCCCCTGCTTCCTTCCAGTGCAGCTAACTCTGGTAGGTGAAGAAAAAATGACTTGTTAGAAGGAATCCCGGACCCCGCCACCCCGTCCCAGATTCCAGCTCACTGCACAGGCTGGAAGGGCTGTGATGCAAGTCAGACTTTCTCTCCTCCCCATCTTCATTTAACCCTTTCCCCCCACCCTCCCCCAAAAAGCTGCTGTGAAAAGTAGACAGTGATCGAGCACAGCCAGAGTTGACCATTTATTGTTGCTTCATTTTTTTCCCACTGTCAATTCTTTTTAATTTGAAAAGGAAGTAAAGCACAGGTTAATGGTCAAGACCATGAGCATGGACATGAACACACACACACACACACACACACACACACACACACACACCTGCTACTCACCCAGCAATTCAAATTGAAGTGCCAACCGCCCAACTGCTGCAAGAGAGAGACCCCGGAGGCCACTGTGCCTCCCTTCCCACTCAAATCTTCCATTCCCACTACAACTGCATCCCTAGGGTACATGATAGATCTGCGGATCCTCCTCTCCACCACTAAAAAAACTTTCTCTGTACCTTCAAGATGGGACTGGGCCAGCGTTTATTCTTCCTCCCTCCCGGCTTTTCTTACTTTTCTCTTTCCTCCCAGCTTCCCCTCCCTTCATAGCACTCACTTAAAGAGCTCGAAGAAAGCATCCTAAAAGACCAAGATGGCTCCAGATTTCTGTCTGGATACACTCAAAACGCTCCAAGTTCTCACTGACACTGCCTATAACTGCTTTGCCAATTCTTCCCCCTGCACACCCTTCCCTGAAAATTTCTTTTAAAAAAATTTTAAAAACACTAATAATAATCTAGTTCAGTTGGTTGCAGACTCAATTTAATTTTTTTAAAAAATTAAAACCTCCTTCTAATTCCTTTACTACTGCAAAATCCATGAAGGAAAGGCGAAGGCCCATTTTTCCCCCGCCAGCTCAGGGTGCCTAAGGACAAGTCCCCTCCCTCACCCGTTACCTTGGGCAGCAGGGGCAGAGCTGCCGCTAAGAGTAGCAAAGAAATTACGGTCAGCCATGAGAGAAAATGATCAACCAGATGCAGTAGGCAGGCACTTTATCTGTAAGATTGTCAAATCCCTCAAAACAAATTTCTTAGGGAGAGGGCTACAATGGGCGAGGGGGAGGGAGGAGGAAAGTATATTTCCTTGTCACAGTGACACTGAAGTGACACTTTGCAGGGCCTTGCCTGCCACTCGTACAAACTCTCTCTTCCTTCCGTAGAGACTCTGCCTGAAAGGTTTTTCACTGACCCCCCCTCGCCCCCCAAGCGGGAGAAATCAGGCTTCACCACGGATAAGCTCACTTCTTTGGCTCTGGAATTCCTAAGCTTTCCCCAGAAACAGAGAGAAGAGGAAGGACAGGGGAGAAGGATAAAGGCAAAGGTGTACACAGGTGAACCCCACAAACCCAACTTACTTTTCCTGGGGCTCTCACAGGATCCAGGGCTGAGTACATTTGTGTGGGTTTAACTTAATTTGAGTGAGATTCAGACATCACAGGCCTAACCCTAAGTGTTAAATCGTTTCACCCCCCCTTCATAAAAAGCCAATACACAGCTCTGATTTGCATGGAGATAGGAACGCATCCCAGACCTATCTTGGGGAAGACCAGTGGCGAAGGTTTGGCTTCCCTGGCGGCAGGACACCTAACATAAAGAAGATGGTTTTAATTTATTGCTCTGACTGCAAGGTTGTTTATCTCCAACCCTACAGAGTTTGCTTTTATGACGTAGGCCTTTAAGCAATCTGTTAATACACGGCACAAGACACCCCCCCCCCCGCAAAAAAAAAGCCATCACAGAAACAAGGGCGGGAAGAGCTTAAAGATAACAAACTGAGAATTCTTCATTTTCCTTTTCCTTCTTCTTCTTTTTTTTAAATACTGCTCCATAGGCCCCCTTTCTGGACTTATCTGGCCTTCCCCCGAAAGTGTCAGGCAGCTATCTTTAAGGCCCTTAATACCAAAACAAAACCCTGCCATTTCCCTTTACATGGCGGTAACAAAAGCAACGAGCCTCTAGTTTGACAAGTAAAAAGCCCCAACTACACAGCCCCCTAATTGCCTTCCCCTCTCTTTTCACACCGACCACCACACTCCTGCCAGCCGCCTTTGTCGTGCGCGCAATTTCTTAAGTAAACTGCAAGTTCTCTGCTCCTGATGGACAGCTCCAATCATTTGCTCACAATTACTTATAAAGTGCTGCAAACACGGACCGGGCAACTTTGACCAGGAATTTATTTTCTGGCTTTCTCAAAAGACAATGGAAAATGGAAACAGCAAGAAGGGCCAACACATTCCAGACTGACCTCCTCCTTCTCCTTAAAAAAGGGAAACCTCTTCAAACTCAAAACTTCTCCTAAGAAAGTCCTTCCGGGTATGTGCTGCCCGATGGCACTGTCCCGACTTGGTTCCCGCAATGTCCACCCACGCTTAGGATATTTCCATAAAAAAACCAAGAGGTGATCGAGGGCTGCAAAGTTCTAGAGGTTTAACAAGGGGAAGAAGAAATACAAAAAACAACACACAAAACTTCCCCCAAACCCCACAGCGCCCTTTTTTTTTTTTTTTTTTTGCACTAAATTATAACCACGTGGAAGAAAAATGAACTTGGGGGGAAGGTGCCCATTCCTACCCCAGGTCCTCATCCCACGGTCAGCAAAGTTTTGTTTTGTTGTTTTAAATACAGAGGTTTGAGACAGCAGCAAGGGGACACGGGAAAACGGGTCTTGAAGGGAATGTCTACATGAAAAAAACCCGCTGCAGACACTTCAGCAAAATACTTGGGGCTGAGGCAGAGGGGAGCCAAGAGGGTGGAGAGCCACCAGGACCAACTTAGTGCGCGAAAAGAATTCAAGTCTCCCCCGCCCCACCACCACCATCCCAAAGATAGGCACCTCCGAGTTAAACAACAACAAGAGGAAAGCATGTTTGGGGGAAGATCACGGAATAAAAATTTTTTCTTTCTTTCTTTTCTTTTTTTCCAAAGGACGTTAGAAGAAAAAAAAAAATCAACTCTGTCCATCGCGCACCTTACCAGTCAAGGGCCATCAATCTTAAAGTTACTGCGAAGTGACAGCGGGCACTGCGCTGGGCAGGCGCGCGGGACGCTGCGGACGGCCACCGCGCACCGCCGCGCACCGCGGCCGCTTACCATCTACAGCCGGTCGCGGCGCTCCCCTTCCCGCCGCCGGCTCGCGGGCATGCTGCCGCGCCGATGGCCCAGGGCCCGCGCCGGCCGCCGGCTCCACTGGAGGGCAGCACCCGCCCTGCAGCCCGCGCGTCCGCCGACGCCGCGCACCCGCAGCCCAGGGCAGCAGCGCACACCGGCAGCGGCGCCAGACCGGATGCTCGCGCGCAGTTCCATTCACAGAATTATCTCGCTTGACGGGGAAGCGCACAACAACCGGGGATCTCCCCCGGTTCCACAACAATCCGCCCCCCAAAAAAGGGAGGGGGGCGTTAAAAAAAAAAAAAAAGGCAGGGCTTTCTTACTCTTCTCTTTTTCCCCCCAACCCGGCATTCAATCAAAAGAACAAAGCCTGATATTTTGTTTGCCGACTTGGCAAACATAAAGGCAATTTCAATAGTCCAAAGGAACTCACCTAAGTTGGTGAAAGTAATGCTTTGCGGTTCTCCAGTGAAATTAAGCTTTAATAGCTATCTGATGCCATTCAGAGAAGGAAGGGGAGGAAACTAGCTGAATTTAGATAAAGTTAGAGGACCACTTCACTCCGAAGTTTTCTGCCAGCCCCAAGTACCCTCTAAATTCTTGACAACATCCAGAGCTTAATTATCCTGCTGAATTTTTTTGAGGGGGGGGGACAAAAACTAAAATAGACCATAAAAACACCCATATGTAAGAGAATTCAGAACAATTTACTGTATAACATTTTTTCATGGCTAACTTAAAAAAAAAAAAAAAACCTACCGAAACTTGTGGATGTGTTCCTTTAAAGCAAATGGTCCTAACACATATTAAACCACCGCTGCGCGTCTTCTAAGCATAGTAGGAAAAAATGACTATTGATCTTCAAATAGCGATAATTGAAAAGATCAAAAAGATTAAACAAAATCAAGAATGTGCTGACTTACCATGCTATGCTTTTTTGTTGCAACTTTGTAGAAATTTCACTCAAAGAAACTGCATCAGAGGTGTCAAATTTTTTAGCGGACTGTGATCGTATTATTTCCGCAGCCCTGCCTTCCAATGCTTCAGAACTTTTTCCCCTTTCTCTTTTTTGTTTGTGGTACCTAGCTTTTTGCTATAGACTTTAAAAGCCTTCAGCTCAGCAAACCAGCACAAATTATCTTGCCACCTTGCGCAGTTCTGATGCTTTGGCCGCTAACTTTGGAAGGCCCTTTACTACTGCATCAAAATTAGCATTGTCAAAGCAGTTAATGAATATTAATATTGTATTTGTCATTGGAGCCGGTCCGTTGCTGAACTCCAAGTCATCCATCAGGGACAAGATTAAGAACACAATTATTTCTGACTGACAGGGACCAAATCTGCTAGAATTTTTTTTTTAAACAATTCGGGGGGAAAAAACCCACAATATCATCATCTTAAGGTGTCTCCCAAGAGACCGGGAACCAGATTAATACGCTTTTAATGAAGTAGAGATCATTATGTATGAAGAGGAAAAAAAAGAAAAGATGTACAATTCAAGCTATTTAGTTATGGTGGCGGCTAGAAATTTTTTAAAAAATGCAGACGGCATATCTTTTTCGACAGCTGTCCAGATTTTATTCATACTGTTCTAAAGAAAAAGACGACTTTTTTTTTTTCCCTGAAATCTTTTCCTTTTTAAAAAAAGAACAGAGAACGAGCGATTCGTCCCATCTGGGATAATTTTCCATGTCTTCACTTTTACTGAGGCGGTCAGGAAAGACAGCATGGTAAATAATTCCTACACAAATTTGACAAGAAACACCTTCATCAGCTCAGCTCCTTCCGCCCTTATTCCCCAGATTCCAAGCACTGTCTCTCTCACTTTATTCAGGGTTACATTTACAGAAACTCTTAAGTTCCCTTTAACAGTGACATCTCTCTGTCATCAACACACAGAAAAGAACACAACTCAGCGAAAACCCCTCACACATGCCGCGGGTTCAGACACCCCAGTAAGGGACGCTGCCCACTATGTTCCTTCAGAAGCCAACAGTGGCTAATTTGGGGTGCAGCAGGGCTGAAATAGAAGTTTTGCCAGAAATCAAACTAATAGCAACTTAATGAAATGTATAATCGACCCAGTAGCAGAAAATGGTTTACAAGACGACTACAACAGAACTTTCTCTACAACACATGCAAAGGACTAATTAAAAAGTACTAAGTTTAAAAACTTGCGGCTTACCTGGCATAACCAACTTATCTGAATTCACCCAAATCATTTCAACATCTATATCTGCACCATGCGTTACACATACATACATACATATACATCGCAATTTCTTAGGCGTTTTAGGAATAGTGTGCTTCCCTGGCTTGCTCCACAGAAATTGTCTTCGAGATGATATTCCCCCCACACACACTTTTCGTATTTTAAATGTGGTAAAAGGGATAAAATGACAGATGTGACGGTTAATCTACCCAATGAATCGCGGGGGTCTAGGTAAAGCCGTAATGGCCACTGAGCTAATCTTCAACACCCACTGACCACCCCACCGGCCTTCTAATACCATTATCAACCCTTAGATGAACATTCTAAATTAGAGTTTTGTTCGAAAAGGGTGTGAATTTGACCTTCAGTGCTGGGAGGCCTGTGCTGCACATACAGATGGCAAAGTTCTCCCTAAAAAAAAATTTTTTAAGGTTTCTGCTTTCTTGTGACTTGCATCTTTGAACTCTGCATCTTTACACTCTCCTCTTTCACCAAAAAAAGGTGCCCTACCGTAAAAACCCTCCTGATGTCACCTCCACCAACCACCTCACAGTGTTTATACTTATCCCATAAGAAGGGCCCAAGCAAAGACATCGAGACAAAGAACAACTGCAAAACACACATACAAACATACCACTTTGCCCCAACTTGTCCCCTTCTCTCTTTCAATTTACCAGTGCTTTTACTTACTTCTTTCTTTATGCCCAAAGAGTCTTTGGAATGTATCATTTAAAATGTATCGCTTTCTAAGCTGGGCAATTTTATAAAGATCTTGTAGGGGAGATGGAGATAGAGCACAGTAAAGAATATCATCTGTTTGCACACACACTGGGTTATGCTATAAAGAAAGAAGGGAACTTGAGGTTAAGACTTTCCCTCAACAGTGTCTTTTTTTTTCCTTCATGAATCAAAATGGGCTGATATCATATCATTATTGCTCAATAATATTCTCAACGCCACCTTTAAAAAAACCAGCACAATTCTATGATACAAACATGCGTTCAAAGCTCCCTTCAAAACCACAGATTTTTGTACCCACCTCCTCATCATCCCATAAAACCTACAAATGGTCCTTACACAAGAAGAGATCCCTTTTCCCCTTTATTTTGGAAAAGCCTGTGCACGCACTTTGTAGCAAACTGCGATCCGAGCAAAGCACACATAAATGTGCATCTGACTAAAGATTGTTCAGCCATAGGCTAGCTCCCAAATAACCTGAGATGTCTAAATTAAGGACCTCTTCCTTTATCAATCCACAGCTTCCCCAGTCCTCGCCCGAGCCTGCCTTTTCAGAGCCATGCACATATCCTTAATCTGCATCTCCGTGCACTCTGTACTGGAGTTGTTAATAGGCAGCTTTCTCTGCCTCTCTCTCGGCTTCCCCAGCACGACCGCATCAGCACTAGTATCAAATTAACTCTCCGACTTTGAAACTTATTGATCTGCTATTAAGACACCAGTGAACTTGATGAAATGAGTGCTGTAGGTGCAGTCATGACTTCAAAGTCTAGCACAGCCACATAAAGCAAGCGCCTTTGATCCTAACTCCGATCTACTGAGGGTTTAAAGCCCAGTTCTCCCTAAGCTGCCCTTCACTCTCGTCATGTCTGATGTCTCACCAACTAGTGACTTGATAATGTTAATAATGCAAATTTTACAAATGATTTTTACAATGGCAAAATTAATTCTATGAGTTGATGCTTCTTGCAATAGGGGTTTCTGCTCGTCTCTCCCCTGTAACAATTGGAACAATTATAACAGCTCAGGAGGAATACCAGGCCCAGGTAATTCCAGACAATGCTTTACCACTTTCTCCTACCTTTCCATTTTGAACCTAAATCTCAAATAATGTACTAGGAATGTCACTGAGAATCCCAGTAACATTTATTTCTATAATTTCATTTCCTACTACACAACTACTGGTGATTAGAAGCAGCCTCTTTTTTAACACGTGGTTTCTACCTTTATAGTACTGTCAGGACAAAATCTTTATTTTTGTGTAGACTTTTTCTTGACAGTCACAAACTTACAGTAAAGTTGTTAGAGTTCATATGCTCAGTTACTATTTTTCATTTAGCAATTATCTCAAGTGCTGTACAGACAAGAATCAGAATGAACAACACAGATTCTGTGAAATCAAACATTTAAATATACATATTCTTTCTCTAGCTAACTAAACAAAACTTTTCATCTAAAAACAAATTTTTTATCACAAGGAATAATATTTAAGCACTGACTCATTTTATTAACTCATTTAGTAAGTTTTTTGAATCACAGATATTAAAAATAGGTTTCAAATTCTTTCTAAATAGATTAACTCTATGAATTCTCATTTTCATCAAGTTTGGATTTAAATGATGTTAAAAAAAAAGGTTCTTATGTTCTAGGTTGAAAAATAATCATATATAACCAGAATAGCAAAATTTAAGCAAAACTGCACTTTGATACTGAAGCAAAGAATCAATACCCGAGACCAAATCCTTTACCAAGAGGTTATTCTTTGTATGTTGATTCTGCAGAGAACATCAGTAGTTGAGTAAAATGTGCTCCATGAAGAGGAGCTTTATGTAACACTTTGATTTATAGTATGTTATGTAATGTTAGTGTTACTGTTGTTCTGAATCTGTTAATTACAGGAGGAAACTAATGGGTGTATTTTTCTCAATCAATATGGCAAAGTGCTTCCTCTATTTCAAATGTCAGGTCTACCCCCGCCCCATGGCAAAACATAATGGAAGGTTAAAAGGACCATAATTTTAATACTTGCTTTCATTCATATGTGTGCGCGTGCGTGCGTGCGTGCGTGTGTGTGTGTGTGTGTTGTGGGAGGGGGAAATCCAATTAGTTGGTTTTCCGGTGCTCCTCTAATCATAAAATTTAGGTAGTAGTAACTTTGTGTTGGTTCCCCCCCATGTTGATACTCACTTAACCTACTTGCAATTCTAAAGAAGTCAACACTTGATTGTGACAATGTTCAAAAGAATTTCCTCTGCCACTAGCACAGTCAAAAAACTTTCACCAATTAGTGCAGGAAAAAAGGAGGGAAAAGCCACAGTGCTGGCGCTCAAAGACCCAGGCCTTGCGGCAAATCTGTCATGTCGAGAGGATTGATCAACAGGACGGCAATTTCTAATGGCATGTTGTCATGAAAAGTCAGCCACAGGGAGCCACCTGCTTTGCTCCTCACAGACAGCCAGGAAAGGAAGGAAGGAAGAGGGCGGGAGGGGGAGAAGAGGGGAAAGGCTCTCCATCCCTATCCCTGCCAGTCCCCTTTTGCTAACAATTTTGGTAAAGGTATCATGATTTTTCACTCAGTTGAAATATGTCAAGTCTCCAATCATATTACCCTTGCTTGAAGACTACAGTGGTTTGAAGGCTGACTCCTTCTTTTCCTCTATCCCTTTTCCCCCCATTTTGCCAAAGGAGTGGTGCACCTTTATGTTACCACGCTTCCTCCCTCCTTTTGTCAACCAGCAGTCTCTAGATCAGAAGACATCTATCATGGCTTTAAATCAACAAGGAGCATCCTGACTTAATAAAATCCATGTTTGGAAGATTCTGGAAGACGAAAGTGATCCGGGTGACACTATCAGGTGCTTTTTCTGAACCCAGCATTTAGCCAATTGTATGTACGTATGTACGTATGTGTGTGTGTGAAGGTGGGTGTGTGGGAGTGTGTATGGCCACTCTTGGCCCCATACTTCGTGGGGCTTTGTCTGGCCGGGAAACAGTCCTGAAACTAGGGTTCTGCTATACTCTATGACACCACTAGCACCCTGCAAGGCAAGTGGTGGTGACAGTTTGTTACACATTTTCTTATGATCAGTGCAACTTAGTATTATGTAACAACCTCCAAAGGATCCTTGCAAACTCATGTTCTGCCTCCAAACGCTCCTCTAGGAGTATTATTCTCTTGGTACCCAAGACTGATTACCAACCACTCCAAAGAAAAGGGCATTTCTTCTTCCTCCAAACACCCTATTCAATGGCTCCCTAGTCATTTCGAATGATGCTCTAATTATTAGTATTGCAAGATACTCCACCACTACTATTCCCCCAGATGTCAAGCTCCTGAAGGATACTAGAGGGACTCAACGCTAAATCACCACATTCGAGAAACTGCTTCCTATTGACCTGATCTTAAGAGTTGATGTGGTTGCTCTCCACAAAAGCTAATAACACAAAGGCCATCTTCTCTGTCTTGTGTAAGGATGGCCCAAAATATCATTATGACCTACTATCCCTGGTAGTTTTCACACTTGAAACACTCGCAAATATACTACCCCTCAATCTACTTTGAACAAAAGAAAAAAAGTCAAATAAAAGTTAAAGAACTTTTAAGTTCATAAAACCAAACCCCACTTGGCATGCAAATCACGTACTGTAACCTTTTATTGGCGGAGCCTCTGGTCTCATCAGTCGATGAAATTCTCAGCCCGCGGCAACAGCTTAGCCGAGGGACACAGACCAATGAGAAAATATTCATTGTGTTAGCATTTCAAATGGCGAGAAAGGAAGAAGAAGCGCTAACTGATCACTGCCCGTGGAATTAATTGGATATTCCAAGAATAATGTCTCTCACTGAAGATCCTTAGAGGCCACGCGCTGGTCGAGACCACATTTTGTGCGGCACCTTCAAAAAGAGACCGCTTGGGGGTACTGGACATATTAGGGTTTTAGCGCATTTCCCTAAAGGCCAGAAGATAATCAGATGCACTGAACCAAACTCAACTAATCCAATCCATAATTATACATACAAATCCAATAAACTTTGCCACATTACTAGAAAATTAAACTATTATATGGAAACCTTCAATAACTTTAAAAAAAAAAAAACTTTAAAGGGCACCATGGCAAAAAATGTTTCTTTTGGGGGCAGGGACATGTGGCCCAGAACTTTATTTCTTTTTGCTGGTAAGCGATAGCCTTCTGTTCTGCTCAAGCTGATCTTAGTGCCAACACGGTTTCTTTATTCAGGGAAGGATTTGCGTTCCGGCTTTCTTGCACATAACCCAAGCATCTGCAATGACCCTGAGCGATATTAGTATATCTTTCCTTAAGACACATCTTAATCTAACCTTTTTAAGACTCTTTTGCTTTCAAACTCAAAACAGCAGAAAAAATAAGCATTGTTGGTGGCACCAGGAGCCTGAGCTAAGGGCCTGGCGTGGTCGGCAGCAAGAGCCCCCTGGATAAACAGCTGCTGGTGAAACTAAATAACCATCGGAGACCAAAAGGTAAGGGGGGAAAAATGAGATTAGGAACTTTCCCAAATGTTCCATCTCTCCTATCGACCACTGGCCTAGCGTGAGGTGTCAATTTTGACTCCAAAGAGAGCACACGAATTCGCAGTGGTCCCATTATGCGGTCTCTGCTCTCATTGTAAATTCTGTCAACGAAGTCAATCTTATTAACTTCCGCACTGGTTCACACATGACATTTTCTTCAATTTTCTTGCTGACATCAAAAACATCAATTAGCAGCCCGAAAATAGGAAGGAACGAATGACAGCGCCTGATAACGTCGACTATTTGAAGCCAAGGGTAAATCTATTCTCCAGTTCTGAATGCGTTCATTACAATTGCATTTTCAAAGAAGACCTCCAAATAGCAAAGAAAATTAAATTTATCATCTAGAAATGCCTAGAAATTGTTTTTTTAATCCTATGTCTATCTCTCAATCCCAGAGCGTAATACAAAGTATCGCAATTGAGTTTTATGATAACATGCCACAACTTTAATAGAAAGTTTATAAAATATGCAGCCTGGACCACTCTTTCTATCAAACAGCAACTCCAAGGATTAAGAAAAAACTTCCCCAACAGACTGCAGCCTCGCCTGGTAGGGTCCATCCATTTTCCAACACACACACACACACACACACACACACACAGGACAAGAAGTCAAAAAGTTCTGAAAAGAAAAGGCAACTAATACCCATAGTCCAAAATGGAAATGCTTTTATGGAAAACAACCAATACTACAGCTCCCTATAATATTAAAAGTGTCTTACTACCCACATGCCCTGTCTCTTCTCTAAGAAACAAGCCTCCAAATAAAATCTCAGCACCCCCTACACACACTCCATATAATGAGTATGACTGCACCAAACCGCCCAAACCAGGGACAAAACAATTATTCCTCACCTCCGTGCCCCACTTAATTATCACACATTTCATTTGTATTGACTTTTTCCCTCCAAAAATCGAATAAATTAATAATAAAAATGTCGTGTCCTCCCCTGATCAGAAAATTAAAAGCATCACAAGTAAAATCTTTTAACCCATTTGATAAGCTGACCCCAATGAAATGACTGGAAATGGACCAAAAGGCAAAGAACCAAGAAAAGTGGATTTTGTGGTGATGGGAGAGGAGATTTTGTTTATTTTGTTACGGGGAGGCAGCTAATGTGTCTGCTCTGTTTTCTTCGTGGCATCTCCCTGGGAGGGAGGCGCCGCGACTTTGGTGACTGCCCAGGACTGACTCCACCTCGGGCTCGTGGCAGAGCAGAAAGAGCAACTACACCCTGGTAAACAGATTGCATTCCCGCGGCCCATTGATTTTTTGATCTTTTGACATTTTTTAGTTGTTTCCATTCCCTTCCTTGTCTTTTCTTCAATGTCACAAAAGACAAAAATGTCTGAACAATTGAGGGCAGAGATATCTATTAGCTGTCAGAGCGCCGTTTTCCCGGCATTGACTAAGCGCGCAACACAAAGAATGCCGAGAACTGGGAAGATGACAAATTATATCATTTTTCCCCTTAAATAGGGATAATCATATTCCAATACCTTGCCTTCTCCTAGCCAACCAAAGTGTGCGGGGAGAATAGGGAAAGAAATTTCATTGTATCTTTTTCTGTAATTTCTATTACACTAGCTATATTTGAGAGAGAGAGAGAGAGAGAGAGAGAGAGAGAGAGAGAGGAAAATGCCTTCAAGGAACACTGTAACATATTTCAGGTTGCAGCATCTGAAAAGCAACGCGAATCTTCCTGATTATTTTCCCCTAAGAACAGCTTCCATAGTGCAAATACCACATTAATAAAAGAAACAATTTGTTATACTTAGGGATGAAAGACTGTAAAAGAATGAACTGATGTCCCCTAAGTTATTTGTTTCCCCCTGAAGACAAGCAAAGTCATTTTTTCAAAGCAGTTAAATGGTAGATTTGAAGTACAGCCAACCTCAACTTTCTAAAACCTAAAATCTGAAACGTATCATTCCCATTAAATAATGCCTTGACAGGAATGCTTTAAAAATTGTTTCAAATGGGCTCTCTCTGCTTGTGATTTGACTGCAGTGAACATGTTGTACATCTATGATTTCAAAGTTAAAATTCAAAACACACCCATACTGTGCGCTTGCCTTCAAAACCAATAATCAACGATTTATGGACAAGAAGGCTAAACTGGATCAACTTTATACTTACATTTGAGAAGATTAATGATTTTCTTTAAAAGAAGCAGTGTGTTAGGAGCATTAGTTTCAACATATATTTCTGTACGTAATAAAAATATGTTTGGTTTAAAACCTATTTACCTAGATCTCTATCTAGAAACCTATTTTACAGGGAAATAATTTTTAACCTTAGAAATAGAAAAATGGGCCCAAAGTGTAGGATGTACTTAGTGAAAAAAACACATCAAAAAACAAAAACAAAAAAAATCTGTTTAAATCCAGAGTGCTTTATAATATTATAAACAATTATACCATAAATAAACAAAGGCTCACTGGATTTAATCTGTATTTTTATTTCCATTTTCTTTACATAGTCTCCCTACTTGACATCTAACATTTAATGTTTACTTTTTCTATTTTCAATGATGCTTTTGACAGAGATTAAACATTTTAAGATACTGGGGGCACGTTTGCACTCTTACAGTACAAGGGAAAATATTAATTCCATATCATATTTAGAATTCAAGCAACAAAATCACTAATTCAAATTCACAGCAACAAAGCCCTATGATACATGTAACAATTGTATGAAATAATACAATAGAGAATAGAGCCATGATTTTTAAGTATGGGATCAACACAGCAAATATCAGGACAGACTTACAACCTGCTCAAATGGTGAATTAGAACTGGCAAACACAACCAGCTCAATTTTTCTGCTGCTCTGACAAACTAATTTCTGCACCAGTGTCAGCTCCCTATATCTATGTGTTTTTGGTAGAAAACACCATAGTCAAACAGGCTTTTACAAACATTTCAGTAAAGCAAACCTGACTTCCTTAAACCATTCCATAACTATAGGAGGAAAGCAGCTAACAGTAAGAAGCTAAACAAATACATGTAATTTTATATTGTTCTTAAAGTTTATGAAATAAAACATGGCATTCAAGCAAAGCACAGAAGGGGGGCTAGTGGGGGAATCGTGGTTGCAAGCACAGACACACACATGCACATTCACAAAACTGACCACAGGTTGAGGGTGGAATGGTCGGTAGTTGTGGTTTTTAAAACCGCGCGCTGTCCTTGAAACGGAGGCCGCACACAGCTCCATTAGATACACATCCAGTGCTCTTGATCTATTATTTACAAAGAAAAACCCTTCACTGCTTAAGTGCGCCCTTCTACTTCAGTCTTCCATTTCAACAGCATTAAACAACTGGGGTGGGGGAGCCACATAAGCCACAACAACTTGTGTTCATCCCGGCGTTCCGGGCAAGTCCAAATTCTACTTGGACGGAGAGAAATGGAGAATAACCTGAACACAGGATGTCGGCTAAGGGACAAACAAATGAGAGAGGTCTGCGCCAAAAACCTCATTGTCGTTCTCTAACAAGGGACGCGAGGTTTTCTTATCACTCTGTGAAGACAAAATTCTATTTGAAAAGGGAAGGATTTTACCTCAAGGATGTGAAAAGGAATGTTTTCAAAACGTATATTTGGTATGAAATTCTTTAATTATCGAGTCTGCTCTTTAAGTCAAACTGCATTCGATCTAATTAGTAAGCTTAGATCTCACCTTCATGCTGAACTTTAAACTCTCTGAAGCCAATTAAAAACTATTTAAATGAATATTAAAAGGGTTCCTGTGATCATTTCTGACATGAGAGAAAACATGCTTTTCAGCAAAAAATGGGTTTACACAGCATGCCTACGTCTCACAGAATATCCGCATTGAGCCTTAACGCTTAATCTCTGCTTTACCCTCTTCGCTGCTGCCATCCAGTGCCTTTCCTTAGCTGCTTTAGAATCCTCGTTCAGGCAGGGATCTGCCACCAATCCAGTTCTAACCGCAATTAGAACTACTTTATTATTCAGAGCTCTCCAGTTTTCAATAACTTATTCAGATTTGCGGGATGGTACATATTTCCTACTTTCATTTTGATCCACTATTGAACTGGGCACACATGGCTATGTACCAATAAAAGTTGGAATGGAAATAAGAAAATTCTTAGCAATTCCCAATTTGATAAGCCAAACTATATTAAGACTACAGTTAAATGCATATTCTAAATCAAGGCCTTGAAATAGCTTTCTGAGAATTAATAAATTATTCTGTTTGCTTATGAAATTAAATGCTCCCATGCAAAGCCGTTACAATTAACACTACTAAATGTGTTAGGTTACACTAAAGAAATCTTCACAGTATAATTATATCAATGAGTCATTTAACTCACATATATTAATTCAATTTATCTTCATTTTGAACTGTGTGGACTGATAGATTGTCATCATTAGAAATGACAAAACTCCACGCCAGAGGAAAATACAGACCTGCTAACACTGACTTCTCCCAAGACCACACACAATCAGCTCTTCTAAGGGTGCCCACAAGTTATCAAGGGAGGTCAGGGCTTCTAAGCAAGATGCAAAAGAATATTAATCAGACTCATCCGAACTCACAAATCAGTCTCCACAAAGAAAACTACAAAGAAATCATAATTCTAATACCAGGACCATTATCTCTTTAGAATTAGAAAAATTCTCTAAACAAATGTTACAAAACAAATGCATTTTCCACAATCCAATCTACAGATAAACATTTTCTGATTAAAAGAAGAAGAAAAAAAAAAAAAAATGAAGCCAGAGCAAACATATTAACCAAGAAAGCTCAGCTGGGGACACTCAATAAATAAGATGTTACCACACAAGGCAATTCCAGGACTGTTCATCAGGATTTCCTTCTCAAAACTCACAGGATTAGAGAGGGTATTAAGATTTTAACAACCATGAGACCACATTTGACCAACTGATGGTCAAACTAAACCCACCCTCATGGTCTTAACCTGTTTTGGAAAGTGGCGTCACGGTGGGACGGCTAAGTGCCTAGCTATGCATCTGATTCCTAAAAGGCTAAATTTTAGATCTATACCTGACTCAAGCATAAGTTCTCTCTCCCTTTTAAAATTAAAGCTCTCTGGCCAATGAATGTAGAAAGTCTTCATTTTATGATACCCGCAATGTCACTGATCTCTCGTGGGGAAGAAAAGAAATTAATTTAATTTTAATGTCTTGAAAGGTTGTGGGGGGGCGGGGCACACAGTTCTCTGCAACTGGAATTTCCATGTGAGCAAAGATTAGTGAAGACAGAGGACCATAATTTGAGCGAGGGCAATGGAAATGTTGCTCTTGGAAATGTCTATGTCAAACCTGCTTCCAGGTAGAGACACCAGCCACAGAGGCTCCTTACAAAGAATGCATCCACCTGCAGGTGCATGCAGCCCAGGCCAGCTCTCCAGGAACTCAAATCTTCATAGCCTCCAACCGGTTCATCAAATAGGGAAAGGAGTGGAACTAGTTCAGAGTAATCAATGCCTTGATGGGAATTTTTGCACACACTTACTGGGTCAGGATTATTCCTGGGCATCTCCATGCAGGGAGGGTTGCTTAAGAACCTGAAAGCTGTCAGGGTTTCCCTGACTTGACAAGGCAGACCTGGACGGCCAGTGTCTGCGGTTGGTTTTTGGTTACAGAACTAAAAGACTACTGTCACTCATGGGGCCTCTAATTAAGTATTTGTTGCAGCCATGTGACAAAAATAAGGGGATGCATTCTTCAGCTAACTGTGACTCTCTGCTGGACCCAAAAGTTAAATTTAACAAATGAAGTGGAAGAGGAGGGGAACAAGTCATTTCTCTCATAAACAGCAATGACAAGTAGAAACCCACCCCAAATAAATACAAAGGAAAAGGCCTTCTACTTTTTTTTTACAATTATGAGGATCTAAATATGTGGACACTGGCCAAACTCACCTCCTTATTTTGCCTCAGATGCTTTAAATATATTACTGCTTGCCTCTGGAGAAATACCTCAAGCTGCAATAATCTCAGGGGCAAGGGAACACCACAGGAAGATATGACCCCATCCTGAAATTCCTTGATTTTCTTTAAAGAATAAGCGATGTTTTTGTGGACTTTGAACTTTTACACCTCATATGAAGTTTAGGAAGGTTGGCAGGGAAAGCCACTCAGCTCCAAAAAGTGGATTTACACTGCACGAAGCAAGCACAGGGACTTGGAGCATGTGTGTGCTTTTTGAGAAATTAGGTGTACACAAGCCTAAGCCCCATGTTGTTACAGGAAACTCCAGGGCTGAACAGAGGGGATTTTAAGCAAGGTCAGTGCTTCTCAGCTGGGCCTGTCACTAGCTGGAGGGTAACTTCAGCCCTGTCCCAGGATTGGCCCTGGATGCAGGGAGGAAAGGGGTGTGTGTGTGTGCATGTGTGTGTGTGTGTGTGTGTGTGTGCACATATGTGTAAACATGCCTGGCTCTTCCGATGACAAGCCAGCCTTACAGACACAACAGCCTCTTCTCTTTCCTAAGTTCCTTGTAAATACACCCAGAGGCTAACATACAATGGGCACATCCAGCAAATAATAAAGTAAAATTCAATTATGTCATGCCTCCACCATAGCAACGCCCACCCGCGCTTGCGGGGAGAGCCCCGCCAACGTTCCTGCCACAGTGCCGGGCTGGGAATGTGCTCACATCGAGCCCAGATGGAAAGCATGTTGCAATCGCCCGCCTAAAGCAGACTGTGAAACTGGTTTTGAATTCAACCAAGATCTTCCTACGGTCTGGACTGCTGTGTTATTTTTTCAAAACCATCTTGTTTTCATCTAGCACCTCTCTTTGCGGATGTTTAAGACAGTCTATTTCTCATAATCAAATAACGTCTCACATGACAACAGCCCCATTTTATAGACAGAAAAACAAATAAGCTCAGAGCATCTAGAAGAACCAAACTGAGGGATGCTCGCTGGTAATTTGCAGTAAGTAAACAGGAGGAGGAAGGAGAATTACTGCTGCTGCTGTCAGGAATACAGTATATTCTCCCTTGCATTCTTGCCTAAAGTATACCAGGAGAGTCATTCACTGATTTCATAAGTACTAATTCAGCACCTACTATATGCTGGTACTATTCTGAGTACTAGGGACGTGTCAATAAACCAAGCAAAGAGAGGGCCCTGCCCTCAGGGAGCTCAGACTCTGGACAGGGAGACAATTATTTAGGTTGGGAAAAAGCTCAGTGAACCCCTGCAGTACCTTGATGGTATCATTTGCTCGAAGTCAACTAACCTTAAACAGAAACCAATTCCAGGACCACCCAGCCCAATGTTCAATTCACTTCAATTATTCTGTTCCCTGGAAAATATAATTGAAAAGTTTGCTTTACTTATATACTAGAGAGGAAAGCACAAGTTTCTAAACACTACTGAAAAAAAAAACAAAAAAAGAATCCTAATGCTAAATTATGTTGTCACATCATCTAACCACGAACTGCTATTTGCACCGGAGGTCAGAGAACACTACAGACTTCAGGAACGTGGCGTTAACAATCAGACACTGCTGTTTTCACACCACCCTCAGCTCAGAGAGCTACTGGCCATTCTGTGTGACCCATACAGTTGGCTAAATTAGTCTATGACTGGGACAGAAGCATTGCCCGCACTCAGGGTTCGTGTATGCCAATTAATATTAATTTGGATTTCTTCTCTTTGACCCAGTACTAAGTGTAGACTTTCTAGTACTTCTCTATTTGATTCCAGGGCTTTATAAACCACAAAAAATTCAGACTACTGAACTCTTAACATTTTTAGCTGCTTTCCCAACTATCAATTAGGTAAAATATATAGATGTAAGGGTCAAGAGCCAGCAATTAGAATCTACTTTGTCCTTCACTGTAATTTTGAGTCAGTGGAGCTTAGGAGGAAAAGCACCTCCTCTACCAAGGATTTGAATATATGGTGGCTATACCTGTGTCCTGAGTATCAACACACAGAACCTATTAAGTCCTGGTAAGTGCTCAATAAACTTGTTACAAAACGAATATATATATATATATATATATATATATGTATGTATATATGCACAATGCAAAAATATTTAGAGGGAAATATCTTTTTAAAAACATACCTAAGCAGACAACCTCAAAATGTCTGAAAGAAAATGTTGGGCTTAGAAAGTCTTTAAGTACAATCCCCTAAAATTTTTTTTAAAAGAAAAAAGTTATTCAGACTAATGTAATAGGGGGGAAAAAGGTATCAGACCTAGTGTAATAATAAAAGTCATTACTACCTAAAAATTTACTAGGTAACAGGCATCCTGAATCAGCTATCACAGAGATCTATGAGAACCGATTTCCCATTCCCAGCACAGTGACACACACCTGCAGTCCTAGCACTCTGGGAGACTGAGGCAGAAGGATAACAAACTCAAGCCCAGTCTGGGAAACTTAGCAATACCTTGTCTCAAAGTAGCAAATTTTAAAAAGGGTTAGACATATAGCTCAGCAAGAAGGCCCTGGGTTCAATGCCCAGTACGACACACACACACACACACACACACACACAGTGAACTCTCTAATGGAAGAGTTTCTCAAATTAAAAGAAGCCAAGGAGTATAGTTGTTAAAATGAGGCTAAAACTAATGTTTTTATTAAACATTTTCTAAATGTGTCTCTTTATTAATCTGAACAAACAGATTTTCAAAGTGTGGGTACAGCAAACCTTTCGTCCCCTAAAACGGGCCAAAGGGAACCTGGAGAGGGAGGGCAGCTCCCAAATAAAAACCAGGAAAGTCAGCACATTGATCCCAAGTCACACTATGGAACTCTTATTAGGAAACTTTTTGTGTGTCAAGTGATTTGTGACAATCTTCACAGAAGAGTCACTTTTTAAAAGATCTATAAATATTATACATTCTGATCTGCATAGTTTAATTAGAACAGTAAAATTATCAAAGAGGTTAAAAAAAAAGCAAAATGAACTACACACATATTATGTTTCAAAAAACAATGGCACTGCATCTAGGCCTCCTGCTTAGCAATGCAGGCAGGAGCTTTGGTGTACACCTCGGTACCCTGTGTGGCCTTCGCAAGGATACCTAACACATTTGATCGCCTTTCCTAAGGAGCTCATTTAAATCGCACACCAGGGGCTGGGGATTTAGCTCAGCGGCAAAGCGCTTGCCTGGCAAGCGCAAGGTCGTGAGTTCGGTTCCCAGTACCGGAAAAAAAACAAACAAAAAAAAAAAACCCAAAAACCAAAAAAACTAAATCGCACACCATTCCTGGGATGCTGATACCACAGTCTCTATTTTACAGATGGCAACATCAAGGCTCCTAAGAAATAAGACAACTTCCCCAAGCTAACAAAGTTAAGTAGCAAAGTCAGCCCGAGCCCAAGTTTTCTGGTGCTAGCGCCCTGCTCTTCCCCGTCCTGCGGCTAAATCCCCTTCAAATAAACACCATGTGGCAAAGGTTTGAGATGGAAAATGTCAGTGCGGTAATTCTACCGCTGTACAAATTTTCCTGTCTCTGATGAACACATCACACATTAGGTGATGCGCATGTCGCTCTGTGTGTGTGTGTGTGTGTGTGTGTGTGTGTGTGTGTGTGTTGTGCCGGCAGGCATTGTAGCGGTCCCCTTTACTAACTGAAAGGGACAGTTGGCAGGTATGGTGGCACTATTAGTACAGATAAACCCTTGATAGCCTATCTGCCTTCTAATTTTTAAATAAACAAAGGCTGAATGCTGTAATTAAGATCAGAAGTACCTCTGAAAGACCATATGGCAAAAGGGAAGTTAAATGAAAAAGTCGCCGGCAGGGGGAATGCGGGAGGGGGTTATTCCAAGGTGGAAGAAGTGATTTTCAACAAATGTTTTCAGCTCTGATGCCTGGAGGAAAACAGCAACCTCTCCACAGAAATGACCGCCTTCTAGCAAGAAATGGAGCACGGAGCTGGCAGAGGTGTGAGCGGCGGCACTGGGATGCGCGCGAGCATGTCACGTTGGTCCTGCAGGGGGCGCTGCACGGTGCCTCCTTCGAGGCCACCTCGCCCAGCCCTTCTGGTTAAGGGATGTGGCAGGCATAATGCAAACCTAGGAACCAGTTAGTCCAGGGGTCGGCACGCTGAAGCCTGGAGGTCCCCGCGAGTCTTACTCCTTTCTTAATACTCAGGAAACAATGGCATCTCTATGCCCACAATGGCTTCAGCGTGAGCCCCTCCCCGCGACAATGGCCCCATTCAATCCCCCACAAGGAGCGATTGCCCCAAGTTTAACGGCCTGTGTTAGGGGAGCACCGGGCACAAAGGGAGGTGTTTCCAGGTTCAGTGCACACTTTACATCCATTCACCAGAGAGGGGACAAAAGCGATTCCTCACTTCACCACAGGCAGGGCAAAGGCTGGAGGCTTCACTATCCCCGGGAAAATGCAGCCTTGCCTGGTGGGGTGGAAGGAGGACCACACTTTGTTTAAAGATGGTTATGCAAACGTGGCTGCCGATTGTTTCTACCTCCAACTAAAGAGGTCTGGATAAAAACAGGATGCTTCTGTGCCCTAAAACGGGCCACAGGGAAGCTTGGGGAGGAGGTGAGGAGGGGAGGAGGATGCGCTTCCAAACAGCACCGTAAAGGGGCTGGGGATTTAGCTCAGCGGCAAAAGCGCCTACCTGGCAAGCGCAAGGTCGTGAGTTCGGTTCCCGGTACCGGAGAAAAAACAAAAAAATAAAATAAAATAAAATAAAATGTCAAATAGCACCGTAAAGACCAAAAAGGTCAGTTGACAGATCCTAAGTTACACCTCACAATATTTATTAAGAAAGTAGCCCATGTCTTTCTTTAATTTTTTATACTTTAAATTTTTATTAGAGTTCACTGCTAATGTTTACGTTGTGTAATCACTTTAATTGCTAGGTACCGCAGCCAGCAACCTTGACCAATGTCAGCTAGTTTAAGAAATAGTGTGCTTCTTACTTCCCTAATTGCCAGTGGAATACCCTGAGGTCTGACGGGTCACACATCTCTACAGCAAGGCTCCTGTAGGGGTTGACAGGCCTTGGTTGTACTAGTTGGTCAGGAAGGCTCAAGTTTGTTGTTCATCTTGCCGGGGGGAGAGGCTGTAGAGTTTATACAAAGCACCAAGATTTGAAATAGCAAAAGTCATACTTCCCTCCTCAGAGGGACACCCACCCACCGCTTTACCCTGCCAAGTGGGATTACTCATCCTAAACACAGCCCGATCCCAACCAACTCTTCAAGCTTTGGCAGGCCTGGTCCAGTTGACATTCCAGGCCCAGTTCGCCATTACATAATGAGTGCCTCCCTCCCTTGGGCGGCTACAAGTCAAAACAAACTTTCTGAACTCAACCCAGGGAACCAGCTTGCTTCCTAGACATAAGACATGGGACTCCAAGCAGCGGAACAGCTCTCAGCAGAAAACGGTGAAGTCCCCGACCAGCTATTGCGTCCATTCTTACTGTGCTCACCTGGATAACATCTGATGTCAAGTGCATAGCATACACATAGCCTCAAGCCTTCTCACACACAGCGTTGGTATCAGCCCTGTTTTCAAAGGATCATTTGCACACATTTCTGCATCTGAGTTGTTAATAAAAGCTCAGAAAACAGCACTGTAAGAGCCTTCCCAAACACTAGTCCTCTGGGAAAAGAGGTAGCGAGCGCCACATAAGAGAACACAATTCCGTGCGGAAGACTACGTGTTTTTCTATCACTCAAAATACACATATAAATGGTAAATCTGGCTTTGAATGTATTGCTAAAATTAGCACAGTTCTTGCTTAAAAAGTTTCCAGTACTCTTTTATGTATCAGTTCCAGCACTGCTTCCTAGTAAACTTCAGCAGAGATGATTATATTAATCCCTCTCCATCACCACCATGAACCTTCTGATCATCACATCAACACCCAGGGCACCCGAGAAAAATCGGGACTTCAAGTGGAAAATAACTGAATTCATACAGAACACACTGAATTTCACACACTAATCCAAAAAAGAGCTTAAAATTAATGGCACTTAACACAAATGCTTCATGAAATTAAACTCTGCCTTGAATTGGGAATGGCGGAACAGGAGGAGAAAATCCAGGATATGTGTATTCCTATCTTGCTGCCACCTCTATCTGGATATCTGAGCGCAAGATCATACAGCAGTCTTTTCTCACTGGGTCTCAGTTTGCAAGGTTTAGAGAGAAGAGGTGGGGAGTGGGCAGGGTAGTTACCCAATCATTTCTCACCATTTCCAGGTTTTGTACCTGGCTATACCCACCCACCTATGCCAACCACAGTTAACGAATTACTCCAGTGGGGAAGGCTACTCAAGGGATTATATATGAACATTTGCAGTTGGGTCTATTTTCGTGATCTGAGTTATTTTACCTGCTTCGCACCCAAATCCCCAGCACAAGGGAATACCTCAGCCCACTTGTACAATAACCTTACCTGCTAGGTAGCATTCAATTTTACTAACTCCCTGCTATCTCTTTGCCCACAGGACAGTCCCACTTAGTCACCCTAGAGCATTTTTCCTTTTTTTTTTTAATCCTGGAGACAACAAACTCTTCTTAATAAATCAGCATACTAATTACAAACACCAATTACTAGAGCCCCAAGGGCTGTTTGTTTGCCCTCTTCTGAGTAGCTCCAGCTTACAGTACTTTTAAAATTATTTTGGTCTCTCTAAACTATCAGAGACTAGAACAGAATGCTCAGGGACTTTGCCTCCAGCCTGGACAGGATACCGCTGGCAGGCAGGTATGTACCTCAGATATCTGTGCTAGGGAGAGGGGCGGAGCAAACACTTGATGTTGAAAGAACAAGAACAAAAATGTGGTGGGAAACTAGGGGTGCCAGCATGGCCCTGGGAATCGGACCAAAAGGACCCTGGTCCCTAGGCAAAGTACAGCGTGAAAAGGCAAAGAAATAGCCCTTACTCCACCTGGGCTATGCTCAGAACCGAAGTTTCCCCAAATTTCCAAGGTGCACACACCCACAGCACTTCTTTCCATGTAGCTCTCCTTGGTAGCCTCACTACCAAGACCACCAAACCAATATAGAGGGATCCACACTTGAAGAGAGCTCCAAGTCCCTCACCATGGAGGTGGTTTCTTCTGGTGAATGCCTCAGAAAGGAGCACGTCTCAGAGCAGACTGGGGCTCCCTGGCACACCAACTGGAGGCGGACCTCTGCTCATGACTTCAGCTGAAGGCTTATGTCTGCTCGCACCCTAACAGTGCCCAACACTGGAGGAATGGATAATATTTTACTAAAGCGACTCAAGCTGTCAGCTCCTATCATGTGCTCTCAGGAGGCAGGGAGACCGATTCTGCGGGCTTTCTCATGATTTCTGTCTGGAAGCAGAAGGGAGACCTACCCTACTCCCCATTTCCAGGGCCCCGTTAACATGCAGGTGGAAGGGTGCATATCAGCCAAAAGATTGACCTGGATAAGTAGACCGAACCATGCCCTACTTCTCTCTATACTGGAGTGTCCCTCTACTCCTCGTCTGTGGAGCTCATGAGATGCTACTGTCTTCTGTGTGAGAACCTGGCCAGGGAACTAGAAGAACCTCAGCCAGAAGAGTCACAGAGTCACTCAGTATTACAGAAGATGCGGCCAGATCTCCAGTTTGTGTAAGCCAGACAGAAAACCCAACGTGCTGAGAGACTCCCAATCATGTTCAATAGGCAGCTCACCACATATATTTTTAGGCCACCTGCAAGACTATTAGGGCACGGTGTCCTTTGGCCTAGAACTGCAACATATGGTCCATAACACTGCAGCATAGGCACACTCCCCTACAGTCACTCTGATTACACTGCCCTGGAAAGAGAAAATAAGAGGCTGGGAGACAATGTGAGGGGTAAAAAATCTCACTTCTAAGACTTTTTCCCCCAGTGCTTCTCGATACTCCTCCCTGGTGTCCAGATGACATCTATTAAGTTCAGGCGCTGCTCCACAAGGGATCTTGGCCTCTAGCTATGAGAAGAATAGCATCAAAACAGTTGCTTGCCAACAACCCATAAATTTAAACAAGTCAGGATGGCAAGAGCAAGCTGCCTGGGAATCATCACAGAAGAAAAGTCAAAGGCAGTGTGGTTTAAAGTGGGACACACAGACCAACTCCCGCAGCACAATGCTCCTCCTAAACAAAGGCCAGGCCTTCAAGCTCCCAGGAGGATTTGGACATCATCTCTTTGCCCGTGTGATGACTCAGAGACTTGGGGGAGGGTCCCCCAGTGGCTAAAGCATCTGGCTTGATTAAGGCATTCGTTCTTATCATTCTGACCATCCTTGTTCTTAAGAGAGGGTTGAGAGTTAGTTAGGGGATCCACAGAGCTACAAGAACCTTGATTTTATTTGCACACAAGTGTATTTCTGGGCCCGGGTTGCTCCTGCCTTGATGATTAGGTCCATACAATGGGAATGGCTGAGCCTGGGCTGTGGCCTCTTCCCCTTCCTCCACATGGAGCCCACCATCATGGGCAATGGAATGCAGCAGCGAGGACCACACGCCGCGCAAACACATGCCTCGCTTCGTGCTCTCCGTCCTCACACCCACTCATACAAAAGACATACCATTGATGAGTACAGAAAAATGTGGGTTTCCTCCCAGAGCCATCTTGGGCATCGTAATTCCTCCCCTCACTGGCAACCGCCCTGAACACTGACTCTGAATCCAGGCAAAGAGGAGCTGAAAGCCAAGGATCCCTGGCATTGACACAGGCAGAGAGCACCCTCCAAATCGGACTTGCCCCTTTGAGCCCCATTTTAATCATTCTATCAAGTGGCCTCATTTTTTCTTCCTTTCTTAATTTGTGGGATCGAAGCAATTTTTGCTGTGGGTGGTAACAAGAGTTGAACTGTTTCTAATTATTTAAAAAACAAAACCACACACACAAGACAAAACAAAATTCTATGTTGCCAATTGCCAAGAGACTCAGATGCCACAACTTCCGGTAATGAAGACTGTCCTTCTCAGCGATCATAAACCCTCCTGTCTGGACAGCATGTGTGCGCGTCTGCTCAGCCCTTCCCCTACAGCTGGGCCCATGCCCTTTTCACGGGACAGAGGGTGGCAAGACGGCGGGGAAGTGGGCAGCAAGGCTTGGAAAACACATTTGAAGCCCTAGGCTTCGCTTCCATCCCCAGCTCTCAACATTTATTCTCAGTGCAACCAAGGATAAATTACTTTTTAAAAAACTGTCACAGTTTCTCTCATGTTAAAATGAGGGAAAAAGTTGCTACCAACTGGAAGCATTAAATAAGTTCTAAAAAAAAATCAATTAAAGCAGAGCCTAATGTACAGTAAGTGTTCAATGGATGTGAGCTACTAATATATAAAATTGGAATAATATTAGTTTTTCTCTCATGGGGAAGTTGTAAGTGCAGAACAAGAATATTTACGAAAAGCTTAATGCAGTAACCCTGCCCCCTCCACCCTAACCCAAGAACCAACACTATATTCTCTGCTCTTTTTATTTTTTCTTTTTACAGTACCGGGGAGCAGTCCAGGGCCCTGGCCTATGCTAAGCAAGCACTCCACCACTGAACTCTATCCCGAGCCCACTCTCTCTCCTTTTGAGGTAAGACACTTCCTTTCAAAAAAAATGCTTATAGGGGCTGGGGATTTAGCTCAGCGGCAAAAGCGCCTGCCTGGCAAGCGCAAGGTCATGAGTTCGGTTCCCGGTACCGGAGAAAAAACCAAAAAAAAAAAAAAAAATGCTTATAAGGATTATGAGTTTATCATTAGACCTGAAAGAGGAAGAACAAATGGCTTCTTTCTATGGAGAGAAAGCCCATTAAGAAGAAATCTAATTACAAAGTCTTGGGAGAGGAACACAGGATGAGAAAAGGCCTTTCCTCTAACTAACATGGACCTCAGCTATAACCTGATGGCCCTATCCCACACCACATGGGGGAAAAAATCCAGTATAATCCTCCACTGACCACGGCTCACTTCCAGCCTACACGTTAATCACGCCTAGAGGGTGGCAATAAGTTTAACTGCAGACAGTCGTTTTTGTTAATGGAATTCTAAGCCCATCAGTTTTCAGCTGGGAGGATGAGAGAATCTTTCACTGTGTTTTCCTAAAACAAATATTTAGTGCTTTCATCTTTTAGTGCCCTAACATGCAATCTGTCACCCAAATAAAGAAAAAGCCTCCTTGCGCGGGTGTTTATAGAAATATCACATTTCCCACATCAGTCAGGCAAATGGCAAGTGCACTTGGAGTGCAGCTGATCACTTTGCATCCTGCCTTCTAACACAGGCAGATCCGAGGGGAATGAAGCTCCACCGTTCCATTCGCTCCACCTGGGAGGAGAGTGCCACCGCTGGCTTCCTAAACCGCCCCAATTGTTTCCATCAGGATCCTGAAAATAAGCTTGCTTCCAGGCTACTCTGTTCTTCTACAAGGTAGCCATGCTTGAGATGCTTTGTTTAATGTGCAGCTTTTATAAATTAAAAGAAAAAGTGGGGGGTAACCATTGTTCTCCCGCCTGGAGGACATTCCCTTACAAAAACCTGTTGCCAGGCAAGAGTCACTTCTTAGCAGTGAAGGTTCTTCCCCTCCAAATTATGGATGCTCTGACTCTTCCATGCTCTCGGGGAATCTCAGCCAGGGAGGGAGTGGCCGTGCAGGGGGACCCAGACAGGAAAGTCAAGCGACTCCTGCAGGAAGCAGTCATGATACTTTCTCTCCTATTGAAAGTGATTCTGGTCGCTGAATAGCCAGCAGGAAAGCTATGACTATGCTCTGGATGTCACCTTCCCTCTCTCCTCCCAGATCATTTCTGCTTTCCGCACCGGGTCATTGCTCCCACTTCTCGACTGGCTGCAATGGCAGGTCTCCAAGTAATTACAAAGACAGGAATTAGATTGCACAAGAATTTACATGTGTGCAACTGCTGTTACCTTCCCAAGCCAAATGCACGCACAGGCATCGTCTTCGGTTCACTGGAGTGTGACACTTCAGGCGGGGGACCTTTCGGGTCACCTATCATCGTTTCCCAAGAGGAGGGTAAGCAAACCCATAGGGTCCTCCCTACACAAATATCCCCCCATTTCCCATTTCCCTAAGAAAGCATCAACTGTACACAACGGCCAGGGAAATGGCAGCTCCGGTCTCCCTCTACACAGACCAGCCTGTTCCAGAACCCGGGTGGGAATGCTTTGATCATCCAGGTAAGCAGGTCTGGTGCTCAAACCTCCCAATTCCCAGTTTCACCCAGATAATGAGACAAGTGAGGACAGCCCAAGAGCACCAAATTGGATCAACAAAAACCAAAGATCATGAACCATCTTCATTTTGGACATCATACCCAAATCTTGGTAATCAGTCCTCACATCTATGAAAGAATAATACAGATAAATCGAAGCAGAATACTGCCAAAGTCACTTTATTTCACTCTGCTCTCTATACAGTTTGTAATGCTGCATTGTCCTTGGACCACCATCAGAATTAATTTGAATTCTAAATCCACAAGGTAGCCCAAGGAACTCCAGGTATGCAGGCAGGAACAGCTTAGAGTGATGAACAGAAAATCCAATGAGACTTGCCAATGACTAACAAGCTGACAACCGAGCACTACGGTCGCCTCTCTCACGCTGGAGAAGACCTGCAGAAGCATCAGGGCAGAAACTCTGAGAGTCAGTGAGAAATACTTGGCTTCCAAATGAAAGACAGGAACCACATCACCGCTGTCCACCAAAAAGAGCAAACAGTGCAAATAAACCCTGCATCTCTCATGGCTGTCAGGGAGCGCATGAGGGCCTGTGTAAAGAGATGGAGCTATTCTGTGTCCTTGGTAAGATGCTAGAAGTAACAGTACAGATTTATGGGAAAATTCACAGAACTGTCCACTAAAGTCAACTCTGCTATAAAATATATTTTAAAATATACTCTTTTGTAAAATTTCCACAGCTCACCTGGATGTGGTGGCACACATCTGGAATCCCAGCACCCTGGGAGGCTGAGGCAGGAGGACACCAAGTTCAAGTTCAGCAACTTAGCAAGACGCTATTTCAAAATTTAAAAGGGCTCAAGATATAGCTTAGAGTCCAAGCCAGGGGTGCAATTCCCAGGACTGAAGGAAAGAAGAAAAAAAAATCCCACATCTCAAAGGAAACCTTGTCCTCAAACTTAAATCAAGGCCACAGTGCAGTGAGTGCAAATCTGAAATCTAGATCACGGCAGAGGACTCCCCCAAGCAAGACTGCCGTGAGGAAAGACCCACAAGAACCTAGTTTAAGAATATTCTGGTGTCACAAACAGGACAGGGACAAGGAAAAATAAATGTTCTATCTCCCTTAGATGCAAACACACCCCACTGTGACAGCCACAAGCCCAGCTCCAGACACTGCTGTCCCCAGCTAGGAGAACAGAAGATGACCCATCTTCCTTGCAGGACTGACAGGAGTTTCTAAAGCTAATCGAGAGAGGCCATGAATGGTCTTCCTGGTGGACACCATTCCCTTTTACCTCTACCAGATACAAGAATCCTGGATTCTTATACAAGTGACAAGAGGACTTGTCTAAGAGACAGAGTTGTGATAACCAAGAAACTGGACCTCTCTCCCTGGATGGTTACAAACATCTTCTACTTTGCAGTCAAGAGATGGCTTCCTCCTCTCCCCAGGAATAAGCGAACTTCCCATGCATCCCACTGGCCCCTAGAGAAATGCAGGCCTGCCAGCAACTCAGCAGCAGAACCCCAGTTGAGCACATGGTGACTAAGCCTCCACCATCTCCACCACACCCCACCCCGCAGATCGTGTTCAACCCAAGGTCATCTCCTGCCAGTTCTGTCTTCCTAAGCAGCAAGAGGCTACCATCAAGGACAAAGCGGCAACGTGGGGGCCTAGGCCAGCCTGAGATCAAATGACTAGTGCAGTTGGGAAATAAACAGAGCAGGCCAGGAATCCTCCAGTCCCCGAGTCCTTCCCACTTCCCCTGACTCTCGTTTCTTCTTTCTCTGGTGTCTTTGCTCCTTCTTCATCACCATCTTCCTTTCTGGAAGGAATTGCTTTTTTCCAAAACAGAAACTTTCCTCCTGAGCATAAATGGGCCTCTCCTTTGACGGTCCCGGGAAGAGCTTTGCTTATTCTCTAGCCCTGGCCCCTGAGCCCAACAAGGAGCATGCCCGGGGTGGGGGGGCATGGGGAGTCACTGCGCTCGAACAAGCACACACAACCCAAGAGGATTTCAAAGAAGAGCTGAAAACTACGAGGTGACACAAAGTCCACCTCCATCCTCATTTTCAGCCTACATATGGGAGGCCAGACATTAATCAGAAAAATGTGGCCAAAACTTGGATTTGGCTTCATCAGGAAGCAGATAGGGCTTCTACCACGCTGCTCCCCAAACTGGAAGAAGAAAATAGAGTAAGTATTGATTATTTTTTAACGCAAACAAACTTGAAATGGCCTTTCCATGACACGACAGAGGAAATTAGAAGGTACAGGAAAAAGACGAAAAGAAGCAGTGTCTCTCACTAAACTCACTTGTACAGACTCCCATTAAACTAGCATAGCAGTAGTTAATGCAATAAATAAGGCTCACAGGGCACACTGATGAGGTAAGATAGGAACCAGGATCTTCCGTTTTACTTATCTAACATGAACTGCCCTTAAGAAAAATTACTAACTCAAATTCCAGAATCTGGGCTGAACAGTGGTTTCCCTTTGTCTCCAAATTCTGAACACCTACCTCACCGACATCATTACAGAGAAGGGTGACAGGCAAGAACTCTAAGAGATAGCGCTCTCACCAGAACTCTAAGAGATAGCACTCTCACACCAGCAGCACACAGACCGGCTGCCTGAGCAGATGCCGTCAGAACCACCAGTGGAAGGTACCCCCACACACACCATGCTCACTAAGAACTGACCCAGTGTTTTCATTTTGGGGTGTTGTAAGGAATAACAAAGTCTTAAGGCTAATGAGTAGTCTCCCTTGACACAGTTTGGCCCATTAAAAACTCACCTATCGCCCCAAAGAATTACAAAACAGGAGGATCCAAAATCATAAACTGTGAGGAGCACAACATCCAGAGGCCCAAGTCTTCCCTGCTAGTGACCTTTGTTGTGGGAATGCAAAGAAAACGTGTGACTCACAAAGAATGGGGCACAGGAAGGCGCCGCTGAGATAAGGGCCACTGGTACAGCCCGTGGAGTCTGGCAGGTGCAGGGGTCCTACAAGGCCTGCGCCTCCATCCTGCACACAGACATGCTCCTCAGAAGACCCCCTCCGACATGTGCCTGCGGCGCCCACCCAGCACATCAGCTCACCAGCGGGAGACAAGTGCACCAGGTGACATGAAAACCATTCGTATGGACATCTCTTTTCAGTCCAAGACATCAGAAAGAACATGGGAAATGGGCACAGAATGAGCTCCAGGCCTGCTGTCTACTTACACTGCCAGAACAGTTCATCAGCAGAGAACATCCGTGTACTTACTGGACCTAGAAGACTTTCAAGGAGCAGCTTTGAAAAACAGAAAGGAAGAAATGAAATATTACAGTGGTCCTCCTTGCCACTCCACCTAAGAAACACAAATAGAGGAAGGCGGGCTGCCGGTTCATTTTTGGACAGAAAGATTCAGGACTATGCAAGGAATCCACAGGTCACATATATCATGAGAGCATTACAGAATGTTCCAGAATCATCTTGCCTTCACCTCTTTCAACTTACAGCCTCTGCTGTTTTAATAGTGGAAATCAGAATCATCTGTGCTTTGGAGCGACAGGCAATCTACCAAAGGATAACCATGTCTAGAATGGGTAACTCGTAATATACTACATTCATTAACAATACATTTTAAATACTCATAGCATACACAGGGAACAATTTCTATCACTAAAAGATATAAAATAAACAGAAAACACAAACAATATGAGTCCACCTACAATTTTTAAAGCACTTTTTTTTTTTAGTTAGAAGAAATATGTCCAAACATTAACTTTGCTTTGGGAGGTGGTATTTTTGCTCATTTGCTCACCTTGCTTCTAATCAGGGGTGAGGGGACAAATGAAAAGTTCCACTTTAGCAGAATGCTAGCTAATCCAGAGTTATATGGCAATGATTTATATATTAGCGAAAACTTCCCTGGTAATGGACTATGCCGTGTAAATCCAGATTTTCCATATGTAACATGTACCGAAAAATAAAGTACCCAGGAAATGAAGTAATATCTATATTTGTTTCAAGTGACTAAGAAGCAAAAATAAGGCTTTGGCCATGGTGCCATGCTTTTTAGAAATCAGACGTATAATAAGCCACAGATTTATAGGATGTGGTCTAATAAACCTAAGAAAAGTTTCATTTCCTCTTACCAAACTGGTTAACTCCCTGTCTATGTGACTAGCTTTGCAAACTTAGCAGAAGTCTCTCTTTTCCCTTAAATTTATAGGTTGAGAGGTTAATGAGCACGTAGTAGCAAGAATGTGCCCCCTTTTGAAAACACAGACACATACACCTAAAAATTAAACAAAAGCAGGCTCGATTAAATAAAAACAGTGGCAAAAGGGTAGGTCAACCAAAAAGTAAGAAGAGACAGAAAATACCATCCTGCTAACCCAAAGCCGCTGATCAGGAAAAGTTTACAGAAACCCTGAAGCGGAAGGAAGCAGGGAATAAGGGAAGGGTTCAGACAAAGAACTTTTTAAAAATCTGTTTGCAAGTATTTCAGTGGAAACGGTATTGACTAAGCAATTACAGGAAAAAAACATTTTCTTTCTTATCTGAATGTGGTTGTGACTCGGGGCACACCCTATTATTGTCACCACTGGCCATGTTAATAGCCCCAATGCAGCGACTTTGTGTGGCTAGCTTGAAAATGTACATGAATAGCTAACTAGAAAGTGAGTCATGCTTGCCCAGGTGGGTATTGACTTTCTTAGTCATATTTACCCAACTAGTCTACCAATCTGAATTCCTAGAGAAAGATACCTAAAAGGTTAGACCCAAGCTGCATTGCACAGCAAGGAGGAACAGTGAATAATAAAATGGATGGGGTAGAAGGTATCCCAAATGTGAGAGGCAAACTAAAAATTTGGACATCCTGAGTCAAGAGTTCCTTCCTAGCAATGAAGAAGGCCAGAGGTCATCAAACAGGACCAAATGCATTCTCCTTCAGGAAGATGAGTGGTGTGGAAAGCTCAGAACCAGGGACAATGGCCATGTACGGTGCTCATTCTCCAGTAGGGTGTGACCTTACCAAAGTCGCTTAACCTCTCTGTGGTTCAGTTATTGTTTACAAGATAGAAATAACTTATAGTGGCCGCTGCTTAAGGTTGTTGTGCAGTTTTGAAGAGTTAATATAATGGTACAAATCTTCTATATTAGCACCTGGACCATAGGAACCTGCAACGGATCTCCCTAGAAACCCAGTACAGTGAGCCTGGCTTGTATTCCATTATACCCTGTTTTTACAGATCCAGGAATTACATTATAGAGGTGATGGAAGGTTTGGCTCAAACCTAGTTCTCCTGGCTGCCAATCACATGCACTTCCCACCTTGCTCCCCAGAGCCATTTCTAGCGCACTCATGCTGTGGATAGGGATTTGCACACCCCACTGAAATCCCTTGGGTAGCAAGGACTATGAACACCACAAACTTCCATGAAGACCTTGTGGAAAGGAGTTGCTGCAACCACTACCCCGCCTCATGGATGCATGCTCAGTGTGTGGGTCACCAAGACTCCTGCTGGTCCTACACCACTGCGATACCAGCTCTCCTGCTCACTTTATACATAACCCATGTGGCAGGGAAACCGAGGCACGGGACAGTCAGGTTAACCTGCCCAAGTTGGTACAGTTCACAAGAGGCATTTTTGTGTCCAGGTTATTCACAATTTAAATTTAGGCCTCATGTAAAAAGGCAGCATTTTGGGGCTTCCTTGGGAGATGTTTCTCTGTCCCAAAGACAAGGCTGAGAAATGCTCGGCGTCATTGGCGCCAGGGGACTAATCAGTTCCTGCCGATCTTGAGTTATAAGGAAGAAACTCAAATCTTTCTGTTTCAGTTTCCTGATTATCAAAATGGGTACCCAGTTCTCCTTTATCTCCCTCCTAACTCTGACCAGAGATTAATGAGTTAGCATTTGCCAGGTCCTGGTGGGTGAACAGCCTTATATCCTTAACAGCTGGCATGAACAGCCATGCTTCGTAACAGCTGACTGGTGAGAGGCTGGGGAGAAAAATCTCCCAGCACGCATGGGTATTGCTGAAGGGCCTCTCTGCTCTGTGAGGTCCACGCCAGTTACATATGCACACACACACCTACTCCGGGTCATCAGGGGCAAGCGTGGCCAAGCACAGGCTCAGTCAGAAACAAGACAGAGGGAGAAGTTCAGAAGACCCTAGGACTGTGTTGCATTTCATTCCCATTGGGTCTGTGGAGTGGTTAGACTGCAGGGGTTCCACAGAACATAAATACATGGGGTACTAGCTGGAAGGAACATGCATTAAAATACAGAAAAGCAACCTTGGTGCTCTATCCAGTGAAAAAAAAAAACACAAACCGGTGTCAGGCATAATTCCAATTTCAACACTTTTAAAGATTAATACATATGAAGGACTAGAAAGACAGGCATCCAAATATTAAGAGCTTACCCATAGATATTAAGAGTACGTGGCTTAATTTTCTTTTATGTACTTTTCCAGATGTTCCTAAGTTCTCTTAAATGGCTTTTAACTACTCCTTAAACTACAACATGCTTAACGATGACTTACTCCAAAGGCAAGGCGTAGACACGCATGCTCTTTAGCACTCTAGGTCTCTGCCTACTGGAGAAACCACATTTTCAGCCCCAGTAACCTTAGCACATAGCACAGCACCCAGCACCTAATAGGGATACAATAAATGTTTTAAAAAGACAGACACTTTACTAATTGGCTCATGAATATTCACTTTTCTTTAAAAAAACTAACATTAGTACTAAGTCATTTGCTGTTTAAATCTAAGGGTTCCTTTTTTATCTGCACTGACTTTTGCTTTCTTGGAGATAAAAGCATGTTCTAGATGTTCTTTATTCCTTGGGACTACTAATTTGAAGAGAACTGTCACTCGCCAGCACGGAGCAGTGTGGGGTACTGATGCTGTATTGAATTATTTAAAGGAAATTAACAATGCTTCCTGTCCTTGGAGAGCAACGTCTGTGAAGAAAAGCCATTCACGGCTGCCTCCGGTAGGAATCCTTGTAGAGGAGGAGTGAGCATTTCTCAGCATCCTGAGTTTTAAAAGAAAAATCTCTTGAGTTCCAAATTACTAATAATAAAGGCAAAGTTTGGGCGTAACTTCCCTTCTACCGGGAGCTATAAAGAGTCCCAGGAAAATTACTTCCTGGGGGTCAAGTTTAATGGCATAACATGGTCCTCATCATTCTCACGGAAGCCCTCACGTGACACTGGATCGTGTGGCCTTTATGGAGAGCCGGGCACCTTGAATGCACAGTAGCACCACCTCCACCCTCTTCTTGTAAACTGGCATTTTTATAGCTATGATATCCCGATTGGCGGTCAGTGCAGCCAGACATCATGGCACCAGAGATGACAGTGACCCAGTGAGAACTCAAGGATGGTGGCAGGCGGATGGGCCCTGCCCTGGCGCGGGGCACCCTTTGGATGGGCGGTTCCATTTCAGAGCTAGCTCATCTCATACCGTCATTATGCTCCAGACCTACCTCCATACACCAGGGCTCCCCAACCTTTTGTAAGGAGTGGCTCCTTTTCATGTCCCTGAAGACTTGAGTGCTGACAGTGAAGTCTGAGGGGGGGTAGAAGTGCTGACAGTCATGTCCCTGAGTGCAGCAAGGGAGGGGGCTCTGCTGCCAGGAAGAAAGGGGAACAGAGTGAGGCTCGGGAGAGGACCGCGGTCACCAAGGCATACAGTCCCCAGCCTGACTTCCTGCCCTAGCCCACATTTCTCTACAAGCTCCACATAAGATCACCGTTCCCAACATGAACCCAGAACTCTTCCACCTCCCTGCTGTGTAGGGTCGGCAGGGCACCTCAAACAAAACCTCCTCCGTGCGGCCTTCCTGCTGGGGCCCCAGCCCTCCTGTCACTCTCCTGACAGATGTGGCTGCTCCTCCATCTGAGCCTCCAGAGAGCCACCTAGCTACACCCTTTCTCTCAACTTACCTTACTGATTCTTCTATTAGCCTGAACCATGTGAAACTGCGACATCCACCCTGAAAGACTGTTAGCCGCATATGGGTCCACTCAATACTTGAGCTCTTGGTGGATGTCACACCTAACTCTCTTTTTCTCTGAGCAGCTACACCACGATGTCTGAACCCCTCACAAGGCTGGGCAGCACACGCTGTGGGTGCTCAGAGAGTATGTGCTCAGGGGAATTTCAAGGCAATTGGAGCCCTATCCCCAGAGCTGGGAGACGGCACTCACTGCCTCCTCTAACCTGGGCCCTAGATGGGAATGTAATTCTTAGGACTGCTATGCCCATTTCACAGAGGAGGAAACTGACTCAGAGACGTTAAGCAGCATGCCCAAGGTCACATAGCTAGCACTAACAGAGGAGAACAGAAACCATGTTGGAGTCAACTCACAGAAATGGCTGCTGTGTAGACTGCCTGCCCAGATGCTCACCATGGTGCTACATACAGGGTAAGTACTTGAGGGGTGAATTTAGGGGCATAAAGAATGAGCTGGGGTCCAAGAGGTGTTATTTTACAACCAAGAAATAGCATCCTGATGTTCCTTAAAAAAAAAAAAAAAGGAGGAGGAAAGAAAACGTCCTTGCCCTTTATGGTTCACCATAAAAGATAAATCTTCTCTTCTCTATTGGAGCCTCTTAAATTTTTACATATAAAGGAGTTGGAATCAGAGCAGCGTGTGGTGATGGTGTGTAGCCCGGCACTGGGGGAGGCTGAGGCAAGAGAACTGCAAATTCAAGGTCAGCTCAAGCATTTTATTGAAACCCTATCTCAAAATTAAAAAATAAACAAATAAAAAGGAGCCAGATCCTGGGTTCAATACTCAGTGCCACCAAAAAGGAAAAAACAAACAAAACCCAGCCAGCTGGCACACACCTGTAATCTTAGCTACTGCGGAGGCTGAAGCAGGACTGCCAAGTTCGAGGACAGCCCAGAGACTAAGCAACACAGTGTCTCAAAATGAAGTTTAAAAGGTCTGGCAGTATAGCTCCGCACTCCCTGGATTCAATACCCAGTACCACCAAAAACAAAAATAGGAAATTTAAAAATTTTAAGTTTTTTTTAAAAAACATTTTCTATTTACATAATAGCTCAGGTGGGTTTTCTCTGCCCTGCTGCAGCAGTGACTCGCTGAGTGCCACTCTTGAAGGCGGCACAGCTAACCCGCCAATGATTCCTGGCAGAAACCCAGCGACACAGTGATTTCATTCGTGTCCTTTAGCTTTGTTTCCTAACACAACGCTATGAGCACAGAAGAAAGGTTCCCAAGGGCAAGTGCCACAAAGAGGTGTCTGGAAATGGAACACAGCTGAGGTTTGCCATAGATCACCTAGGACTGGGGACAGAACCCTGGGCCTCCACACTGAGCAATATCCCCGACCCTTTTTTTAATAAAATTATTACTTTTGAGTCAGGGTCTTGCTTGAATGCTAAACTGCCCAGGCTGGGCTCGAATTTGCAATCTTCCTGCCTCTGCCTCTGGCTCCCGGAGTTCTGAGACTGCACATATGTACCACCTCCAGCATCTGTTTCATCTTGATAATCATCCACAGCCATTCCATCAAGGCCTGCACTCTTACAGGGGCAGGTGCGTGCACACCACCCTCCGTATAGGTCGAGATAGACTCTTCCACGCCTAGGGACCCAGAACCCACACAGCCAAATCTATGGGTCACATCCACCCATCCTACCGGCTCTGATCCTGTAGAATTTGTCTTATCCCCACCTTATCTCAAGGGCCTGCCCTGCTTTTCTTCTAATTTCAATGTTCTCAGTCATTTTTAATCCTTTGGCAGAATAAATAAAGTCATATAAACCACTTTAAATATTAGAGTATATAAGCTATCCTATAAAAATTCAAATACACGTACAACATAAAATCATTTTGGGCCATGAGAACTACAGCTGAGTCTGACATCTGCTGAGTTTTTGCTCAGCACCCACTTATGACTCTTCCGGTAACAACAACCTGAATTACTTAGGAGTCGCTTCCCTCACTCAAGACACACAGCTTAGGTGGACAGGACTTCTCTTCCAGCTCCAGGGTGGGCAAGGATACTCAAGCCAAGCCCATTCAACACACTACACTGGTTCAGAATCAAGGAAACAGACACATGGAGACCATTCTGGATTTGAAAACATCTCTACATAATGAAGCCAACCCGGTGGACAGCAGAGCCAACAGTTGGTGAGAAGCAGTCCTGGTACAGAGGCCCCTGGATCCAGCCAGACCTGATGTCTCCTACTCCTGGACCTTTCAGTCTATGGATCAATATACTCATTTTTCTCAGGCCAGTGTGAACAGAATTTAAAGACTGGAGCAGTCTAATCACTTCTGTCAGGCTGTCTCAATAATCTTTTATTCACAGATCAAGTGGAATGTGGAAAAAAGACCGGAAGTGTTCCAGGAGAAGGTAAATTAAAGCCTTGCAAGTTCTCTGTTCCTGACAGGAGCAGGGGACTATTTCTTAAAATACGAATGTAGCTTATGGCCAGTCTCTAGAAATAAATAAGGACCTTCAGTGACCATGCACCAGCTGCCCGATGGGCCCTGCTTCTTGTCTCTTTCAGGGTCTCCATCATAACCACTGGGGACACTGACCTCGTAGATGCAGAAAACAGAGACCACAAATCTTTGGCAGTGTTAAAATCTGCCCCCTGGCTTACTGCAGACAAGCTTCATCGATGTGACACATGATTTCAAGAATTGTATTTTCTCTGAGGAAGGTGAAATAACAAGGTTGTATCATGTCAGAGAGAAGGCGAGCAGGAGGGGCTGGAGGGTTGGAGCCTCCTGGACAGCTCAATCCTGTGACAGTGTTAACCCAACCTGCCCACAGGCACACAGATCAAGAGTCAAGGCCTTCCACCATAAAGCCGGAGCAATATTTGTGTATTCCACTACCCAGCTTCCTCATAAGCTTACTGCCCTGCAACAAGTAGCTGGGCAGCACTTGAAGGTAATGCAATAGAATGGAGCCCAGTGAGCTGGAAAGTATGAAATGCACTGCCAGAAAAAAAATAAATAATGGAAAAGTATAGAAAAAAGAGCTGGGAAGCATGTAAGAAATAAAAATGTTCTAAAAACACTACTGCATCCAGAGATTCAAAACAAAACAAAACTTTGTACGAAATAGTATCATCCAGAGTGAAACTGGCAAACAACTGTTGACTACTAGGAGAATCTAAACCAGAATAGTAGGCAGGAAGAAAAGGGCGGAAGCTTTATATTTTGTCTCAGTGTAGTGATCGATTTAATGCGTTATGTAATTGACTGGGCTGTGGGGTGCCCAGTTATTTGGTCAAACATTGTGAGGGTGTCCTGGATGAGTTTAACATTTGAATGGATAGACTAAGTAAAGCAGATGGTCTCCTATAGTGTGAGTGTGGCCTATCCAGTGAGTTCAAGGTTTGAATAGACAAGAAGCAGATCTAAACTCCCACTTTTGAGCTGGGACATCCATTCTTCTTGCCCTTGGAATCGACTACAACAGCACCTCTTCCCGGGTCTCAAGCTACACCACTATCCCCAAGCCCTTAATGAGGGTTAAGCTTTACTTAGTCTATCCATTCAAATGTTAACAGCACCATGGCCTCTCCTAGGTCTCCTGCCTGTTCACTACAGCTCAGACTACTTTTGAGCCTCCTTGAGCTGAGTACTTTTCGGCCTCCACAATCACATGGGCCCATTTCCTATCTAAGCCTCTTCTATATCATCTGCACACCCATCCTTTTGGTTCTGCATCTGGGTTATATGCTGTGTGCATTTTATCCTCCACAGTAAGAGGAAAAAGATTATTCATGTGTCTCTGATTGAGATATGAATTTTAAAATGCATTGGTCCTTAGGAATCATCTAATCTAAACCTTTCTTCAAGATTTTTGACCCCTAAAACCCAGATTTTGAAAAACAAGAGACTTCAGGGTTGCAGGCAGACCATGGAAAAAATTTCCTTTGAAAAATGTCATGTCTTTGGAAGAAGAAGGAATCTAAATGAAAGACAGACAATGATAAGGGCCATTACACTAAAAAAAGCAAATTAGTAAATTGACAATTTTCTAAATTTGGTGAAAGGGTAAAATCCTCATATTTTTCATTTACTCTGTGTGTGTGTGTGTGTGTGTGTGTGTGTGTGTGTGTACAAGCAGGGACACTGAAACACATGCAATAGCAACCATTCAAACAAACAAACAAACTCCCCCCACAAATAACATCTCGGAGAAAGTCTCCACAGGTCACGCTGCTCTGGCTTCAAGCACCATAGGTAAGTAATCCTTACCCTTGCCGGTGAGGTGACTGATGGGAACTAATTATACTTGAAATGTGTTACCTAACAACTATAGGCGGGGCCAAGAAACTGCACTCAGGGCTCCAGACAAGCTATCCTTTTCACCTTTGAAAATAAACCCAGTTCTTCTCCAAACCAGAATACTATCACCCGCATGGCAAACGCAAGCCCCTTTTTTTTCCCTCAACATAATTTTTAAAAATGAGAACCTGTATAACCAGGTCTGAGGAAAGCAAAGACAGAGGGCAATGCAGAGGCAGGAATGGCCACTGCCACTCCTCCCCATCTCCGCGTCCTTGTCACTCAGGAGCCCTGCAGAGAGTCAGTGTGGGCCTCCCTGGATGCGAGGGAAGTAAAAACGAAGTCTACCCTAATGCTCAAGGACCTCGACTCAGACATGATAAAAGGTGGAACCAAGCACAAATATACTAATACTTCATCTACTTTTATATGTCCCTTTATGAGTTGCTCTGCGTCCTTCCTCAACTGTGTAGAGATGCAGACATGGGGTCACTGCGCCACTGCCACCACCACTCCCCACTAACCAGCTGTGAGCCCTGACCCCCAGGGGCTTCGTGTGCCTCCTCACAAGGGACTGGCAGCTGGATGCCTTTAAGGGTCCTGCCCACCTCCGCCACTCCCACATACACACACAGGCGCCATCAGGCTGCTGGACTTTCCAAGCCCAGAAACACGTGCCTCCTTTCGCCTGGATGTGCCCCTTAGGCAACTAGAGGACATCTTTCCTCAGTAAGTTACATCAGGGAGAAAAGGGGACACACACAGCGAAGACCGACTTTACTAGATAAATGCTCTACACAGCCAAGGAAACAATACTTTACGAAAAAGGCATGAGTGGGAATCGGCAGCATCTTTTCAAATGGTGCTGATCGGTGAAAACAAGCTTTGACAGCTTTCTCTCCCCTCCCTTTGGAAAAAATTTCTACCATCAAATCCTGAGAAGTTGGAAACAAGATATACATTGTTCATCATATTATCATAAACAATGAAGGAAAGGTAGATAAAAAAAAAATGTAAGAGAATAAAGGAAAAAGGAGGAGCAGGAGAGTTAGTGGAATAATTTTGAGTGAAGGAGATGCTTTTACTTCTCACACTCATATCAGCAGTATATTTGGTCTAAACACAAAGGCCAAGGCCTTACTGGGGTAAAAGGTAAAAAAATTAAAGTGGTGAACATTTTTATCAGACTAGGGATGTTAGCCAAAGCAAGCAAAAAGTAATGAGCGAAGTTCTAATAGACCTGGCTGGACACTACATGAAGTCCTTTATAGAAGGAGTCTAATTCCAGGGATGCCCCTAAACTATAGTTGACACATTGCATGGCCCTACACTGGTTTCCTGTGACTCCGAGAAAGTTCAGTGTGACCTCAAGCAGACAGAAAATGAAGCTTCTCCCTACAACCGTCATAGCATTATTTCCATGACACTTAGAGTCCCTGTCCTTAACAGTGTCATCTCTCCAAACAAGCAGAGTGCCAGCAAGCTCATGAAAAACCATGCTCGTCAATTACTTGGAGAGAACAGGAGCTGATTCCCATGTTGAAGCCTAACTGTAAGCCCATCTACCTTAATTACCAAGGACAGGCTATGTATGAAAGAAGTAGAGGCAGAAGCGTGCATTCAAGAACCACAGGCTGTAGAAAGCTTTGTGAATCTATCTAATAAAGTCAATGCTATGCTGTGCTTTTAATAAGATTCTTGCTAGAGGGAAGTTCCTTCTTGGGGCAAGCTTTGGGAAGAAATGCTGGCCCATTTCACACTCTGAACAGAGCTAGGCAGAATCATGGGGCCAAAGAGGCCAGGGGGTCTGATTAGGACTTGTGAAGTCTATCATGCAATCCCCTCTTTAAAAACCAACACATTTCCTACAAAAGAGACAGCAAGCTGCCTAAAATTGAACCAAGAGGTGGTAAAGACAACACGGGCTGGGTGTGTTGGGAATCTCATTACCACTCAGGAATTCAGATGCTTGGTGAAAGAAAGCAGTATTGGTAAGTAGCAGCACCTTCCTCCCCCTACCAACGGCAATCAAATGTTTTAAGATACAAATAACAGGTTTCCAGAACAATCCTGGAATTTCTCCTGAAAATGTTTTCATAATTCACATCTTATTAGCCACAGGAACCCCAATTATGTGTCCTCTTTTCTACTAACCAATTATTAGCATTAGATAATAACATACTATTTTTCTGCTAATATGCTTCCTGACAACATCAAACTCCAGAGGGTCTGCGTGGTATAATAACTGAATAATTGTGCAAATAAGGGCTAATTTATGAGAAAATGTTATTTAAACCTCTTCAGGTATTTATGAAAACAAGCCGTTTTGGCTGAGACGCACTACAGACATTAAATTAACTGCATAAAAACATACTAAATTGAAATTTTTTTTTAGTTTTTCCCAGACATTATGAATGAGTGCCTCACACTGTTAGGATATAAAAGAGACTCAAAAACAATGGGTTCCCATAGATAGGACTGATGTTGACACGGCCTCATTCAGAACGAGGCAAGATACAAGAATATTGGAGGAAAGGTTTGCCAACTCCGTTCACTAACACACCTGGCTCCAAAATGACACCCGGCCCCAATTTATCACCCCTAGAAGGAACACGCTGTTGCCAATCTGGCCACGTGGACCATCGCCACTGCTGTCAGTGGGCACACACCACGAACACCCACAGGGGCCTCCGCCTGGCCCCTGGTGCTGCGGTAGAAGACAGGGTTCCTTCCCTCGGGGCAGACCCAACCTGAGTCAGCTGCTTTGTAAGTCATTTTCTCAGTACTATGACATTTGGTGTCTCCCAATCTGAAAAAAGGAGTTTGGAGTTTACAGTCACAGCATAAGGTGTATGTGAGCTGGAATAAACTATTTTGTATGATCCTCAAGGCTTGTAGCATCTCCTTCGAACCTGAACACTTGGATCTTTATCAGCAAAAATTAGGTTAAAGAGTGTGTGCGTGGATGGATGGGAGGTGGGGAGTGCAATGGTACTTAGGGAAGACATCACACAGCAGACAATATGAATTGGAGGATTCAATCGCATGTTGCTCCCATTTCTTTCCGTCAGTAAATAAACAGCCTCACTGCCAAAATGTAGACCCCAGGAGGAAACCAGGTCCTATTGTCTCCTATTTAGATTGTTCAGAGAGAGCAACCAATTTTTAGCCTTCTTTTAAAGATTGTTGAGGGTTCCCTGATTCATACAGTGAAAATCATCTTTATATGTCCACAAGTACAGCCATTGAATTAAAACTTCAGGTTTTCCTTCAAAAGTTGCTCTGCTGAGCACTTAAGGGACATTAATGGCAAAAAATAGCCCTGGAGGGTACTGTTCAGAGCTGATTACACAGAACTGGCAGGACTGGGTCTCCCCTGATCTGAGGAATCCTACTTCCGGCCACATCCATCAAGAGGCAAACCTGAACGTAAACAGATGTGGGCTTCTTAATACGTACAACAGGTAAAAAGAACACCCCCAATAAGAACTAAAAAGAAGGCCAAACAGAAAACAAGACTTCCCAGGCTGGAATAACTTCACCTGGCCACAATCTGCTGGTTACCATCTGACTGATTACCACCAGAGGAGAATAAGAAGACAAAGGAGATAGTGCCTATCGGAGGCATGCTTGAGTCACGGGAGATAATGTCTTAATCCTTCGCCAACCTACAGGAACAGTACCTAAAAATAGTTTGTTACTGATCAAAAGTCTTTAATGCTCCAGAGATCATGAATTCTAAAGTCATCTTGCTCCGATCTTTGTTTCTGCGCAGTCTGGGTGATTTGTTAAAATACAGGGATCATTCACAGACTCGCAAATCTTTGCCTCTAGGTATAACATAAGAACAGCCTCAAAAAAAAAAAAAGAACTATGTTTCAAAAATTAAAAGAAATATGAACTTAATACTCTTCAAAATCTGAAGTCTACCATCAATTATGAATGGATCAATAAAATGTGGCCTAGCCCTAGAAGTGAATATTATTCAGTATATTGAGGAATGCATACATGGTACAATGTGGACAAACCTTAAAAATATTATGCCAACTGAAAGAAACCAATCACAAAGGATCAAATTCTATGATACCTATATACCCTGAATACCCAGAATTGGCAAATCCATAAAGAAAATGTAGATTGATGGTTATTTAAAAAAAAAAAGAGAGAGAGTGGAAGAACAGGTATGACCACCAGTAGACACAAAGGATATTTAAGGAGGTAGAAAATATTCTAGCATGAAGGTGGTAGTTGTGTATCTATGTAAACATACTAAAAACTATTGAATTGTACACCTTAAATGGTTAAACTCCACAGTACATGAATAAACTGACAGTTTAATTGTAGAGTTTAAATTAGGATAATTGCCCACTATTTATCTCTGTGTTACTGCTTTGGATTTTAACTCTGACCACATCTTATTGGAGATATAAATACACAACTTTAGGAACCAGGCAAGACAAGAATTATGCCCATTTTACAGGAAGCAGAGGTCCAAAGAGCTTCTGTTTTCTTTCACCGATTGCCTGCGTTTGTATAGGACATGAGAAAGACCGTAAATTATTCGGGAAAGGTGGTGGTCATAGGTCTATTCCTCCAAATTAGGGAGGGATTGATAGCCAGCTCTTTCCAGATGTCTAGAAATTTACATGGTTGGATCATATGGACAATGCTACTAAACAAAAGACACTGAAAAATGGCAGCTGGATTGCTGGTATGCAATTTTGAATAGCATGGAATTCAGGTTAAACAATTTACCTAAAAAAGCAGGAGAGGGGGGTGTCACCCCTTTAGCTGATATCTGGTGGGGTGAAAATGCACCCAATTAGATGTGTCCATATAATTTTCACATCAAACATCCTGTGCTCCCAAAGGCATCCAATGGCACGGCTTGCTGTGGATTTTCCCAAGTTTTCAAGAGCAGTGACAGCCCTCTTCAACAAAGCCATTTAACATAACAGAAGGTTAAAGTGGGAACCACAAACACTTGCTTTTCTTAATTTACACCTTTCATTTACTTCCCCAGAAATGTCATGGAAGAGCTACAAAATTTATGATGTATTGTCTATAGACAGTTCCTTTTAAGAACAGGATTTAGAAAGTAAAACATGAAACCTAGAAGCTAATCTGAAAGTATAGCTTAAAAAACAAAACAAAACAAAACAAAACAAAACAAAACACTACTCTGAGAGAAGGTGATTTTGGTTTAGGTCTGCTCGCTTACAAAAAAGACAATTAGATAAAGTGAAAATAGGGTTTTGAAAAATGCAAATATAATGGCTTCACATTATCTCTTCTACCAAACAGGATCTAAACCTACCGCCAGACCATCACAAACAAAATACAGACACTTCTGTGACTCACACTTATTCCTACATGAGAAATCAATAGCTCTTGTATCAGTACGTTTCTGCTGTTTTGTTTCTCTTTCTTTGAAGAATAGTAAACCACTAAGATTTTTAAGCACATACATTGACAACATGAAAAATAAAAAGGCAAGTTAAAGTGCACATTGGCCAATTGGGTTGCTGTTCATTTAAAAATACTCTTTCCTGAATCTTAGTCTACTCTTTAGTTGCTCAATAAACACATTAAAAGCAGAGCTGCTCAGCTTTGGCGCTACTGTGAGCCTCTGTGGTGCGGCTGCTCCAGCAGCACTCCTGGCCTCTTACCCACTACATGACATAACACCCCTGCCCAGCTGTAACAACCAAAAACACGTCCAGATGTCTCCTGGGAAACAACCCAGTTGAAAACCACTCAATTAATGGTAACTGGCCTGAGTTTTTGTTGTTTTTTTTTTTGACACAGGCTGACACATGCTTTGGCTTCCAAAAGTACTCTGATCATGGCAGCAACCAACAGCAAGACCAAAACCATCATATCCAAATTCAAATCCTCAGTGGAGACTAGGAAACCCAGCAAGTGAAGGTGATGGTATAAAAATGCCATGAACCCCCAGGGACAAGGTTGTGGCCTTCTGTTACGTGCCAAGGTCCCACACAGCCCCACAACTCTTAAGTATCCCTAATTGCAAAATTACAACGTATGAAGCAACAGGATTAGTACTAGCAAGATTAGTACTACAACTAAAGACAAGCATGGGGGAGAGGTGCCAGGGGTACAGTTCTCTTCAAAACCATATACCATCAGGAATCTGCTCATCTCAGCCCCAGTCCCTGCAGGAAAGCTCCACCACCCCCTTTTTGGAGGGAGGAGAGATGGGTGGTAGCAAGTTGGCAAACAATGATAGTTTTATCTCCGATCTCCTTAAAGAAAGAATCCAAAGTACAAAATAATAAACTGAGCCCAAGTCTAACTCATAAATCCAGAATGTTCTGCATAAAGTGAGACCAAATACCTAAAAGATCCAAGATGATGTGTGCACACAAGGAAGAGAGGGGCTGGCACTGGCAGCCGCGCTGACCTTTGGTGTGTGAGTCAGCGCCACCTCCCCCTGCAGCCACCAAAGGGAAGCGCTCCTTTGCCCACCTTCGAGGCAGCACACTCATGGTGATAGGGATCAAAAACACCCCCACACATGGCATGGACAAACCCCAGACCCACCAGGCGACCCCAGGGCCTCCCTTCCAGAGCACAGAAACGCCATACACATCCTCATTCCCAGGGTGTGGTTTGTTTTCTGGACACTGCGCCAGCAACTCCCGCCGGGAGTCGTCCAGGCCACAAGGAAGGGCGGCAGGCGGCAGGCGGCAGGGCCTGGCAGTCTGGCAAAGTGACTCACTCCAAGGCCGACAGGTTGGGAAGTGAACACAAATGGGAGAGGAGCAGTTCCAAAGGGGAGCGCCAAGAAAGCCTCGTGCACACGGTGTGTGTGCATCGAACTCCCAAGCTCAGTATATCACTATGTATTGCAAACATATACTAGTAAAGAGATTTTCAAAATAAAAATTATATAAACTTTCTTGGGGGGGTGTGGCTTAATAATCCTTTTAAATTCAAACGCTCACAACTATCACAATGTAGGCTTCCAGGTGGACAGCCACCAAAACAAGTCAACCCATGCAGGAATGGGGCCTGAGCTCCCCCCGGGTCAGAAGTTAACACTGCACAGACACTTGCTGAGGACAGAAGCCTGCCTTAGTGACTCGGCAGGAAGTCCAGCTGATGTGCTCCTCCCTCTCACACACACTCACCCCCCGAGATTTACTCTGTGCAAACACGGCTGGTCACCAGCATCCTGGGGGCAGCTTCCACCCCAGGGACACAAACAGCGTCAGGACTCTAGCTCAGGGACCAGGTTCACCATCGCTTAGCATTTAGAACCTGAATTTACTAAGAAATGTAAGACTTATAGTCTTCATATTTTTCCAAGACACCAAAAAGGTCTCAGGCTCAGTGCCATCATCTCTGTGATATACACAGAGAATCACACTGCTCTCTTTTTTCCCAAAAGTGTGACAGGAAGCGAGAGATAGCTAGAGACAGAGGCTGCTCTCGCCCTAATAAAAACTCCTCAAGTCTCACTGCCAGTTCATCTAGCATGACCAAGATCTGGGCTGGTGCCTTTTACTTAAGTAGTTTAAAAGCAAGTACATAATTTGAAAAGCATCCCCACTCCACGGTTTTCCACAGCTAGTTGTCAGGATAGTTATTCTCCTCAGAGAGTGCTGCTGAAGACAGAGAGCAGAGACAACTCCACTTCTGTGTGCATCCGCAGCCCAAGCCAGCCCTGACCTAGAGGAATCAAAATCCACTCATGCTGGAAGCGGGAAAGTCCCCCATGGGTCTGCACTAGCATAACCTGCCCGGTGGCAATAGTATCATCCCCACCTCCAGGGTCCTCAACTTGCCTGCCTGGCCAGGACAACAAAGGTGTCCAGGCAGTTTGCACACAACCGGCCCTGCCATCTCAGCTCGGCACAGTCTGAGTTCAGGCTCCAGCAGGATTTGGTACAGTGCCCAGTTCCAACACTGATAACATCCCCCATAGCTGCTGACCAGAGCGGAAAAGGTAGGAGAGGTAGGAGATTCCTGCCTCCAGAGCGTGAACTAGGGGAGAAAGCAGGCAGAGGAGCCCTGAGGTGAGGATACAGACAAGCGCTGGGGAAGCTGCCGGAAACTGCCCTTAAGTGGCTTTAGCACCCAGGGAAGGCCAGCATGCCCCACTGTTGCGGGTACTTAAACCTCTGCCCTGGTCCACTCTCAGGACAGGAACCCCCTGTGGGGGTGAATACCCGTTTAACCCTTTCACACTGGAGTGAGCGGGCATAGAAAGGAGGAATTTCTCTGTCCCAGCACCCATCAGACTTTCTACCACCCGTTCTAACCTGACTCATGGCTACTCAAAAAGTCAGCTTGGGAGTTTCCCTCTTCTGGCTTCTTGTAGCAAATAGGGTAGTAAGGCAGAGTAAAATGAAGTCAAACATTGAAAACCAAGCCTAAGAGGCTAGCTTTGTTAGTTTCCACAGAAAATGCCTTGCTTTGCTAAAGGAAAAAACAAAACCAGGCACAAAAGGTCACAGAGCCTCCTATCGCATCAATATAAAATGTCCAAAACACATCTACACACACAGAAGCTGAATGAATGGCTGCCTAGGACTCAGGGTGTAGGGGGAAAGGGAGTGTGTGTGCCGATGGGCGCGTGGGCTTGTGGGGAGGCAATAGGAGTGCTCTAACATTGATCACAGTCATGACTGCACAATTCCTGTGTGGAGTACAACGAGTAAACTGCACCCTTTAAATGGCAACAGTATGGCTTATGAATTGTATCTTAATAAAAATGTTTTTTAAGGTACCTTCAACTTTAGCCATAGCAAACGAGCTTTCACCTTCCCCTGGCCCTACTATCTCCCATTATCTTCCTCTATTATCTATCTCTTGGACCAGAAGTGAAGATCATTAGGAAAGTCCTTAGAAAGTAACTGGGTAAGCTTGAGACTCGGGAGCCTGAACTCTACTCGGGTGCCTGAACTCCGGGTGCTCGCATGGGGTAACAGCGTCTACTCCAAAATGCCACAAGCATGACATTTAAAGGTTCCCCATGAAGAGCCAAGTGTAGCGCTGGGCCTACAAGAGACACTCCACGGAACAGGCCCCTTCCAAAGGCAGTTCATGCGGGAAGTTCAGAAAGCGTCAACACTAGGGAACAGGACAGACAGACTGACAATTGTCTTTGCCTGAATCCTGTTGCTTTTTACAGCGTTCTTTCTCATCTCCAATATTGAGGACTCTGACCAACCTCTTCAAAAACAAAAAGGTCAAGGTCTGGGAGGTCTGTGGAGCTAGATCTACGAGGGTGTGCTCTAAATAAATATATAGCACATCACTGTTCCTACAGGGCTGTCCTGTCAGAGGCCTTGCCAGTAGAGAGGCCAGAGCCAACAGCCTGGGGAAGGGGGATGTCCAGGACTATGCAGCTTCAAGGGAAAGGTGGTGTCCATGACCAGCTATTAAAATGCACAAGGAAGGGAGGAAACAAGTACTGAGTTCTAGTAGATACCAAAGGCTACAAACTTTATATCACCAATTAGTGCAGATTTAGCTATTAGGTAAGTTACCTGGACTCCAGCTAATTCCCTTACTGATCACCCTAGCACCATACTGTCATGGAGCCAACTGGAGGAGCCTCATCTTCTTCCATGAGCCCTCACTCCCAGCCTCTCTGAACAGTTAGGAAACGGCACCCAACCCAAGCCAGCCAAGTGGACTCCTGCCCTGGAACTTTTGCCAGGTAAAGCTTAGGCTCCGCCAACATCGGCGGAGGATAAGAACCTGTGGCTCTATCCATCCTTCAGACCTTCTCAGCTAAGAGCTGTAACAGGAGAAAACGATCAAAACAAGCAAACAGGACACACACAGCCACTCATAGGCCTGATGCCCTCTGGCAGAGACAGCATTTCAGGTATTCTGAAGGAAACCATCCATCCTATGCCACTCACAAGGCACTCGCCTCTTCTATTTAATCACTCAAGTTGGGTTTCTGACATCTGTTACCACAGTTTCATTACAGTAGTTTCTCAGGTTTTTTAAAAAGGAGGAAGGGCTTCCATATTCAGGAACTTTTCTATGGCATACAAGTAATTAGAAATGAAGCCAAAATCCTCCCTCTTGCTATCTAGCTCCAGAGCCTTGGCTGGTCTACTCCATCATCCTATACCAACCCACTGCTCCTACTAACATCCTGTCCCAGAAAAGGACCCCAGGGCATTCAGTGATTCTGTGATGACGTCTCATACTTTGACTTATCAGCCCTTGGAGACCTCAGTTAACAAGCAGGTATGAGAATCTGGGAAGAAGACATGCTCACAGTACAGCCAACATGCCCTCAGTGAACACAGAAAATACCCACCGCACACACAGTCCACAGCAGTCCTCAACTGCATACACAGTAAACGTGGGTTTGCTTCTGCAAAATAGTTTCTAATTCTCTTTCTAGATAACATCTGGATCTTGGGGGCTGCTCATCTCCTCTCAGAAGCTTTCTTTGACTTAGGCAAACAGAAACAAACAGTCTTCTGTCATACACACTTGCCCCTGAGCTACATCCATCTTTCAGAGTGCCTAGAACACCCAGTGTCCCAGTCTAAGGGATCTATCTCTCCCGGTCCCTCCGAGAGGAAGCCAGCCCCCAGCTTCCCTTTTGGAGCCATACAACGGCCTTCTCTGCTACATGGACCTTACTCAAGGGCAATCTAACAGTGGCTAGTGACATGGCCCCGCACTGACATCATCCCCCATCCATTCTGAGATAATGAGTCCCCATTTTTTAAAATTAGAAACTATAGGAAAAAATCAGGAGATGAGGTAAAAGGATGTCTTGCAGAGTCCTTAAAGTAGAAGGAGCCAGGTAGAGCATGAGCAGCCAAAGTAAAGGGCACACAGAATCGGGGGTGCGGTGCGGGCGCTGTATGGCCAGGGAAATGTGTGAAAAGACAAAAAGACACACAACAAGCGAGACCAAGTGTAACACCAAATAAAACCACGGCTAAAGCCTGGGGTCCAGAATAATCCCCTACCTCCAGGGGTCCAAGGCCCCTGTGTGGTGTTTAGATTCTGGCTGCTGTGAATTCTGGTGTCAGTCACCGTGAGGCCCCGGCACCATGGCAGTGTCTCTTTTCCTGACTTTTGTGTAGTCTTCTAATGAACTCAGCGGGACTTGCAGGAAGCTGACTGAGCCCCCTTGAACCCCTAGGTCTCCCTCCCACCCCCTTTCCCAGCATCCTGGGTCACTCCCCAGGGCTTCAGGGAAGCCACCTTTCAGGTGGGCGCATCCTTGGCTAATGAAGTCCCTGAGTGAGACTCCTAGAAGGGGTCTCCAGAAAGCCGAGTAAGAGAAGACAAGCAGAGCAGAGGGGCCACAAATCTTTTATAGGAAGAGGTGTGAGGTTTTAACCAGTAAGGGCACTCTGTCCAAAATGGGAGGTGGGCATAAGCGTCATCAGCAGTCTCTCTAAAGGAGGGCTACGCTAAGCACATCTCTCCTGCACAGAATAAAGTCTTTCAGTAATGTATCTCCTTAGCACGTTTAATGAGGCACTTTATACTTAAATAAATAAATAAAACTTTGAGAAGGACTTCAGGATACCCAGAGATTAAAAGAAGAAAACATAAGGAAAAAAATTCTGGTTCTACGATTATAAGGCTCTGCCCACTTATTCTGTTTTCCATTTGTAGTTATAGCCCTGAAAACACAACCTCTAACTTTCTAAGTTCTAAGTGGGGGGAAAAAAGTCACTCATAAACCTTCCCCTTTCCAACAAATTCTTACTCATGAGGGAAAACACGCCAAGACTTGTCCAAGGTCACATGACAGTCTCTGACAAGGCTAAGCTGAAGCTTTCAGGGTCTGGGCCCAGGACTCATTCCTTTCTGCCCTGGAATTCAACTTTCAACACAAAGTTTCTGTGAAAGCAAAACACACTTATATCAAAATCTAGCACCACTTCTAACTGACTCTAATAGAAAAATACACTGCTTCTTAGAAGCTTCATAAGAAAGTCAGGGCCACAGAAAAAAATTATGGCGGAATATTGAGGGTGGGGGTACAAAGAGGTTTGTGGATAATAAAATCATTTCCAACCTAAATAGATCCACATTTGGAAGTCTAGATCCAATTAATCTGAAATTAGTCAATTCTGTGCTGTACTCCAAGCATTTGAAAATGTACTTTGGGTTGAGAAATTACCAGAAAATTGGTCTACCTGTGAGTTGTCTGTAGCCCATCTCTTTATAGGACAACCTCAATGCCCAGAACTCCAGCCCTTCTAGGTCCATCCTACAGGCTCTTAGCTGGCGGGTTTGGTTCAAGTTCTTCGAAGTATGTATCACTGTCCAATTCACATAATACGGTAATAACCATGGCCTATTACGCTGATTTATTCAAAACTGCTCACAACAGAAATGCAAGTTCTTTGAGCTGTTCATCAATGGGATGTTCAAATGCATCACACTTATAGTGAAGTTAATGTGTGGTGCCCATTCTTCCCCACACAATGCACAAGAACAGCAGTACATTAAATGCTCAAATATCATGTTCTGATGAAGACTCTGCATTCATTGTTCCCACTCCCGCCACAACCTGGTTCCTCCCAATGAGGACACAAGCTACGGAGAGTTTGGAATGTGGACCTACTTTCAATGGTGTGCATGTGGGAAGCCAGCTTACAAGGTGATCGGCCTCATCACCATCAGTCCTAGCAACTCTCTTCACTGGTCAAAAAACAACATGAAAACCAAAATTACAGAGACTTTATTAAAAGAATCCTGCAAAGTTGGTCAGCAATGTTCTTCTCCATGCTAACGTTTGACCAGATCATACTAACTGACTCTAGTTTACCCTTTACACACAGCTGAAGAAGCTGGTCCATTCTGATCCTACCCTCATGGGTTAGCAAAACTGAGTTTGGAAACTTTTCACATGATTCTTTTGAAATTGAGTGCTTAAAATGGCAGAGCTTTTATTCAAAGTGTATATGTATGTATATGTATATGTACTCACACAACCATTATCTCCATTCTAGGGCTCGCTGTGTTTCTGTACTTTTGCATTTTTAAAATCTAGATACATCAATAGATAAATTTAACACACTTGTGTTTCTATTCTCCCTGAAAATTTCTTACTACATTAAAGGCGTATCGTATAATTTGCGATGTCTTGGAATTGAGAAGACATACAGTAGCCAACTAATTTTTATGCTTCTTCAATCTGCCTTTCTCTGACTGCTTCTTGTCTTCATTTACTGACACAAAACAAATAATCACAACCACAGCCTTCTACTGAGACAAAACATTTCATTTGCAAAGCACCCCAAGTATAAATAGCAACCCCTTCCTAAACACTGGGCAAAGCAACATATGAAAACTGATTTTATATCCACCAGGCCACCTGACCCTCACATCTTTTTCTTAAACACAACCCGGAAAGAAAGGAGGTAGTTCTCATTGTCCTTACTTTGCAGATAAGGAGACCAGTGTGACTTCCCAAGCTGACACATCAAGATGGCAGCTCAGTCAGGGTGAAGGCCAAAATGTGTCCATCACCAAACCTGGAGGTCTGATCAATAGACTGCATGCCCTTTCCCTTCTAAAGTCATGGCTATGCTATTCTTTTTCAGATGAAAAAAATCAAAGCTCCCTATGAAACTACTAATATGAAATCCCTCAGGTATAGGGAGGAGGAGCTATAACTATTAATATGAAATCCCCCAGATATCAGGAGAAGCCACGATAGGAGCAATCAAACAATATTGTGAGTTTCTGGCTCTGAAGGAAGAAATACTTCTTCTAAACCTTAAGACAAAAATAGAGTATTATTATCCTCAAACAACACCTGTAAGATACCGTCATGCCATGAGTATTTGAGACAAAGTCTCCATGTACAAGGACAGACCTATGAATGTCTTCTCCTCTCTATACTTGACCTTATCCAAAAGGGCCATGCAGTCTATTGATCCAAACTCTGGATGCTATATTTCTAACCAGGATGCTCTTTTCTCAACATTCAAAACGGGTCTTCTGACTGTTGAAGACGTTGCTGCCTGGCAAACAGCTTTGGGAACAGAGTGGCCATAGCAGCTAGAAACTGGATCTCTGCCTGGCTCCAGAGAGAGGTCAGGGGAATTGCCTGGACTTGACTTTTCTCTCTGCAGAATGGGATGATCCAGCCCACAAACCTACCCCCGTCAATGGGCAAAACATATGGACATAGGAAGGCAGAGCTTTATTTATATCAATAGTCATTAGAAGTAACAATAGCCATAAACAAATTTCATGGCATGGCCTCCAACTCCCCAAGTCTGGCCAGATGCTGGCACTCCAGCTGAACAATCTGTGGGCCTGCTTAGAGAGGAGAAAATTCATTTTAAGGAATGACAAAATGCTTTCCCAGGTCCTCAGCTGCTTCATTAATGCTTGCCTTATTTAGAGAAAAAGAAAACCGGCTGAAGCATCCGTGGTAGTTTTATATGCCGTGAACTGGCAATGTTTTGGAACAAAAAACAACTTTTGCACAAGAGTACTTATGGCATCATTATCGCATTTTCCGAGCCCGCCTATGCTGCCTGCCAGGGAAAGAAGGAATGAACCGAGAAACAGTAGTACCTTCACCCACGGCAGGGCTAAAACAAGGGGGCTTTAGAATAAATCTTGGTCTCTGTGCACATTTATGGCAAAATAACCCACGTGCATTTACCTTATAAAAGTGTTACAGGTAGGCATACTTATGTAATTTATTTAACGTTCTTTAACATCCATGCTTACTTGGGTTTCATACAATTTATTAAGTTTTCAGTCTGGCCTGCAGAAAAGGGAAAAACAGAAGCAGATGTGAGCTTGCTACCCCCATTTAAAGGTTCACCAGTCTCCTGCAAAGAGTGGAACTGGCTGGGAAATAACCTCTGTGACCACCAGTCGGAGCCTGCCCTGGCCTGACCCCTCCCCTCTTCCCGCGAGATCTGTCCCTGATAGGTGTTAAGAGTCCCTGCAGCAGGCCTGAGAATAAAAAATTGCAAGTAAGAAATCCTGACAGCTGAGTGGAAGTTTGCTACGTATTCCAAAGGACACAATTCCTCTTGCAAAGCAAAAAGTGACACGCCCAGCCAGACCCGCAACTATTTCCTCCTGTATCAATAAACGCCCTCCTTTTCTCCCAAGTTCCTGGGCCTTGTCTACTTCAGGAACCCCCTTGCACCTGCCTAGGTGACATGAACTCCACTCACCCAATGAAACATGCACGCACTCTTAAAGAGGCACATCCACATGCACACCCACAGGCTTCCTCCACTATCTCGTTTCCCTCGGAGTTGGCCCTATGGCTTAGTATTTACCAAATCTTTTGGCACATTTCCCTTTTCCTAAATAAAACCTCTTTCATTGCTCTTCGTCTTCCTTTCTCCACCCTCCCCCCAGACCACTGGAAGAGGCTCAGAATCACCCAGGGAGGGGTCTCAAGAGAAAGGAGCAGGCAAGAGAAAGACAGAAGAAGGTGGCAGAATCCACAGCTTTGGATAACAAAATCAAAATCGCATCCCATCCAGTGTGGAGTTTCCTTGAGCCCATGAGCCCATGGCCCCTCCCTCCCTCCAGCCAGAGCAAGGACACACCCAAGGGCAATCCATTCACCAACACAGCACTGTCAAATGTCACTGCTTCATTGTTTAAGAAACAGGAGGAAGCAAGAAGCATGTTTTTTGGCCCAACTTAAAAACAGTAGAATAGTTCGGTTTGGGGCCCCAAAGCTAATGACTGTGAAAAGGGTCTTTATTAGAAAATGCAAACAGTAATCTATCATCAGAAAATATTCCTCTCTAAGGTCAAATTTACATCCCCAAATGCTTTTACCCAGAGGACACAAGCCATGAAGACAACTGGTGGGAGCAGGTAGCTCAGGAGCTTAGAGCCCTGTCTCCAAGCCAGGTTTGGAAAAGCCACCCCCAGAGAGATGACAGGAGCAGTAACTTTCACAACAAAACCACTCTGCTGTCTTCTTCAGGCTCTCTGGTCAGATAAGGGAGAGAGATGACAATTCAAGTTCACAGAACCAGAGTTTATTCAGTGCAGTATTTTCCCTGATGTACTATGAGAAAAGTTACCCACAGTCCCCAATAAATTACTCATGTGTGTTTCTATATGTACTCTCTGCCGCACCCCCTTTCATGGCTGTTGATGTTTAAAACAAAAGCATTACACTCGATTTGTTGTTTATCTTTGGTAGTAAAGAACTCAAAATGAACACCCTACTCATCTCAGAGTATCCCTGGGGCCAGGAACCTCAGAGAGATCGTACACATCACAAAGATCTAACCTTCAGGTCTCAGTTCAAACAGTCCCAGCTTATTCAAACACCTAATGGGCCCTTAACTGGGCTGAATTTTACATACACGGGAAAAACCACATAACCAGGCCACTTGTACCCTCACTTGCCATCCCACCCCAACAAGGGAAGGAGCGCGGTGCTAACAACAAAAAGATGCCACCATGGCCATAAGAGAACCTCACATGGGAGAAATGTGACTGGGGAAATAAAAGCCGCACATGGGGACGATATTAACCTGTGATTTTATGGGCTCCACAGAGGCCAAGGATTTCTCGTTCCTAACAGAGATGCATTTTGTGACCCCCTAGGGAACAAGTAAAGAACACACTGGATGCTAAGAAGCTTCCAGTGTAGAGGGGAGGCAGCCAGCCTTAAGATATGGGGCCAAACTGATGGCAGAGGGTCAGGCACAGAGCCCAGGGGTATGAGGAGCAGCTTTGGATGGTGGCTCTGGACTTCGGCCTGGGAAGAGGCCATAAATACTGAGTGGCTCAGGATCAGTCATCTTTGTATAATTAACTTCCTCCACAGTTATAAAATCTCTATTAAATTATATGTCCAGGCTACTTCAGCCATGGTGTAAATTCCAACTACTGTTCTCCATGCCCTCTGTCCTCTCCGGCAAAAGTTAAGTAAGAGAAATTCCTTTCCCCTTGTTAACAACAAAATAGACAGATGTAGAATGACAGTGTTTGCCTCTTCCCTCTTATTTCTTCGTGTCGTGCTTCTAAAGCTCTCTTCACTTCTAAGTCACCAAAGAGATTCTTTTAGAAACATCTTCTAACTCTTAAGAAGGAAGAGACAGAAAATACTGTGACTCTCAAGAGGGCCGGCATTGCCAACTTCTAACTCTTAAGCAGCTAGTATGATGCCAGCTACGGTAACAAACTGGGAATTCCCTTTGTCAAGAAAAAGATCAGAACATGAACTGTACAGTTCCACAGGAGGATCAATAACCGTCAGAGGGAAAAAGGGAGAAAAAGCAGGCACTTAATTCATTGCCCTTTCATCTCAATGGAAGAGCAAATTTCCTAGGTGACACAGCCTTTCTGCTCCTTCAAAGTCTTGTCCAACTAAGACGTGTGAAATATTTATGACTTGGACCCTCTCTAATACCTGCAACAATTACTACAAACATACCCACTAGTACCCAGACATGAGGGAGACTGGAGACTGTAGTTGGACAAGTCATGGCACAGGTTCATCTGCCCTATTAGCACAGCGTTCGTTACGCCCTGAAATGAGGGAAATACCCGGGAGAGCACAGGCAGACCTCCACCCACACCGAGGGCCTGCGAGCACAGTCTATCCCAGGGTGACAGAACTGCTACAATCCATGACTCTCTGTGAAATGACCAAAAGCCCAAGTCCCCTCTCCAGCAACTAGGGGACAGTCAGACTGCAGCCAGCTTTAAGAAACTGCCTCCCAAAAGTCATTGAACTGTCTCCTGAAAGAAGCCATAAGACGGAAAACTTTCCTAACGGACAAAGGTAGAGGGAAGGCACTAGGATTAAGTAACAAATTAAAGGGATGTGTGGGGCAAGCAGGTAATAAAAGCTTGATAGAAGAGTCCCAACATCACCTCAGTCTTGTAAGGAAACCAAGGAGCTCACAGGCTACCACCTTTAACACCTGAGACCTCCCAAAAAGCAATGTGAGTGAGCTCTCGCCCGGAAGTGAACTTTGATAAGGCTAAGACAGACTCATCTTTGCATGGCAGTGAGGTGGCAGCCGCCTCTCACATGGACCCGAGCAGCTGCCATTCTGGGCAGGGCCTTGGCCTTGGAACACTCCCTCTTCCTCACACGCTCTTCCTATGTATTTTGGGCACTAGATGATCATACAGCATACCAATTTATGCTTCCGCATCTACAAACAGTCTTCTGGGAAAAACATGCTCTTTTCAGTGTGGCCGGGGAGTTTTGCCACAGCTTATAATTTTGGCGAAGGAAGTGACTTCCTGTCTGACAGGAAGCAGGAGCCAAAGCTGACTTTAGCTGCCTGCAAACCTCTTACTAAAAAGTTAAACGGCAGAGAAGGCCTCCAGTTCTCTGAGAGAAGACCGTCCTTTATCAGGGACTCAGAGCCTGAGTCATCCAAAAACACAACCTCTCCCCCGACCCCTATTTATTAAGAGGAGTTTATCTAACAAACAACCAGAGCGCATTCTGTCCCAAAGAAGCAAGCTTGGTCTCTGCTTTTAAAACAACACAGCCCTTTAAAAGCTTCTGAGGACATAATTACCAGTTGAGTTTTGAACTTTGCCCAGATAAAGGCTGATGCAGCAGGCTGTGCTGTTTGTTTCTCTAATCATCGAAGTTCAAGTGTGAATAGAATTCTGGCTTCCTTTGTGCTTCCTATTCCCTCTAAGACAAAGTTACATTTCCCCCTTTCTTTAGCACGAAAGGCATTTTTATGGGGGAAAACAGAATCCCATTTTGTTCATTAAAATTCAAACCACTTGATTTTTTCCTCAGGGAGGGGGCACTCAAAAGGAATAAACACTAACAGGATTCATCAGCTGAAAGCTAAAATTCAAACTGCTATCAGAAAACACACCTCCTTCCATAAACCCTGGTGTCATATCCACCAGGCGCAGAAGACTCACACACAACAATCTTTAAAACAGGACAATATTTAAGGCTAACGATCGAATTTTAGAGAGAAACAGCCTGTTGTCCCTTACACTCACACACACCCCCAAAAACCCAGGACTAAAGAATTGAGTGGCAGAGCAAGGAGCAAACCATCTGCTCTCTCCTTATCACTTACTGACATGTAGTTTCCTTAAAGAAAAAAAAAAAAAAATGCCCTTTTCTGTCTTTCCTTTCCCCTCTCTAAGCAATTTCCCAGCCAGCCATGGGCAGTAAACAGTTAATATTCCACTCTCCCCTGCTGCCTTGAAAACCAAGGAAACAATTGAGACATTGTCCAGTGAACAAGACTCCCAGGGACTGACATTTTTGTTTATGTCCCAGTTCTCAGACTGTCAATTTCCACTAGGCACGTTAAAGCCTGACCCGCACCAACACACAGTCCGCTGTGAGCTGAAAAGGCTCCGCTTCATTTATTTTATTAAAGCCTTGGTGTCTGTTTTTGATTCAAACTCCAAACCTCCCCAACCCCGCCTTTTCCCCAGAAAGTTGCCTCCTAACTCCGAGTCTGTGTTGCAATTCCTTCTTGGAATGCGTTGCCAAGAAAAGTAACAAAATATTTTTGAATACCAATGTTTGCATGGTTTGGCCTAAAAGGGGTGGGGGTTGGGAGGCGGACCGGGACAAGTGGCCCAGCCTTGAAAGCAGTGTTTTTACGGAGTCCTGAAAATATTCCACTCCAAAGCGTATAGGCAAGAGGGCGCCTCCAACGATCGACCTCCAAACTACGGTGCTCGGAAGACATTTCAAAATCCGCAGGTCCCCGCAAAACACCCAAACTTCAGGTTCAAAAACAAAGAGGCCACATCAATATTTTCCTCGCTGCGGAGGCCACTGCCCAAGAAACTGCACAGGCTGCAGCCCCCAAACTCCCCTCCCCGTCCTGTTTCCCATTCCTCTCCATCCCCCACCACCAGCTTTTTTTGGCGTAGGAGGTGGCAGGCGTGATTTTGCAGGTTTGGGGCCCTGCTCTGACACTTTATCTCCGCGAAAAGCCTGTACACGGTGAGCAGCTTCCTGTTTGCGGAGTGGGCATTAACCAAACACGCCCTCCACTGGGCCGTGGAATGCAAGAACATATGGCCCCGTCGCTGGAGAGCCTGGGGAGGAAAGGCACGTCCTCTCCTGGCTTCCTATCGGGCCCTGTCACTCTGCTGGGGTCTCTCCATCCCACACCAAGCCCACCTCCCGCAGAAGAGGCCGCACGTGCATCCGTGGTTCACACAGCCCCGCACCCAAGCCCTGGCATGCTCACAGGGAACGGGGCTCTGGAGAACTCAAAGCCACATGGATCCAACCGCCGAGTCCCCCTACTGCTCCAACTGGAGGCACAGCCCTTTTCCACCAACTGCCAAGGACGTCAGCGGACAGGGCTGGGGCTGGGGCCCTGGGCTGCCCCAGCGTATCACACGGGGGAGAGAAGTCCACACCGTCTCAGGGGCCCACCAAAACGGTGTGCAAAGCCACATTTTCCAGCAAACCATCTACACCTTTCTTTTCCCCCTCACCCACTTCACAAACAGCATTTGGCTATCTTCCCAATGCTGTCTCTTTGTATAGAATGGAGGATTCCCCACCCCCTTTCATCTCTGCTCTGAAGGGCCTCTTCAAGCCGGTTCAAAGGCTCCTCCAGCTCCCCCAGCTTGGGTCATCAGGCTGTGAAATAAATGGCGATATTTTTATGGCATATTTGAATATAACAAGCCATTCTCTCCCCCTTTCCTAAAAGAGAGCCCTATTGAGCAAGGACAAGTTATTACCGAACCAGGGCGGAAAGACAGAATTCCCAAGGGCCAAAGTTGAGGTTGTAACATTGACAGCCACTGCCCGTTCCCCCCTTGTAAGGCCCTAATGACCCAGCGCAGGGTACACCCAAGCATTAACTCTGTCCTGCCAGAAGCTGCTGCGTGCTCAGCAGGTGCTCCTATAGGTGAGCGTCAAGGCTTGGTACCTCCCAACTTCCGGTCTCAGCCTGGATGCTGGCTTCTCGGGGGTCCTCCTGGACCACCCACCTAAGAAAGCCCTGCCCTGGGGTCCCTCTGTCACACTGTCCTGCCCCCTTGCTCAGGAACTCCCACCAGGAGCTGAAGTCACTGCCCCCATTTTCGGCAGAAAGTGGGCGCAAGAAAAGAGACCTCAGCTACTAACAGAACCAACACTGCCAAGGTCTAAGTTTGTGCCTTATTAAGGAGCCACCTCCTCCCGCCCTGGGTCTCCACTTCTTAATCTGTAAAAGGGGAAAAATAATACACTCCAAAGATCTACTGGATGTAGAATCTGGCACGATCCAATTGGCTAAAATATTGTTTATTTTTATTCTACTATTCATTAACTCATCAGTTGTTTCATATGACTTATTTTTCATATTACTGGTTCGCTGGCTTAGGTCTCTGTACCCTCTCCTTCCCCTCCCCAACTCCAAGAGCATGGAAGCTCCAAGACAGCAAGAATATTTTCTCATCCACTGATACATTCCCAGGCTGGCTCTGCAGGGACAATCACAGAATATTTTGCTAACAGGATGGAAAAGAGAAAAGGAGAGAAGGAAGGAGAGAAGAAAGGGCAAGAAAGATAAGGTAAATGTCTGGCTTCTTATTTTGAGCAACGAGAAATCACGCTAATAATCAGCACCTACTCCTAGTCGTCTCCCCACTTGAGATAAAGGGGCAAAAACATATAAAAAGATCCACCCTGGCTATGAGTGGTGCAGGGTCTTCAGACACACTTGCCGCAGATACCACGCCAGTCCTGGTCTCCTATTTCTGCTTGCTTCCTGGAGGATGCGGAGTCAAGGATATGCTGGGAACCTGGCCCCAGAAAACAGCCCTGGCCTGCCCACCAGGCCTCCTCGCCCAGCCTGCCCATCCAAAGTGAGGACGCTTTTCCAAATGGCCAATGAATCATGTCAGAGTGAAAGCCATTTTAAAAGTATACTTTATAAAGAAAAAAAAGGAGCTACAGCACATTTCATTTATTAATTATGCTATGGATTAGGGATCAAAGTGGTAGAAATCTCAGTGTACTCAAAATAAATGGTTTTTGTGGTTACCTAAATCCTTGGAGTCCCTTGGAATGTAATTCCTTAGGCAAAAGCAGCTTCCCAGACTTCTGGTCCCCCGCTCCTACTACGGAGGGGGTTTATTACTCAGCATCAGACCTGCATGATACAATTATTTGGGCTTTTAACCTTTCAGTTACATGAAATATGGAACTATTCCTTTTGAACTATCCTCCTAGGAAAGGGCTTTTAGCTCCTATTATTGAATCTCAAATTCAAGTCATTCCCCTTCTCCTTCTTGTCCTCCACCCTCAACCAGCTCTTTTCTTCAACTAGATTCTAATTAAAAATAACACAGATGTCAAAACTCAAATTCCAAGTAAGTTTCAAGAAGGCAGGAAGGTGTAGCATCAAGCACACAAGCTTTGTAGTCAAAAGATCCTGATTTGAATGTTGGCTCAGCCACTTGCCTCATGAATTATCTAACTTCTTTAAATTCTGGTTTTCTTATCTCTGAAATGGGGATAAAATCAGCTACTTCAAGAGGGACTGCTGGAAAGACTGATGAGATAAAATACAGAATGTTGGTGGTGGGGGGTGTGTGTGTGGTAAGAGTACCTCCTTGGTATGTGGCAGAGTTATTTACTGTCTCTGAATTTCCTAATTTCTACACTCAGGAATTCTGAATTTTACTCTGAGCTGATTTAAAACAATTAAATTCTAGTTTAAAAATCAAATTCCTAGCTTAGATTCCTACATAGAAAGTTAATTTCTATACATGTGGCTATCAGATATCAAATGCACATCAAAATCAGAGCTCCTATATACCAAGTGTTTGCAGCATCTAGAGCTCCTTAGAGTAAACACAGATTGAAAGCAGAAGGGAAAATACTGATGAATTTGAGTGCATTTTTTTTTTTTTTTTTTTTTTTTTTTTTTTTTGAGGTACCGGGAACCGAACGCACGACCTTGCGCTTGCCAGGCAGGCGCTTTTGCCTCTGAGCTAAATCCCCAGCCCCGAGTGCATTGTTTTAAAGCTTCTTCATTTAAAAACTCATCTAAGCAAAGTTTAAAACAGTCGTCAACTAGAAGTATTTCCAACATATATAAGTAAGTCTCCAACTTAAAAGAGTTCCTACCAATCAATACAAGAAACTATTTGATTCTTTAAAATGAACAAAGAATTAAATCATGCAAGCAACAGAGGAGACAATAAACACATGACAAAATGTTCAACCTCAGAAGTCATCAAAGAAACACAAACTAGAGATAAGATGCCACTTTGCACCCAACAGATTGGCAAAAACCTTTAAGTCTGGCAAGACCAAGTACTGGTGAGATTGTCGAGTTTTTATACAATGGGAGTAGAGGTCCTAGTTGATCCAATCATCTTGGAAAGCTTGACAGTGTCAATTAAAACTGAAAACAGCAAACCTTGCCCTTCCAATTCCTCTACTCGGACGTAAACCCAAAAGACACTCTTAACACACATTGACTACACAATAACCCACCCAAGGATGGTTACTGCAGTGCATTTATGGTCTTTCAGCAAGCTACACAACCATCAGTGCAGAAGCAGAGAACTGTAGTATATCCATGTAATGGAACACTAAGCAGTTATAAATAGGTGAACTAAATTTAAATGCACAACCTGAATAAAATACAGATACACTGTTGAAGAAGAAAATCAGAATATGATACGAAACCACTTACATAAAATTTTAAAACCACTAACAGGGGCTAGGAACATAGCTCAGTGGTAGAGCACTTGTCTAGCAAGCACAAGGCCCAAGTTTTATCCCCAGTACAGATAAACAGACAGATACACACATACATACATACATACATACATAGACAGGCGGATCCACTAGCATTAACTACAACAGATCATGGATTCATGCACACACACACATATACAGCCACACATAAATGTATAAAAACCTAAACTGGGAAAAGAGATATCAAATTTTGACATAGTAGTTTCTTAGAAAGGAAGATCTTAGAAAGGAGAAGAACAGAGGGTTGACTTTGGTTTTTAAACACAGGGAGGAGATATAATAATTGTTCTTTTAGATGGCAAGTACACAAGTGCATTTGTTATGCTATCCTTGGTACCTTTCTATATTTCTGTTTTAATTTTATAAAGAGCAATCAGTCTCACCGCACCACCTACACACTAGCCACTGCAACAAGGACTCCCACCTCAAACCTCTCTCCTCCAAGCTGCAGTGGGGACCAGGAGGAGACAGACTATGAAGGAGAACTGACAAACATCTTGGAAAACCTAAGTAAAGATCCAAATCTAAACAAAAGACAGATTGGGGAGAGAATTACATAATGCTGAATGCTTCATGATCTGAAAAGAATATAAAAATCTCTGGCCACTGTAACTTACCAAAAAAACCTTATCACTTACCCACAAGCTTGCAGACACAAGCCAACATGGGGAACAGGGAGGTATTATAATCTGGGATGTAGGGAAGGCCCCTAGTGCTGCAAATTTCCCTCTGTTGGTTCCTTTCTGTTGCATGAGTTCACAGCTTCTCCTCCTAGGAGTCCACGAGCCTCATTTCCTCAACAGTATCACAAAGGAAGGACGGGCCTCCAACAGACCTCCAGGGTCCTGAGTTAAGTCTGCCAGGAACCAGCTAGGAGGGATCTCCAGAAACCTGTCCTTGCGCACCCCCACCGTGTGTGTGTGTGTGTGTGTGTGTGTGTGTGTGTGTGTGTGTGTGTAAGCCATACTATGAGAGGACTCTGGCTCAGGCTTCTGGCTCCTTGGGTTCAAATTCCAGCTGCATGACTTTAAATACACCACCCTCTCCCCGAACTAAGCCTTGATGTCCTCATCTGTAGAATGGGAGTAAAAATAACTCACTCCTAAGGGTGTTGTGAGGATCAAAGCCAACAATCACATAAATGATTTCTAAAAACGTCTGGATCTAGTGAGTGCTCTGAACAATCAGGATTTATCATAATCTTGTATGTCTATCTCTCCATTTCTACTGTATCAGTTTAACTACCAAAATGAGGGCTTTGTACCAAGAGCCCTTTCAACAAGCCAATTCTGGGAGGAAGTCGAATATTAAAAGAAAACTCAGAACAGGAGGGCAAAGAGAGGAGGGGGAATAAAACTCCAGCCAACAATGTGCAATCTCAGAGGAACTGAGGCTCCAGGAAGAGCATGGTGGAAAGCTCGATCAGCCCTTTAATTTGGCTTCTGCTCTGACCTCTGGTATCACAGGCATGGGCCCAGCAGGGGACAACCCACACCCTTGCTCCATAGCCAGCGGTTGTCCACTGCCAATTGAAAACCTGTGGAGGAAATTCACATGGACATCCAGACACTAGTGCACTTAGCCGAGTCCAGCCCTGCTGGCCTCTGGATATGGTTCTGGCCACCCCTGGAGCCCAGTTCCCCAAGGCCCCCGGCCAGCCTTCCCTCTCCATGACAAATGCCCACCACTCACCACACAGACATTCAAACACACACTAGCTCACCCTATGTCCATGCAGCCTTTCCATGAGCTGAATTTTTAAATTATGCTGAAATAGAACCACAGGACTGCTGGCCTGAGGCCTGTGCCTATCCTCACGCCAGACCTGAACTCACCGTCAGTATGATAAGCAAACTGGGATGAGGTCCACTACATGTATGCACCAAAAAAAATAAATAAATAAATAAATAAAAGGTGGGTTTACTATGGGAAAAAACCTAGCTTCTTCCCTTCCAAATTAAATGCTCAGATAAAGTCGTCACTCTCTTTCAAAACATCTTGATTTTCTATCATACAATTCTGAAGTGGAGGGTGGGAGGCAAGGAGCAATGTGGAGCTCACTTCTGAGGTCCACGACTGTCAGAATGCATGACAGTGCCCGCTGCAAGCACTCACAGGTGTGACGCACAAAAGGTGGGCTGCAAGAGCACATCGCACCTGGCTCACAGGTCCTGTCCCGCGGTATGCTTGTCACACCGGCAAAGAGACATCTCTGCGTGGAGGGGTACAACAAAGTGGGATAAATCAAGACCGCTCAATCACAGCCCAGCTCCTAAGGCAGTGATGGCGAACCTTTTAGAGCTTTCAATGGTACAAACAGCCTACTGCAGCATGTGTGCTGTAGCTTCGCCACCACTATCCTAAGAGAAGCTGCATTTCCTTGGGCACAGCCTCATTCTTGGCTCTGATGAACAATGCTTCTCTTTCTCAACACTTCATTTGGAATAAGTTTTTAAATAGTGAGTAATTAAGACCTTTTTCCTCCCAGTACTGGTGGCTGAACCCAGCCCTCGCACTGGGCTATATCACCGGGTCTTTTTAGTTTTGACACAGGGTCTCACTAAGTTGCCCAGGCTGGGCTCACACTCATAACGCTCCTGCCTCAGCCTCCCAAGTAGCTGAGATTATAGGCATGCAATACAACACCTGGCAGTTCAGACTTGTTCAACATGACTTCTTCACAGGGATCTGACAGGGCTCTGATAGATCCAGTAGGGGGCTCAATTTCTGACATTTTCCCTTACAAGGCTGATCGCCTAAAGCAGAAATGGTAGCTGTGACACCTCTATTGTCACTTACTCTCCACCTTCACTCTCGGCAAGTATGAATCTAGCAATGCCTCCTTTTCCTTGGATCCCTGACCTATGCGGCCTCAGACTCTCTCTCAGCACTGCTCAGCCTACAGACAAGGCACAGACACGGCACCCGGTTCCAGGGCCTGAGAACGACAATGTTTCCCTTTTGTAGTTTCAATTTTAGCCTTTCATGGCTTACATGCGCCCTCACAAAATAATGGACGGCACCTTCACTGGGTAGTACAGTTGTAATAATAAGTTAAGCAGAAATAACTAAGTATATAGTTACTTTACTCAGTTTCTACCAACTTTCCATGATAAGAAAACAATGCTTCTAAAATAATACAAGTAAGCGTTCCCAAGGAAGAAGCTCAACAGAGCTTTAGGGCAAACATAAGTTGTGTCAAGTGGAAGCCAGAAAGGAAAACTCTGAGAAACTAAAAATATGCAAACAGGAATTTCATGAAAATACCTAAAGTTCATTTCCAAAATTCCCCAGGACCGCAGAGGCAAATCATGGAAACTCCTCTTTGTTCACACAAACCTCCCTTTTACAGAACACTTATGGGAGAAGACTATGCGTACGTGCGTCGCCTTCTTAGAGCAACTCTGAGGCTTCCCCCAGTCAAGCCATTCCTAAAGGGGGCCAGGGTGCTCTGCTCCCTATTTACACAGTGGTGGGAAGGCTGGTTCAGGCTCTCACACTTTCAACTCAAGAAAATTAAAAATTCTAAAGAAACAATTACTTTTTTATTAGAAACCTAATGCTTAGAACTATCTTTTGGTTGTAAGTGACAGAGAACCACTTCCAACTAGTTAAGATATTGTCATCTTTACTGGATAGTCTGCACAGAATTAAATGGGGCAATCGAGGCATCCCTCCCACACCCATTTTATTTTAGTCCTCTGCAAATGAAGGTCCTCTACTGAGGGGCGAGGAGGACACATGCACGTGAGCTAGTGTGCACCTGAGTATACACAGTAACTGCAGGGAGACATAGATTCACCCCCTGCATATGCATAAATTCATTATATGCTATGCCTGCCCCTTCTTGGCCCAATCACACTTGCACCAGAACCAAGTGGAACGGGGAAGGGTAATCCATCATAGTCCAGGGGGGACGAAAAAAAAGTGGAAGTGATACAGAATAATTTCACCTTCAGAACTCTAATTCACTTTTCTGTTTTTGCTTTTGTCTTTGTTTGAGACAAGGTCTCCCTATGTTATAGGCAGGCATCAAACTTACTATCTAGCCCAAACTCCGGCCTCAGCCTCCAAGAGTGCCAGGACTGCAGTCATACATCACCACATTCAGCCAACTCCATTTTTTAATGTTTGCTTTCATAAGCCCGAAGATGGCACCTAAGTGTTAGTAAGAAAGGCCGTTCCAATCAGTGCCTTGCAGAAATGTGATGGGACGGGCCCTGAGGAAGAGGGAAAGATGTTCGGTTCTATTCTGAAAGTAGAAATGGCTTCTAGTAGTCACATGTTCTTCCCCGCCTTGGACGATGACACGCCGTGGTCACTGCAGTTCTGGGTTTCAGACATTCCTTCATTTCTGGGTTTTGGCTAAAGGTGGCAGCTACCTCTTTCCAAAATACTATTTTTTTTTTTCTGCATTTCAACTGAATCATCCTAAAGGTCTGCCTCCCCAGAAGCTCTTCCTGTCCAGCCATGTTCCCTACTGTTAGGAGACCTTTTATTTTTTTTTTTAAAGGTTTTATTTTCTGCCTCTACCCATCTAGGTCAGCTTCCCCCTTGAGTCTGACAGGGATGAGGAAAAGCACCACTCTTAGAATTTCACATCCATCCTTGAGCCAGGCCTAACTTCAGGAACCACAGACAGGGAAGAAGCTAGCAGGGGGCGCAAAGGCAGGTCTGGATAGGGGGCCCACATGCTCCACCTTGTCTCTGGGGGTCATGGGACAGGCCAGCCTGAGGCTGTACTGTGAGCTTTCCTTCCCTCCTCCTTCTGGCTATTCATTTCATCCAGCATCTGGGCAACAGAGACTGATCCTGTGGGAAGAGCAGAAGGACAAAGGCCTCTGCACCACTGCACTTGGACACAGGGTGATCTTATCTCATTCGTGCCTATTCCACGGCCTCGGCAATGCACTTAATCACTACCCAGATCCACCGGCCATGCGGGCTCAGGCTAGAAAACAGATTGCATCATGCCATCCAGAGCTTTCAGCAGGCTGACGCTGCAGGAGTCTGTAGCGGGATGGACAGCAGACTTTACGGAAGGGCAGAGCTCAGAGACAGATAGTCAGGGGGCATCTGAGTCCTGTTCAGGGTACACAGCCAAGACACTTGCACATGTGCATACAGCTAACACAAAGATCTCAGCACAGCAATGCCTGGACTTCATGGAGCTATGTGTTCCCATTCCGAGCCCTTGACGCACAGATTCCTATCTTTCAACAAGGTGAACAAATAGTGTCTTTTCATAGCTACTGACCCTCTTACAAAGATAAAAAATTCAGATTTTCAGTAGAAGGATGTAGTAGGATATATTTAAGGCTTTCAAAGCCCATCTTGAGTGTGGGAACCAATTGTAGGGACCAAACATGGACGACAGGAAGTTACAAGGAGCAAGGAGACTAGCAAAGGTGTCCTGACCACATCTAAGTGAGAGACAAAGGCAGATTGGACTCCAGCAGTAATGGCAGAAGGGGTGAAAAGATCTAAGATTCCACTTACACAGTGAAGGGACAGAGGACACAGTATGCCAATAGATTAGGAGCTCACAGAACAAACTCCACGGTATTGATCTTTACTGAGAGGTTAAAGAGAGACAGTAACAAGTCTGGAGGCAAGCAAGAGGTGGAAATGGTTTAGTTTTGGACACACTAATTGTCCTATCTATTGATATCCAAGTGGAGATTGGAGCTAACACTCAGGAGAGTGTGGGGTCGTAGCAAAAACCTGGATAACTGTCCAAACATGGTTGCTCTTGTCTGGGAAGTCCTAGGCAACTCAGTCAATTCAATGAATTGTACACCTTTATGTGCAAGATGGACATAACAATATACTGCCCCAGGTAGGACCCTACAGGTGCCTCCCTTAGTTCCAAGTCTACTCCAAAGGACAATTCTAAAATCCAGTTGTTTCCTCCTTTTGTATCAATTTATCAAAAGAGATGACCCACAAGTCACAAAATAACTCCCTAAACCCCATAACAATACTGAGCAATAACTATCACATAATCAATAATCTAATCCTAGATTTCCCAAGGGGTACCCTCTTATAGAGTTTAAGGGCCTCTCGCAGTAGTTCTAAAGAGCAGTCAGTTTAAACCAAGATTGGAGAGAGACAGAAGTCTCAGAGCCTGACTTGCTGGAGCTTTTGTGTAACCATGTTCCATATAAATGCTGCTGTGGCGATTAGACACGCTCGACTCTGAGCTGGAACGTATAAGGGCGGATTATCAAGTTACTGGCAAGCCATACACAAAGTCATAACCCAAAATTTTGTTTCTCCAAAACATGCTACCACATCAGGTAGAGAAGCAGACACGTGTACAAGCTCTTGTGCTAACCAAGACGACTGTGAACACTCAACGGTCACGATGAAGTCACACTCATTCCAAACTAAATTAGCTCCACTCCTTCACCAGAGGTTGGTGTTCTGCTTAATTAACAGAACACCCCAGCGGGAGGGGACAGAGCCACATGAAGAGAAATAAACCATGGAGCTCCTTGGCTTCAAGAAACTTACAGTCTGCCTGGGGAAACAAGCAAGCCCCGAACGCACAGTTAATCAGCAAAACAAGAAACGACAACAGGACAGAGCAGGTGCCAAAGAAGCACTTTTGCTGTATTTACTGAAAAGATAAACATAGTCCAAACCATGAGTTTAGCTCTAAGTAGATTCATGTTAATTTAAAACAGGCTCCCACACTTTGTAAACAAAGCAGGTGCTGAAACAAAAACAAGTTTCCCAAGCAAGTTCTAGTCTGGCCCCTTCTGTACAGAAGGACTCTGTACACTAATCCTAATGCTAACCCTAGCCCCAAGGAAGGGCGGCAAGCCCCTTCAAGAGCTGAGCTCCAGCAACAAAGAAAGTGATTGCTTTGCATAACCCAGAGCTTCCCTAAACCTATTTTAGGAGACAGAACTCTTTTTGCCAGTAACCTTATTAAACATTCTGTGAAACAAATGTCAGGAAATGCTAGCCGGAAGCTGCCAAAGACTTTCTCCCCGCAAGCACAACAGAATCCAGCCCTGGGAACTGGTGGGGAGCCCTGTGGAGCTGCTGGGCGCTCCCTGCCTTTACTGTGGGCACGAGCATCTTAAATACAGGAGCCATTGGTATCTCTGAGAAGTGCATATGTTTTCCCAGAATCCTAATCCAGAGTCATATTCCCGAGCAAGCTCACACATGGCATCAAATAAACGTCTCTACCACATAAGAGACAACTAGAAGAAACATTAGAACTAAATCACTATCTGCAGTTCTTAATTACAAGAGTATGCTCAAGACTCAAAACAACCCTAAGTACTGAGTCTATTCAGGATTCTACATTGCACCAAAAGCAGGTGAGTTATGGCGCAAACGATCTAAAATGAATACACATAATTCCACGAACTGGTGCTACGTCTGTGGACTTTAAAACTGACTAGTCATGTAGGAAACAAGCATTCTGTTTGCCTGCCTTAAAGGGTGAAAGGCCTTGGGGAGGCTGCCCTGGTCAGCTTGGTGGCAGTGGGCAGGGTCACTGTTCCAGGGTGAGGTGGAATTAAATGCTCACCTCTCCAGGGAAGCATGAACTGTTTTTTCATTAAATTCCCCAGAAACGTTAAAACCATTCTGGTCCTCGTAAGTCTACATCTCACAAACTGCTGATGGTGATAAAAACTCAGACCTTCCAGAAAAATAAGTTATGGCTATGTATCCAAAAAAAAATTTTTTTAACTTTGTTCTCCTTTACCTTTCTTCCTAGGAATCTATCAGAACAACAACAGGGCAAAGAGGGTGAAACCGATTTATACACAAAGAATTACCCAGAATAGCACAAACAAAAGGAAATAATCTAAGTCAACAATATGACACTAAGTAAACTTGGGTATAATCATATTATGAACTGTTATGCAGTCATTAAAAAGTCTTACGAATTTTAACGACAGGGAAGTACTTGCTAAGTACAGGAATTGTCATTTTAAATAAACATAAGCCTGAAAAGCTGGGCACCATTACGAGCTCAGGATGTTAAAAACAAATACAAATATGGATACCTTCAGAGGAAAAACCTAGAAGGAAATATACCAAGTATTCATAATGTAACTTCTAAATGACAAGATTATGGGCTCTCTTCCAAATTGTCTACAATGAACGTAACATTTATGAAAGAGGACTGGTACACTGACTTAAAAATCAATGCCACTTATTTTAGAGGAAGAATGTTTTACTCAAAGATGAGCCATTCCCATCCTTAGTTTGTTAGTCATTAAAGACATAATCTAGGATAATCCTGAAGAGATGTGATGATGGAAGGGTGGGTGTATACATCAGCTAACTTCAAATCACCAAGACCTAAACTGGAGGGTACTCAGAAATAAACAGCAAAGCACCCATCAGTAACAGCATTTCAAGGAGAGAGACTTCAGCTCACTGTAAGCAGAACTCATGCCCCCCCAAAAAAACGGTCTCCCTCAGGAGACAGACACCCATCTCTGGAAGTGAGAACAGCCAGGACGACAGTCAACTGCCAAGGAGGAATAAAACTACAGGAGAGGGGTGGGAGAGCTGGTGTAGGATTTTAAAGCCCCAATAATGTGGCTCTCGTCTGTAGGGGACAGGAGCAAGGTTACCCGATCCCTCCTGACACAGTGCTTCACCCACCATGGTGGTCAGCTGCCACATCAGGAATCCAAACCTCAGAATCGTCAGTTTCTGGGAGGAGAGAGGGGCACTTTGGACTTTTGACCCTGGACTCTAGGGTGGCCCAGTGTCCACTTCGTGGTTTATACCACACACTTTTCTCAAAGCACCATGATCCCATCTACCACTTCTTTCCCTAGCCCCAAAAAATAACCTGGTTCGCTAGTTCTTCATATTAGGTATTCCTAGCTCTCCTTACAAAAATAATAATATTTTTGCAGTGCTCACAGACTTGCTTTATATAGACAAAATAGAAACCCTTACCACAGCCGCCCTGTCTGTGAAATGGGAAAGTTATGACTCAGCTGCCTCCAGGAAACACACACTGAGAGTTCTAGAAAGTCTGGTGGAGTCACAGACAAACGGATTAAATAAATAAATACACCCCCAAAGTAGGCAAGTAAATAATAAAACAGAATGCCTTCCTCAACTGCCCCAAGGAAAACACTTGTAGGAAATCAGTACAAATTCACATTTAACACAGATTCACTGCCCCTCACCCCCTCCCACAAAGTATCCTGGAGTCTTTTGCAGGAGCTGCAGCCCAGGGCCCCAAAGGCAAAATGCCCACCAACCTTATGTACGTTCTTGGAAGCTAGCAGATCTCCTCAATCCATCCCTCTCACTGGGGTGGGGTGGTAGGTGCCCACCTGTCTCTTTCTCCGCCATCTTTGCAGTGGCTAAGAGGAGGGTATGCTCAGGAGCACAGTAGCCTTGTTGCATGGGTTGACTCCCACCACCTGGCAAATGCTAAATGGGTCACCCCTCCACTGCAGAATGGTGTAATGCACCATCTATAAAGCATCCAGAACAATGCCTGCCATGGGCGAAGCATCACAGTTGGCTTGCTGTAATTTGGAATACCGCTTCTCACTGACTGTTTTTTCTCAGTGTCTAGGAAGCTTTTTCCACACAGTAAGCAATCACTAAATATTTGTAGGATCAATGTATTTAATCCAGGATTGGATCAGTGCAAACACAATCTCTGAAAAGACAGCTCTTCTACCCCAAACCTGTTCTGCTTCCAATATTTCCCATACAGCAAATAGCATTATCCAGCCACCTCCCCTTTTGCCTCAATGTCAACATCTCGAAGCATCAGCAAAATCTGCTGCTGTTCCCTCCAAATCTGTCCATGCTACCAGCCCCACTCAAAAGGGGACACCATGACTTCCCCGAGGTTAGGATCAGGCCATGCCACCCAGCTTTCTGCTTCTCTCAGAGTTAACTAGTTCCTTTAAGACCTTCACACACACTTTTCCCTCTGCGTAGAGCAGGCTCCCATTCTCACCCCTTCCCTGACAGCTTCAAGTGACTGATTCCTTCAAATTCCACTTTAATACATTTAATGCTATTGACACAATAATTGTGCAAGGCTCAGATCAGAAGAACAAGCATATCTATCATCTCTTTGTAATGGGAACATTCAAAATTCTCTCTACTTGCTATTTTGAAATATACAGTTACCTGCTGTCATCCAGTGACTCTACCATCCACAGAATGTTACATTATTCCTCATTTCCAAATGTACCCAATAACCATTCACCGTCCTCTCTTAAATACCATTTCCTCATGGAGCCAGCCATCCAACTCCATAATCTCTGTCACAGACAGCTCTGCCGGGTCTCACACTCATGTGCTTTATACTCCTTCATGGCATGGGACACGGTGCTCCACCCAGCTAAGGGCTGCCATGGTTTGCTGGCCCAAACTTCTGGCACAGAGCTTCCTAGCACATGCCAGGCCCCAGTTAATGTCCACCAGGGCAGAGGGAACATACAACCCAAAATAATCCATTTGACGGGTCAGATAACCCATCACAACACTGCATGTGTTTAACAGCAAAGAGGATGTTCTCAAGATAGTTTCATAATTAATTATGAGTAGGCTCTCCATACTCTTTAGAAACAAAAACGAAAGGTTCTCTGTGCCCTGAGCTTATTTGAAAGTGCTCTGTGCAGACAGCAGCGATCCTGTCTGAAATCCTACTCATCGTGCTATATTTCATAAGTGTCCTGCTTCCTCTCAGCATTTAAGCAAGAACAACAACAAATAATTTACACCACCACCGTCTAGCAGGCTTTCTTCCTCGGGATCCAGTCTGCTTTCTCATCCCACACTTCGATGCTCATTACACAATAAAACACACAAGACTGAGAAACACTAGAAATCCACCCCAAGGTAAAATTCCACCTCGACTTCAAAAGGAAACCCCCAAGATAAAACTGTAAAAACTTTTGAAGCCTTTTGCTGGTTTGTAAGATATATGCTATACCAAAATACCATCATTTTGGGTCCAGAATCTTTTTTTGCCCAGTACAAAGGAAGTTAAATGAAAGTGTTTGTATAGCAAAGACACCGGGGGGTGGTAGGCAGGAACAGCTCCTAATCTACAGCTTCCCAGCCACTGGAGGCAGCTCGGCCAGGGCATGAAGGAACACCAGCACTCAGCACAACCCAGCGGCTGGACCCTCATTTCGTGAGGGTGAGAGAAGAGCACAGAATTAAAAACACAGTTTCCAAAATGCCATAGGAAAGAGAAAGCTGAATATAGGAACTAGAAAAACAGGACTGAAGAAAAAGGAGGCCCTGGGAACGCGTGTCTAGTGTCTTTGGAACTTTAAGAAGTCAACAGCTTGGGGTAGGGGAGGGACAAGGGGAAGAGGGAAGGAGGAGAAGAGGGGAACACTGATTCCTGGCGCAAATGCTCATTTTCTGGCCAATGAAGACATCATTTCTGGGTAGGTTTTCTCTCTCCTCTGAACACAGATTAGCAGTCACCAGAACATGAGTCACAAGAACATAACAGAATGTTGTATCAGCTATAGGAACTAAAATGTATGGGGTTTGTTTCTCAATTTAAATACTACCGGATGAGGTTGATCACAAAGCTCAGAGGGAAGCGTACTTGCCTAGTATAAGCAAGGCCCTGGGTCCTATCCCCGCAACACTAATTACATAAATAAATAAATAAGCTTGACATTTATGGTATGTATCAAATTTTTAGAATGTGGTAAGCCACATACCACACAAAAAATCCAATCAGATTAACATATCCTGACAAAATACTTTAAATTCCCATGTGAAGATTCTGCCCCAAACAGCTACTGGAGAAAGTTATTTTCTTAGCAACTGGTAGTAGCTGTAGCCTCTAATAATTACTAACAAACCCTGAATACTTACTTCTCTATTTTCAAAGCGAAACACTAGAAATAATTATGAAATAGCTTCGCCCAAGAGTTACAATAAATCCAAATTTCAGAGAAATTAGGAAGCAATCCGCTGATTATTTTGAAACATGTCTGGTGAGACACTATGATATGGCGATGTTTTACTTAACAGAATGAAAAACAAAGTATGAAGAATAGCCCCAAGTGTCTGGAGCAAACAGATACTTTGGTCTAGGCCATTCATGACCAAACCTGAACATGAACCAGAGCCCTGCACAATGGAAAATGGTACAAAGACCCAAATGATGTACGAGCCGCACTTCAGAAAGCTCCCTTTACAAATACAGACACTCTGTACTCACCAAAGGATGGCTGCTTTTGGTTGTCAAGCTGCCCTATGTCCAGCGAAAAGGTTACTATAAATCTGTGATCCCCGGGTACATGAAACCTCAATCCCCAAAACTACAGGTGACCAGATGGATAAGGAGGCCAGCAACCCCTAGCTTTTCTTCTATCTAACCTCCCCTCCCCTAGCTTCCCCTCCGCAGAATCCCCTCTACTTCTCCCCCCTGGTGTCAGGTGAAGACTGCAGAAATACACAACGATAGAGCTGACTGGCTTCTATTACCAAAGTCACCACTCACTGACACAACAAGCGTCAAGCATTTCCCAAATGTATGGCTTCTCTCTTCTCTCAGCTCCTCCCTTCCTCCTCCACCAGCCAGATCACACCCTCCTTCCCTCACTCTCCTCCTCCAGCCCTAACCCTGAGGCACCGGCTAATCCCCTGGTCCCCAAGAGCACAGGAGGAGGCAGACAAGATCATGTGAGAGCTGCAGGCTGCAGCTTCTTTGGCCAAAGGTCCCCACCTCAAAGGTGATGTGTGTGCTCCAAAGTGGTTGCTATGGTAAATGTGCCTTCTACTAAACATCAGAGGGAAAAGGAATCTAAGTCCCCACTCTGTTCCCCTTGCCAAAGTCCACACTGGCTCTGGAAAGAATGTTTTACCATCTCCTCCAGCTCATTTCTTTCCACATGAGAAAGTAAGGCTCTTATGACTTCAGTTGTGGCAACTCCTCATATGGGGTTTGGGGGAAACAAGAGAGAGGCAATCATCCCCTCTCTCCAGATGGACAAGTCCCTGCTCCTGACCGTGGACCCCACGCTCCAACCGTGAGGGGCTCTGAACCATTCCTAAGATTTGCATCTCCTCCGCACACTCAAAGGATTTGGAAAAGGCCTCCCAGAGATTTTAAAGATAACATCCTTTTTTCTGTAGCTAAAAAATGTGGGAAAGTTCCATCAAGCATTTCCAAAAGCAGAGAAATAAATTTCAAAGCCTGGGCCCACACTGGGAAATCCACAAAGGCAAGAAAGTGAACCAGATAGGCTTCCTCATTTCACCCTGTAGGACTCTAAATTGTCACATTTGCTTTTAAATCCCTGCATGGTTAAGACGTTTTTAATCTTCTAGGAGAAACCTACATCAAGACCTAAGCCAGCAACATCACACTTCTGTCACTGACCCTGGTGATGATCCAACTTATAGTAAGCAAAGCAGAGCCAGCCACACAAAGTCACTTTCACCTCTGGCAGGGGACAATATGCCACAGGTCCTGGATCCAGTCATTGCTCTGGCTACTAACTTGGCGTGTGACATTGGGCAATTCACTTAAGGCATCTCTGGGCCTCAGTTTCCTTTTCTGAGATCAGGTTGGGCCTAAAATAATCTAAGGTCACCTCCAACCCTGAAATCTTGACATTACAAGCGCATACACAATTATGAGCATCCATGTAATTGTAGAGGCAGAGGAGCAAGGAAGCTTCTGGCAAGTGCCAGCCTTCTGTCCACATTGGACATTGTCTATCCCACGCGAAGTGAAGACATTTTCACAAATTGTGACTCAAAATGTGGTTTTACAGAAATAAATTATTTTGTGCTATGCACACATACAACACAGGCATGACTCATTAAATAATATATACTCAATTACGGTAAACTACAAATAAAGAGCCTGAAATGTGACACAATGCATCTTAAGATTTTCCTACTTTAGGAAATTATTTTGTAATCTTTTTAAATTACAAGTAATATAGAGCCTAATATTTTGTGATACTGAATAAAAAATACACGAATTGTTTCATGCTTTGCATAATTCTACCTGTCACAGATTCATTATAAAAATATGTCTTTCATTAATTATTTCATAAGTATGAAGTCCAGCTCATGATACAAATATAAAGAAGGGAAAAAATATTCTAATAAGGCTGAGCTATCTTCTCAAGAGGTTAATTTATAAACTTTCAGAGCCTACAAAATTCTAAGAAAGCACATTAAAAATATATGTAGACACACTCTCTTATGTTGTAGCCTTTTAGTACTAAAAACAAATGCCTTCATGTAACACCACATGCGTTCAAATCTACAGATATACACAGTAAATTTAATTTTAGCCTCCGTACATTTCCACTCTAGGCTTATAATCAACCAGCCCAGATGAAATTTTCTAATGCTAATACAGAATGTTACTTTACAAAAACTATAAAGATAAATGGAGGAGAACGGGGTGCACTTTCCTAATCTTGTCCCCTAATTGCATTTTGTCTTAAACTGCTTTGACACCGATTTCCCCCAAACTGAAGTAATTGTGCCTTCTTAGCTGGAGCCCACAAGGCTAGATTCTAACCCAATACGTGGAAAAAAGGGTGGAGGGAAGACTCGGAAACTTTCCAGGTAAGTTTCAATCACTAAGATTCAAGCATATACAGTGAGTAACTCAGAGATCTAAACCATACTCAAGAATATTTAAAAGTAAATAAAGAATCACTGACACATAAAGCCCGTTATCGTCCACAAAGCATTTTCTTGTTTGTGCCCAGGTAACAGGGGCCACTGACTTCGGGCGGTTACTTACAACAATGTGCGCTGGCGAGGGCGAGCGGGCATCCTTGAGGGCTTGTCTGCTCTGGAGACTCCCTGCCTGGACGTCAAGCAGCGGCCATTTCATCTGGAGATACTGGAAAACCAGAGACAAGGAGCTTAGCAAAGAATGGTGAAGCAGCACCCCAAGAAAAGAACTCACGAGGGTAAAACACTGAAAAACTTGAACGCATGCAAATAACAACAGAAAGAAAATCGTGCAACACCATTAAGTGGTTCCTTAAAGCTCAAAGTTCAAATACAGTGTATTAATATTACTAACAACTGTAGTTTTGTCTTTGCAGTCAAGCTATGGGGTTGGCTTTCGATAAAAGTTTCATTAACACTGCATTAGACAGAGGGGAATAAGAGGACGGAGGAGGGGGAAGGAAGGAGAAAACACAGAGCTGACCCCAAGGAAAAAAGCAAACAAATCTCAAGCCAGCAATGTCCTAGGAGATCATCAATTCCAAATCTGCTCAGTGGCCTTCATCTTTCAGCTGTCATCACCCTCCACTGTAATGCTGCAGTGCAACTGTTCTGTAGATAACAGCTGCTCAGGTAAGGCAAGCACGGAATTCTCAACCAATCCCAACACTATAAGATGCAAATATCCCTCAGCAACAGAGGCAAACCCAGGGCATAACACAATTTATACACTCGTTTCATTTTGAAACACCAGAGAAGTTCTTAAATATTACCAGAGACAATAATAAAACTATATACCAATTATGCCTGGCCCTGCCTCTTTCTAAAGTGGAAAACGAATACATGCCATCAGCGAGCTACTTCTGTCAAAAGTGATCCATCAGTTGCCACAGGGATCTGAACTTGTTTTACAGACAGAGAAATTAAGGTGAGGTGGCCTCAGCAATGGTTAGTATAAGAAATTCCCAGGCATTTGGCTTTTGTTGGTAGCAACAGTTTCCCTCAAGAAAACTCCAGACAGCTGAACCAGACTCAGACACAACACTTGTAAGGACACGAATACTACAGCCTTTATTCCAAAGACCAACTGATTTACGCATCAGTCAATGCTTACAGAGTATATAAGGAAGCACCCTGATCATTCCAAAGACCCAAAGCAAATATTCATTCTACAGAAATGTTAGTCAATGAGCATCAGTGAAAGCTTGTTTTGTGTCTACCCTTCTCGCTAAGCATTGTGAAGATACACAACATCTCTGCCCTCAGGAGGCCTAAGCATGTGTGAGGCAATCAAGTGATACCCAAGGAAGTCAAGAGAGTATGAGGGAGCTGCGCCCAGATGACGCCAAGAAAGACGATGAAATTCCCAAAAGAGACCAGGGGAGGCTGCACAGAGTAACCTCGACAAATCAGAAAGAAGAGTCTGCACAAACCCTATGAGAAACCGAAGAGACAAAGCCATCCACAAGCCAATCCCTGAGTCCTTGAAGAACAACCAGCAAACTCAACCAAGCTTGATTGGTTGAAGATGCTCACCCAAGCGCACAGTCAGCTTTTCCAACAGGATCTACACAGTGTAGGTGCTTCTTCTATGACTTCAGAGCTCTCAGTGAGAAGCCGCCTGCGGTGGAAAATTCTGGTCACTAGTCCTGAGTCTGTGAGTAACTCAACACAATTCTTCACACCAAATCCTTTTCTTTCTACACCTCTCTAGCTTTCATCTATGAAGTGAAGGGACTATCCCATCTGTAATGGGGCCTCGGTGCCGATCTGCCCCGAACAGTGCAGGACTTTCAGGATTCCAGAGTCCAGGAACCTTGCTGTCATCCTTATAATCATGCCATTTCCAAATAGCAGTATCACCCCAAGCTGAGAACCACTGAACTAAATGTCTCCAAAGTAAGTCATCTTCAGCCTTGTAAAGAAGCCAGAGGGCTCTGGGAATCTGTCCTGCCCTGTCTCACCCCAACTTCTTCCCATTCTCAATTGCCACATAAATATACAGGCTGTATTGGTCAAAACCACTCAATAGAGTCATTTCCTTGAGGCCAACCAAGATGGCCACCCGCCAACATTCACCCCTCCAACTCACAGCAACCCAGGAACAAAAGTGCCGAGAGGAACAGACATCCTACACCTCCTGCTACTCTCCGTAGGAGGGTCAGACGGATGGACAAATTTTCATCTTTAGCCATCTGCAAAACTGATCTGATTGTATCCTAATACCAGCTCTATAGAATTAGGAAATTTAGGGTTGGTTTACGGTGACAGACCTGCCCTGAGGACCCCACCCAAGAACTGTCATACCCATAACACAATCTTAGCATGGAGACTTCTACCTCTTGCTTTACATAAAAGCTTCATTGTACAGCACATCCAATCTCCATAGGCTACTTGCACCACATATTTTTATGGCCTACATTTCAGCGCTCAGAGCCTACAATACACATAATTTTCAATTATGTTAGGGCAGCCCAGGATCACTGCCTATATAACATTACTGGTTGGAGGAAATGAGACTCGGCCCTGCTGCCCAGAGAGAGCTAACCGAATCCAGATGGTGCAGGAAGACAGCCCCACTCCCGCTGATTTGCAGGGACTCCACAATGACAGACTCAAACTCTCTTTCCCAGTGCAACTTGATGCCACGGAACAGCTGGGCACCCACAAATCCATGCCCAGTCCTTGAATCTTAATTGGCATTCAGGCTGCCAAAGTTCCTTTTGAGGAAGTAAGTAGTATGTCAGGATTCCATAAAGGAAGTTATTAACCTCCTCCAAAAGTGATGCGTTTCCCAGGTTCCTTCGCTTTCTACAATTGGTCCCTATTAATAGGGAAAATAAATAAAGGAAAGAAAAAGGAAATTAGGTACTATTACAGCCCAGAGGAAAATCTTTTCCTTCCTGGAGACATTAAGCAGCAGGAAATTTTATTCTGTAGGGTCCGAAAGGAAGACCTGACAAAGGAGGTATCTCACATTTACCAAAAGGTTGGAACACTCTGCCACATTTTCCTAACAGTTCGACTTCAGTTTTATGTGCTTTTGGGAAAGGAGGGGGAAAAGTTCCCACCATCTCACTGTAAAAACAACACTGGGCTCCAGTTCTTTTCCTCTTAGGCTGCTCAACGTGGAAATTATGAATTGCCTACAGAAACATTAAGCTTTTCAACAAACGGCAATCAAATGGGGCTGTGGGAATTCCTACATTGAAAACTGTTGAAATGGAGTCCACTCGGCTTTCATTTAGTAAAAAATAATAATAATAAGGCCATCCTGGCTTAAGCATTTCATCCTTTGCTTAATAATAACGTTCTGATCATGGCCCATTAGAGGTTTCCTCCAAATCATATTTTATGATATGTCGTGGGGAGCTTAAGTTAAGCTGTGGACCTGTGGGCAAAATCTTGATACATACAATATCATGGGGCTGAAAGGAATCAAAGCAGCTGAAAAGCTGTGGAACTGTCAACAACATGAAGCAAGCGAGCATCTTTAATTTCTCCTCCGCTTCTACCTGCCCCCAATAAGAGGGGAAGGCAAAGGGAGGTGAGAGGTGAGGAAAATCTTCCTAATCTGAAAGCTCCTTCCCGAAACAGCTTTAGCAGCACCCACCTGGGCAGTCCAGACAGAACCTACTCCCACAAGGTCCCTAACTGCCTTTGAACCAGTCATCAGCAGAACTTGCCACCGTATGGCCACTGCTGAGGGCTTTGTGTAAATTTCTACACAAGCAGGACTCAAAGGACAATGACGATTTGTAATGAGATGATGATGGCAAAACTGCCAGGAAGCTTCATGCCCTTGCTTTAACCCCCATGAGGTTACCCAGCTCTTCCCGGACAGGCAAGGGGAGACTGTCCCCCTTTAATTGTTCGGGGCAGGGCTGGCAAACTTTCTCAGATACTAGCTACCTAACCAGCCTCTGGCCACTCTGTCACAACTACTCAACATGGCAGTTTAACCCAAAACCAGCCCTGGGCAAGGCATGTGTGTGTTGTGTTACAGCTACGTGCCAATAAAACTTTATTTAAGGACACTGAAATCCAAATTTCATGTAATTTTCCCGGGTCAGGAAATAATATTCTTCTCTTGATTTCTTCAACCACTTAAAAGTAGTAAAAGTCATTCTTTGCTCACAGACTATACAAAAACAGGTGGGAAGCAGTGTGGGCCTGTGGGCCAGAGCTGGCCATCTCTGGCCCAGGAACAAGTGTGCAAAGGCCTATAGAGTCAGGTCAGAGACTATGCTGTCCCTCGCTGGACCTTTGGCCCAGGGCGGCCAAACACAATTATGTAGGAAAGTGTGTTCAGTGACCTGAAAGCAACATTTTGGACTGAATCGTCACTGGCAGACCCAAATTTGGGGGGAAGAACCTGGAAAAGAATCTGAGCCCTTTGGCTGAGATTCCCAGTCACAAGGTCTAACCACTAGACCACAATCTCCCTGAAATAACTACCCCTCCTTTCCAAAACAAAATGAGTTTTAGAAATCTCTGAGCAACTCTGACTGGAAAAGGTTCACGTGTTCAAAAATCTCTCACCCATTTCCCAGCGGACATGGGGGGGATTGGTGACATATCGTATGACGTCATACCACCCCAAAAGAGGTGGGCAGAGCTGGCACCACTTGGGCTTCCTCAGCAAAACTTTCTCAGGTCACAAGGCAAGCAATTCCAGAGTTTTGAGATCAAATAAGCTTAGAAGCCCCTCTCTCCAAAACTTTCAAAACACAGTACCTTCCCATGCGACAAAACTTGGGCTGAAGCCCACGTAGTGCCAGCTCTGCCCACCACCGGCCATGGGCTCCCATGTGGCAGAAGGCAGAGTTCATCAGGCAGGAAGCGGGCAGCGTGGGGCCACCTGGCTGTTCAGTGGAGGTGAGACTGGTCTCGTTCCGAAAACCAGGTGCCACACAGTCAATCAGCTAGCAGCAGCAAGCTCGTGTTTTTACTAAAGCACAGTCTTCTCTACCCAAAGGAGATTTATCATAGGAAAATTCACTTCATAAGAAATCAAATTAATTGGACGCATGCTCACAAGGGATTTCGATTGCTAAGTCTTCCTAATTCACTAGGGCCAGAAAGATGTGCATGTTTTGTTTCTAATAAAACGCAGAGTCAATTCTCTGCCTGCGTATCCACAACCAAGTACAGGACCAGCCATGGCCCAATGCATCCCTGTCCTATCCTCTCAGAGCAGCCTCACTGTGCACCTCACACACTGACTCTCCTGCAGATACATGACACACAGGCGAAGGACCATGGTTATGCTTTTCACATCACTAAACGTTATGAAAGAAAAAGCTACCAAATGCCACGCATCATAAAGAAGAAAAACTGCCAGGGATAGAACTCAGTGGCACAAGTGCCTGCCTAGCAAATGCAAGATCCCAAGTTTGATTCCTGATACCAAAAAATAACAGTAATAATAATAATAATAATAAAAGAAAGAAAAGGAAGAAAGAAGAAAAACTTACTAAGCAAACAGATAGGAAGCTCAAGTATCCAACCTAACACTGGTAACAGACTTCTGCAGGAGCATGTCCTTGTGAGGCACATACACACAGGCTGTTAAAGGACAGGCTTGATAGTCTCTTTCTGAGACTACTGCAACTTTTCAGACATGGAAGATGGGAAATTCAGCACATCTATGAACAAGTTTTGCCCTTAAGGATGAAAGAACCCCAACTTTTCCACAATGGTTAACAGATAAGCAGTTGGTAATAATTTAATATTGTTCCCTACTTTGTACCAGTTTTCCAAATTAGCAGTAATCAACTTATGCTTGAAACTATGTGGAATTATTCTAGAAGTCCCTTCAGAATCCTACAGGATTCTTCCTGCAGATGCAAAAGGTCTATGAGATTAGGCTCCTTTGTCTTAGGTTAAAACATACTCCAAGAATTAGTTCCTTAGAAAAATCCAGAGAGGTTCTCCTTTAAAGAGGCTTTATTTCTTCTGACAGCCAAGAAAAAAAAATTATGAATGTGTGATTTCTGGTTGAGATTTAATATAAATGAGTGCCTGCAACAGGCTACCTAAGAAAAGCAAACCAAAGGACTCTGAAAGCTGAAGAACTTGAAGAAGGAATAAAGCCACAGGAATAATTTAGGACTAGGGACATAGCTCAGTGATAGAGCATGTGTCTGCCTAGCATGTGCAAGGCCCTGGGTTGAATCCCCGGCACTGCAAAAAAAAATAAAAGAAAAAAATAAGTAAAACCCAACAGAGTAAGAACTCAGAAAGTTTTTCCTTAAACTCACTATCCCATTTATTAAGCTCAAAAAAAACCAAGGGGTAAGGAGGTAGGCCATGAAGGCACCTATGTGAAACAATTTAATAGCCCTAGCCTCTGTCTTTATGGGTTTGTCATTGTAAGATTTTTAAATGAAATATTATAGTTAACCTTTTTCTCATAAACTTTTTAAATTGTAACAATCTAAAGGGCCCCAAGAGTTCTGCTTAGAGTTGATAAACATTCACAGCAACTCTCTGAAATCAATGCACATGCAGAAAGGCAGAACTAACATTCTAGCAAGGAAGAAACAAAGGCCAGGAGAGCAGGACCCAGTTTGCTTGAGGTCACAAAGTCAGTTGGCAGTCAAGTGTACCGGGCTCCAGAGCACAGGCTGTGTTTCTACTTTACCCTGACCTCCCTCATGCCTCCCCTCCTCCTCCCCTGGTTTTCTATTAAGCATGCTTGCCTCAACTCCAGCCAGAGAGGAGTGTCTTAAAATACGTGGCTAAGCGAACATCGCTTAGCATCCCCAAAACAGTAAAACCATCCTTCTCCAGCACCTATCACCTCTCCCTCCTGGGTCCATGGGAAAACATTAAATTACTTTCCTCTAAGGAGAGAAATTATTCTACCAGAGCTACTGAGACCAATGATTAGGAAGAGAAAAACAAAGCCAACAAAGTAAATTACTAACGAACAAATCTAATAACCAAAACTTAGAATTCACTGTCTATTCTACCCTGCCAACCATTCCACACACTGAGCTACTGTTACATTTGCCAGGGTAGAGAGGCTCACAGAAGTACGACCTGTGCAGAATTTCACCAGGCCTGCCTCTCACACCCAAATGGACCCCCAGTCATGCTGGGGTCCAGATCTTCTTTCCCTCCTCCCCAAATTATAGCTGTGTGTCCCCATGAATAGCACAGTTAAGGACAGAGGAATTTAGACATCCATTTTCCAGGTCCAGCACTGCTACTGAGTGGGCATGTCACCCCACTTCTTCACTGGGCAATCCCTCCCCCATTCTGAGCCTAAGTCTATAGGCATGAAATTGGGGACTATGATCCACAAATCCCTTTCTACTCTAACACACAGATTTCTTGCAACCATTATGAATAGATGCATGCTCTGCATCAGGTGTGGCCTAGAAAAGTCATTTAAGACCCAGCCACTAAGACAAAAAGCTAATGAATGGTACAAGGGCAAACACAAAGAAGGAAGTAGAAACACTACTGGTGGTGACGTCATCCCGTCATACCTAAACCTTGAGGCTTGTTTGCGGAGTCTTTTCTCCTGACCAACTCCAGAACTGCTTAATCAAAATGTCTGAGAGTAGGAGCAAGAGTCTATACACTGTATATATTTTTTCAACTCAGCAGGCAACTCTGATGGTCAATCATGAGCATCAATTACCAGAGCAGGCCCAGGATAACTGCAGATTCCATCTTATTACGTCAAAGATGGTAAACTGCTAAACTGACTGTCACTACATCCTTTTTGAGGTGGTCAAAGTTGATAATTTCCAGACTCATCTTAAAACAGAAGAAAGTGAGGCAGAGGGAAATTAAGTGGCTGAGTCATACACAAGGTTATTAGGGATTCTGAACCAGAATATGGGGCTTTGTTCTTTCCATGTGTTTTTCCCCTACAACCTACTGAGTCTTTCTGTTCAATGTATGTGAACTCCCAAGAGCCCGAGCAGAATATGAGACGGGTGCCCACGCGGGGCAGAAAGCTCCAGGACAGAATGAAGAAGATACATGGGACAAGAGAACAGGGCAGAATTGTAGGGTCTGTAGGGAAACCAGCCTCGTCATTGTCTTACCCCATCAAGACCAAAACCAGCCCAAGACTAGCTGTCTCCAAGTCTTCAGGCAATACCAAGACCAAGTCCCACACAAAGGACTCAGATTCCAATCCAAGGTCAGCTATGCCATAAGCACTCTAGTCCCTAAGCGAGGGGGCAAAGGATAGAAGCCATTGGAAAAGTTGGAAAGGAGGCACCCTTGACTCCCAACCTGCATGAATGAGTTGCCTGGTCTTCATCCTCATAACAGGGCCACACAAGTGCCCTTCTAGTAGCCCCCAGCTACTGACTAACAGTGAACTACAAGAACCTGCCACACAGAGGTAGACTAGAGACCACCTACCTTTAGGCAGAAAAACCTTTACAATCTCCCCTTTTAAAATCAACCATTATCATCACCACATTTTTATTACTTATAAAAGGTCCAAGTACAGTGGAGTTAATTGGAATGTGTTAGTTACCACCTGTGTCTCCACAGCTTGCAGAGGCAGATACAGACCTCAAAATCCAGAAAAATAAGCTAGTGGGTACAAAGCAGATTAGGGAGCAATTGTGGGTACCCCTCAGACCCCAGCTGATATGAAGCACGCTGGAGTAAGAAGGCACCAAGTCTCAACTGATAGTTGGATAAATAAAATGTGGTACATCCGTAAAATGGAATATTATTCAGCAACAAAAATGAACTAAGTAACGACGCATGCTACATCATGAATGACCCTTGAAAACACTGTGCTAACTGAAGACAGCAGACTGAAAAGGTCACTTGTCACATGATTCCTTTTATATACAAAGTCCAGAGCAGATGAATCCATAGAGATAGAGTAACCCAGTGACTGTCAGAAGCTGGTGGGGAAGACGCGGGAAGTGTCTGCTAAGCTAGGTTACGAGGTTTTGTTTTGAAGCAATGAAAATGTTCTGGAAATAGTGGTGCTGTTTGCACAACCTTGTGAATATTCTTTTAAAAAAAAAGACTTTAAAGGAGTAAATTTTACGGCATGTGAATTCTATCTCAATTGAAATGAATTTTTAAAAACTGAAGGCAGAAGCTGGGCATGGTAGCACATGCCTGTAATCCCAGCACTCCGGAGGCTGAGGCAGGAGGATCGTTGCGAGTTCAAGGCCAGCCTGGGCTATAAAGTGAGCTCAAGGCAGCCTGAACTGCAGAGCGAGACTCTGTCTCAAAAAGACAAAAAAAAAAAAAAAAACAACAAACCTGAAGGCAGCAAGTCATTTGTAAGTTATATTCATCTAAAAGACAGTAAGGGCAGACGACATAACATACGCCACCCTTAATGGCACAATGCATGAAAGAATGCAAAGAAAACACAGGAAGCTGTACTTTACAAAACCCTGCCCTCCAAAGCTTCTTAAAGCAAGTTCCAGACCAGATTCTGGTTGGTGATGGATCTCGGGAAAGGACAGCTGCAAGGGCAGGGGGAACTTCCAGGACCTCATGAAAGATGAAAGAACACAGTATGCCCCGGATTAAACATGGGAAGGGGATCAGCAGTGCATGATTACTGTTTCAAGGCACATGGCTAAAAGTAAGCAGAGTCAACAGAAAAATAGGCAGTTCAGAAATTCACATCCTACAGCCCCTTCTCCACAATCTGTATCTCAGTTTCTCAACCCTAAAAAATGGGCAGGAAATCGCTTACCTAAAGTCTCCTGATTGGTCTCTTCAAAATTTATTAAACTTCAAAAGACAAACCATGCAAATGAAATAAAGGGAAAGGATTACATAAGAATAGAGCTAGTTAAAATTTGCTATTCCTTCTTCAATTACATGGGAGATTTAAAAGCCAGAAATTTCAGGTCTCTCTTGGAAACCAAGAGAGACGGAGGTAGACATCAGGTACCTTTGAGAGGTACAAACCCAGTGAGTAACAGGGTCCGGATGACCTGTAAGAGTTATTTTAAATGCATGAATCATCCAATTGTAGCAAAATCAAGAATTTTTAAAACTCCTTTCTTTCTCCATGGCTGTGAGCTCTCCAGCCTTGAACTTTTCCAATTAGGTTTTCTTCCAATTCTGTTATTTCCCCCATTCCCCACAACAAAAGACAACCCAAGACCATGCAGCCAGGAGCAATGAATTAGCTAGCTTCGGCCAGCTTGTTTAGGAACCAAGCACAAGACGGCCCCACTCACAGCCTCTAAGTCCAGCTGAAACCTCGGCCCAAGCTGCTGTTTCTTTTTATTTTTTTCCCCTGTCACATCTGAAAGAGGTCAGTGGCTCTAGCAAGGTCTCCGTGTCCAAATTTTTATTGTCAAATTCTAGCTGTGACAAGCATATGGAGACGCTTCGTAATGCTACACCCGGGAAGCAGAAAGGTCAGCAGCGCCTCTGGTTAATTTTGCGCAGGGAGGAACAAACCCTGGAGCCTGAGCTGGGGTGAAGATTTCTGTGAGGCCGACCTTCTGCAGGCCCCACGACCCCCCTGCACGCACATCTTGCTGCCTCAGCCAGAAGCAGCCTGCCACTCAAGTATCATCTTGCTGTAACAAATTACTCCTAACCCAGGATTATGGCTCTTTCCAAATCCCTCCTAGAGAGCAAGGAAATAAACATTCTCTCCCAGGACTCTGCCCCAGTTGTTCCCGGTTGGTAATCCCTGTCTCTATTTGCTTCTCCTACAAACCTCATCTGGGAGGTCCGCTAGACCATCCCGGCCCACTCTGCCTTCAGACATAGGCTGAATGTCTCAATTGTCCCTCAGGCCCAGGAAAAGATGAAGGCAGGCTTTCTGTCCTGAGAGCCTTGCACAATGGATCCCTTTGCCCACACACTTCTTGTCTGACTGCGGACTCCACTCGACAGGCCCTAATCCTAGTCACTCAAGGAAGTCCACACCCTGAATTCCTTCCTAGTGTTCCAGAGGGATGGGTGTAGACGGAGACACAGCAGCTGCCTCACTGCCTCCTCCTCCTGGGGCCATCCGCAGAAGTGGGGCTGCCCCTCACCCTGTAACAGGGCTGAAATAAGGTCTGGGACAGGGTTAATGGGGTGACAGGGGAAAGGGGGAGCCAGTAGGAAGATACACAAAGGAGGCAAGAGTGCAGGCTGCAGGCAGGAAGCCCTGCTCTGCCTGGACCTCAGCTTCTCTTAATAAAGTACCAGGAGAGATTCCGAGCGGGATAAGCTCACGTGGGGAAGGAAACGGTCCTTTCCACTTCCGGGTGTCCTCCAAAATGCCGTGAGATTCCAGACACATTGGACACATAGGCTATTCGGGACTTCTAGTTGGATACACAGCCTGACTAGCGTATGCCAAGAAGCAAACAGCAGAACAATGGATGTTATAATCCAAGTGGGTGATCTGAGGAGATAAGATCTCGGGGCTGTTTTAAGCAAGACTTTCTCCCTGGAGAGAGTGCTTGACAGCGCACTCACTACCTGACCTATGAGGGACTAGAAGAAAAACTTCCTGAAGCAACCATCAGACGCTGCAGGAACATAAATTCCACTCTCCCCATCAAAACCCAGACACCAGATCAAACGCCTGCTTCGAAAACTAACATGATAACCAGCTGAAGACAAAGAAGCAGTAGTGGACACCCTAGCCCAGGGCCAAGGAAGCGCCGGCTTCACAGTCTCATCTGTAGGCCTAAGCTGACCACGCTGCCCTTCCCTTGCCACAGCCACTGCGCCTCACTAAACCAACTTGTTCTCTGCTTTTGTGGTTTCCGTCTTTAAAAGAACTTGGCTTGGAGAAGAGCAGTAACGATCTGAAGCTAACCACTTAGCTCATTAGTATGTCATCTGGACAAGCAAAATCAATTCCAACAGCATCAAGTTTGGTTATTCCCTCCCCCCAAGGTCTGCACTATTAATAGCAAGAAAGTTTCCCAGACTTCAGTTTATTTGTAATCGCAACTAGCCCTAACCACAGAACCTGGCCATCTCCACTTCCAGAGCTCCCAGGGATCCGGAGGACGGGATTCTAGCCCTCTACTTTTTGACAGCAGTGAAAGACGTGGAGAGAAGGCTGGGTGGAAATAAAGGAAAGGGAATGACTCAGGCCAACGAGGACACAATCCCAGGAACGGGCTACATGGTAAAGGGCAATAATTAATTCTTGTCTCTCTACGCTTCGGACCCACCTCCTGGGCTCTCTCTTCCAACCTGTGCCAACCCCATGCACAGAAATTACCACCTCCTCTCCCTATCATGAAGTTAGACAGAAGGTTCCAGAAGGAGCAGATTAATTAAGAACAAACCTGTAGCCTAATTCTTGACCCTAGTGGTACAGCAGAATGGTCCAGAACACAGGTTCAGGGGTAAGAGTGCCTGGGTTCAAATCCAGGACCTGCAGTTTGGTACTTCCAGGGCCTTGGACAAATGGCCTCCCCTTCTCTAAGTTTCTAGACCCTTGTCTGTAAAATGAGGCTAATAATATGGGGATGATAATAGCGTTCCCTTATAAGATGTACATGTGGTAGCGAACAGTACTCTACCCTCTACCATTTAGGTTCCGTGCTGTATGAGCTAGAAGGCTTACAGGCTTATATTCAAGAGCAAGCAATCTCACTGTAGGGAGGAGTGGGGCCGGGGGAGCATGTGATTTGTGTATGTAAACGCAGTCAGTCAACAGAGCCCTGCCAGGCTGGGCACCTGATTAACAGACTCGCTGATAACCTGCCATTCTGTCCACACGCAATGGGCAAGTAAGAAATTGTTCCTCGGGTATTTTAAATAGATCCCTCTTCATCTCTTTACATACCCTGGAAAGGGCCTTTGCCTTGAGAATTTAACTCCAACTGTCTAAGTTTCCCAGGTGTCTGAGTGAGGAAAGCCAATTTAATGAGGTCTCAGCTGCAGAAAATGCCATAGGACGCTCAGTCCCTGCTCAGGTACAGGTAAGTATCATCATTCCAACTCAAAGGTCTTCCAGAGTTCAGCCCAACTCACTCTGCGCAAAGCAAGCCGCACACTGCCACAAACGGAGGGGGAAATCTCTACTGCAGCACATTCTGCTGAACAACAATTCACACGATGCCTTTAATGCCAGTGTGCCCAGGAAATGCCCAGGCAGCCTGGCTGCTGCACAATGTCTTTTGCTCCGTCTCACTAGACTACTGAGCCCCTACTGGGCTAATTGGACTCACCGCTGCAAGGACCCAAAACAGCAAAATGAATCTCGGGGGCTGCGTGCATTCAGAGGCAGCTCAGAACTGGGTCCAACCCAAGCTCCACAATACCATTCCTTCAACAAAAATTTTCAAGTGCTGACATCCAAAAGAGATGGGTTCTTTAAGAGAAGATAAAACAGCAGACCATCTAATGGCAAGTAGGCCTAAATAAAAGATCTTACCACTCTGAGTACTAGTTTCCTCATCCGTAAAATGGGAACACAAACCAACAGCCATCTCTCAGATTTCTTACGAGGATCAAAGCCTTGGCGTGGTGCCTGGCATATGGTAAGTGTTTAGTAAATGCTAGCTATTATATTATTAGCTAGCTATTATATCGCTATTACCAGCATCATCAGAGTAACACCTCTTAAGTTATTGTAAGATTCTGAATCATCCAAAAGCAAACCCCTAGATAGGTCTATTGTACAATGTTTACAGGGTAATGAACACTTCAGGCTGAGTAAAGCAAAGTGACTAAAAACATTTTTAGTTAATCACACTGGCTCTCCAAGCCCCATCGCATGCTTATTTCACTCACCCCGCCCCAGCCTTCTGGTTAAGGGAGATTTCCTGATATCTATTTGGGTCTCTCCCAGGTACACAGAAGCCCAGGGCTGCAGACCTAAGGCTCCAAGTCATCTCTCTCCTGCAACTGGCTCCCAAGCTTAAAGGCAGGTTTTAAGTGCCTGAAGCCCAGGGGTATTACAACTCTTGCCCTCAATGTACTACACGTGGTAGAAATACTAGGCACAAGCAGACGCGCGGCAGTAGAAATGGGCCCGTTGCACCAGGCACTGCAATACACCAGGTTAAATCTAGCAGCTGCTACTCAGAGGCTACCCAGAAACGACACCACCTCATCATCTGAAAGTTTTATAACGAGCACAAAATAAAAAGGAAAAAGAAAACCTGCCAATTTTCTCTCGGGCTATGTGGTGTTTTGTTTTGTTTTGTTCTCTTTCTTCAGAGACATCAGTAAGATTTAAAACCTAGCCTATTAGAAAGATCGCCTAAAGAAGGGTAGACAGTTGAGAAAGAGAAACCCAAAGAACTCTCTGCTGCCACCCGCTTACCGCAATACGGCATGAAAAACAAGGGTCAGCTAATTGGCACCCTGCTTCGGGAAGACGGCCAGCCCCCGGTTCAGTCCAAAGACCAGTGTGGATTTCCCCCCGCACTGACCATGCTCCCTGAGAATGGGAGAAGTAAAGTCCAGGCAGGACAGGAGCCAAGGGATATACAAAATGTCCAGTACAAAGCTGTGCAGGGACTTCAGTCCTGAGTGTGGTTTAAGGAGTGGGAATTCAGACCAGTTCTGGTGTTCAAATCCCAGGCCATGAAATACTTCCTGTAGGGTACCCAGGACAGATGACTTAACCTCTCTAAGCCTCATGTCCCTCTTCTATTGAATGGGATATAACAGTTCTTAAAACCAGAATTATTGCCAAATTGTGACTGTAAATAGCTGCTGAGCATAGAATCTAATGTAGCATATGGTAAGTGCTCACGAATCATCAACCCCTAGGATGCTGTTGTTGTTTTTATAAAGTCGATACTTGCTACATTCGGTGACTTCGGCAACGGTGTCAGGAAACACTTTTTGTTGCTGTTACCCAACAATGCAGTGTGTCCAGCAGAAGCTTATTTTCTATAAGGCAGAGATAAAAAGGGAAGTTGAATGGTAGGAAAAAGAAAAACAGTAATAGAATCCTCCAATACTTGCAGTCTTGCTATAAGGAATGTCCTCTGACAGTCTACCCATCTTCATCTAAGCATTCAGCAAACTGAGCTAGGAGAATGCTCAGACAACCAGCCCCAGGTCACAGGATTGCGGAAGTGCCGGTTATTAGGGCAGGACTCATGTTTGCCTCGCGATATTCTTGTGCCAAGCATGAATGATCTCTTTAAGCCTCACTAAATATTCAACAAATATTTATTGCTGCCAGACTTTGCTGGGCATTCTGCTAGCTACTAATGACAGAAGAGAAAGATCAGAGGACCTAAGAGTCAGGTGACCCAGATGGCAGATACCAGCTCTCACCCAACTGGCTGCATGAAGGTGCCCAGAGATTTGGTCTCCCTGGCCCTCAGTGAGTATAAACTAATTTCCCCTCACCCCACTCCTCTGTGGTGGGTAGAAAGAATCCACTAACCCACGTCTAGCTAGTTGGCAGCTGCTGGCAGTCTCAGAATTCATTCAATGACGGTTTCCTTCCCTGGGTTGCTCACACACTCCCTCATATCCCAAAACATGTCTTGGTTAATACATCTATAAAATAAAGACAATGGGAATAGCACTTCAGAGGGCTGTGGTGAAAACTAAATGAAGTAAAGTGTTTGACAATTACTTCGGCTGTTAAAAACACAGTTATTATTACAGGAACACACCCACCTCTGCAGCCTCCTTGCCACTGAAAACTTGCCGTTCACACCATCTTCATAAAGGCCTCTCCGTCCAGAACTCCCAACCTGGTGGCTGGGACTAGGGGTGCAAAAGGGAGCTGAGCTGCGGGGACTGAGTTTCCAGGCGGGAGATGGTGTCTTCTCCTCAGCACCTGCCTGCTCAGCACAGAGGGCCCTGCATCTATCTCCCAAGCCCCACTCAATCAGAGGTGTGCACAGGTCCTTACTGTAGGCTAGGCACACTTGAGGTGATGGTGACCCTGAACAGTAGGGTGACGGCACTGCTTTCACTGACCTCACTGCCTTCTGGCCTAAGAAATTCATTAATTAAAACAGCACAGCACACACACTAACTTCTAAAAGGCTCGCCCTCGGGCCACTGCGTTTCTCAATACTTTAAGAGGCAGCCATCCACCTATTACTCCTGCTTTTACAGAAGGGCAAAGGTGACATTTCTGCAAGCCACCAGCTCAAAGGTTACAGTAAAGAAACTGGTAGAGGGGCTCTGGGTCGTCCAGTTCCCAAAGTTAAATAAACCTGCCTCCCTCCAACTGTCTACAGTGAACTGTCATGCAAGTTAGGAGCCGGTTTTCATTATGGGGCAGGTGTTGGGCTGAAATCCTCATGAAAAGCTGTCCCTGTGACAGCACACGCACCTGGAAATCAATCCACCCAAATACTCATCAAGAAAAACAGATCTTTAACAATGCTCTCCTGCAGGGGATGGGACTACTGACAATTATTTTGTTTCTTTATACTTTCTAGCTGGGCACAATGGCAAATGCCTATAATTAAAGCTACTCAGGAGGCTGAGACAGGAGGATCACAAATTCAAAGGCCATTCTGGACAATTCAGTGAAACTGGTTCAAAATAGAAACTTAAAATAAAAGGACTTGGGGAAGTGCTGTAGCTCAGTGCTTGCCTAGCATGTGTGAGATCCTGGGGGTTCAAAGCCCAGTAACAAAAACTCTGTACTAATTTGAAAATAAAATTGTTCAATATATGAGACAACCATAACCTAGACAGGACACAGGGTGAAAGGTACTACCCATATCAGTGACATTTAAATTTGGATACAGGGGCTGGGGATATAGCTCAGCGGCACAGCACCTGCCCGGCATGCACAAGGTCGTGAGTTCGATCCCCAGTACCGGAAAAACAAACAAACAAAAAAAACTAAATTTGGATATAGAGGATCAGGAGTATAGTTCAGTGGCACAGCACCTGCCTGACAAGCATGAGGTCGTGAGTTCAATTCTCAAAACCAAAAATTAATTAATTAATTAATTAATTAGGATACAGAAACCAGATGGGCCAATTATGTTGGGTGGGGAAGCCTTACAGATGGTCAAGGACTCACCCTTTTCCTCTCACCACTGTACCCACTTCCCCAAAGGCCACGGCCTCCAAAAGCACGAGTGAGCCTTGCAAACAAGGAACAATCCTAACAGAGACCCGGCTTGGCATTATTTCATTTTTCACCACGCTACCATCAGACAGGCAGGCTGTTCCACATACACCCGCAGCCCTGCAAGAAGCACAGCCCCAGGAATGCTGATGCTCTGGCTCTGTCCCTACGGTGTGTCCACTGGGTTTCTTACACACCATCTGCGCACAGTCCGGGATGTAGGATATGATATTCCTGTCCCTCGTGGGACTTCCACAAAGTGACTCCATCGCAGAGAGGACAGTGACACTCCCCAGTGACTGTCCCGCCTCACATTTGCCAAAAAGGTTGCAATTACACGTGCTGTGTCCCGCACAGCTCAGAACCTACCACATTTCTCTTCCCTCTGATGCACCCGCTGGCCACTATTCAGACTTCCTTCATCCCAACCATAACTTCATTCACTCCTGGCTGCCACAGCTGCCTTCCAGGGAACTGTCCTGCTCACCCCTCAGTCCAGCTCCTAGCACCACAGCTGGAGCTGTGCATGGGACAAAGAGATCCCAGTTGTCCACCCAGCAAGAGGGAGTCCCCAATGTAAATTCCAACCAAAAGATGGCAGAAAAACCCCATAGGGGGTTTCAGCCCCTAGGGGCTGCTCAGTCTCTGGCCAGAGGCCCTTCATCCACCCTTAGAATCAAACTATCATGGGCACTGTCTGCCCAGCATTGTTGAGGGCAAAGAGAATGCAGCAGAGAGCAGGACAACAACATACCCCTGAGGAAACTCAACCTTCTGGCCCAACCTCAGAGAGGACAATCTTCACTGAGCACCCACTATGTGCCAGTCACCGGTCACATGCTCTACACAGCTCGTGTAATCTTCACAGCCACTGGCTACAAACACACGTTATCTCAGTAGTCACCAAAGAAGGGCTCCGAGGAGAAATTAAAGCCAACAGAACCTCTTCTGTCCCCCGGCACTGTGGCTGATCTGCCCTAGGCGCCCAGAGCTATGCGCTAGCTGCCTAAGCATTACCTCACTCAGCCTTCTTCTACACCCTAAACTCCTCTTCTGGCAAGAAATGTATTTTAAAGACCACACAGGGCCACATTTTAACCTTTCTGGGTCTTAGTCTCTGCATATGTAAAATGAACATAAACAGTACCATTTGCACTGCTGCTGCTGTAAAAAGTAAATGAGAGCAATTAATAAGCTCAGCAGAGGTGGCAATAAAAAGTTGCCTGCCTGTCCTGTGTCCGAGAACTCCGATGATGAGGACACAACTGTTTGTACATCCCAATAACTGTGTGTCCTCTTAGCAAGGTCTCTCTGCAAGGTGCATACCCTTGTGTGAAAGGTTCAATGACCAGTTAAGCTATCTCTGAGGGACCAGACTCCCCCTCTGCAATAAGCCCCCTGCACCCTGCCCCCTCAGAGCCAGGCTCCCACCAAGGGAGCATCCTGCAGTGGGAACTTTCACTTAAGATGTGGGCTGTAGTTGCCCCTGGCTCACAGAGGAAATCACTCCGAGATCTCAGGCCCTGCCCAGGTATTATGGTCCGTGGGGCTGGACCCCCCCACACACAGTCTGGGAAAGTCTTACAAATGAAGCCCAGGGTAACCACGAGAAATTCTGGAGGACAGTAGACACAGAGCAATTTCTGGCTTCATGGCCGAAGAGGATGCCTGGGTATCTCTAGCTATTCCATATTTAGAAGTTACAAAGAAGGAAAGGTGGTGTGTTAGGGTGAGGGACATTCCTAGTATAAAACTCAACCTCTTACCTGCAGGGGCTCTTTACAACTGGGGGAGATAAACTTTAAGACCCATCAGCCCTCTGGATTTCTGCGCCCCAGGGTAAGTGCTGAGTTTTCAGGACTGCCAGGGGGCAGTATGCAGACAGGAGCTCCCTCCCACTACAGGTCCTGTGTGGGAGGCTGTCAGGACCTGGGGGCAGCAGTGGCATTTAGGGGACAACTATGTCTGATGAGCCGGGATGGGGGTGGGATTCCAAGTCAATCAAATTTCTCATCTCAAAAACCGACTTGCCCAGTGACTTTCCTTTCCTCCCCACCTACCACCAGGGCCAATAAAGCAATCCTCCAGCCACTGAGGAATTCGGCTCCAGTCTAAGCCAGCAGGGATAGAACAGGGAAGGAGCCTGAGAGTTCCACCAAGTCTCCTGGCTCTGCTGGAGCTCTCAAGTGCCTGCCTCGGCGTGCCACAAATTATGAAGAAACAGAAACAATGACACACACTCAAGACCTGACCCCAGCCCCAGTCTGGCCAGGGCTCAGAGACTCCTGCTCCATCCCCACTGTGTAATACGGCGCTCCACTGAAGGCACACAAACTTTACTGATTCCGATTCCCCAGGCTTCCTTTAGTGTTCCTTTTCAATAAGGAAAACCCACCGAGGGCAACAGGCTGGACAGAGGCAGGAACCACTGCCAGGGCCCCTGCTCCCTCTTCCTAGTTCAGGCTAATAATAAATACTACGACTTCGTGCCTTTCTTGTGCCTTTCATCTGAGGATTTCAAAGTGCTCTGCAAAATTAACTAATCATTCCTCACAGAATCCTGTGAGATGACAGCAAATAGAACTACCATAGCCTGGACTGTGAAAATTTCAGAATCTCTGACCCCTGAAAATTCTAAACTCTCCCAAAAACTAAGCCCCTCGTGAGTGCCACAGGAAGAAATCTACCCATTTCAGGGTTAAGGCTTAACACTGGGATTCCTGAATTCGGGCCCTGAAATTAGCCTTCCAAAACTACCAGCACACAGTCAAAGTCAGGTCCCAGCAGCAGTGATATTCAGAAGGCCATGACCCTCTCCTGGACTCACTCTGATCCCATAACCTCCTGTTGTGCCCAAGGTTCGGGCTTTATAATTATGGGGTCACAGAGCAAAGAGGGGGGAATGCAGAGCATGGATATACACAGAATGTCCTTCCTTCCTTTCTTCCATACGTCAGGATTTTAACCACCAGCGCTTCAGCTGAATGCCCACCCAGAAACTAACCATTCCCTGTCTAACCACACCCCCTCCTCACGAGAACGTCAGGCTGCTCGGGGTTGATATCCCTTGGTGCACAACACACCCATCCCTCCTCACATGCTGACTCCACTCATCCCTGCGTCCAGTTCTCAGCAACGCACTTCTAAGCAACCGAGAGAGCTGCCTGCGGAGGCAGCACCAGTCGACAGCATGTACTGATGCTCACCAAGTAGCCAAAATTAATGAATATAGTGACTTGCAGGTGAATGTCACTTTTAAGGCCATAGACGCCTGTAAGCCCAGCTCCCTGGGCAAGTGAGGCAGGAGGATCACAGGTTCAGGCTTAGCCTGAGGACCTCAGCGAGACCCTGTCTCAAAATCAAAAGACCTAAAAGGTGCTGGGGATACAATGCTGTGTGACGGCCCTGGGTTCAATTCTGTGTGTGTGTGTGTGTGTGTGTGTGTGTGTGTGTTTCAGAGAGACAGAGAGAGAAAGAGACAGAGTTTTATCCCTTCAAGCCCTTAAAGTAAGTCGAAAATATGCAAAGCAAATATTCCCTAGACAGATTCTTAAAGTGCAGAAATGAACAGTTCTTCCAGGCAGGTGCTTGTACATAAATGACAGGGCTTCTAAAAGACCTGGATACAAGCTAATGGACCTTCTGGTAGCTCCACACCCAGCAAACCCTTTCATCATCCGGAAGACAAATTTCAGTTTTGGGTCCTGACCAAATTACCTGTAATTCTAAATTGCCTGGGTATCTCCTTCCTACAACGTTTCTGCTCTCAGAGTCCTGCCTTTCTCCCCCACCGCTGCCTTCACAGCTGAGCCCACCGAGCCAGCAGCACACCGCTGATACCTCACCCCAGGCCAGTGCTTGGCCCTGCGGGTACTCAAAAAATACAGTACTGCTCACTCAGTGAACTAGCAAGGAGACTGCTCCAACGCCTTCTCAAGCCGGCTACAATCTGTCTCCTATGTTTTATGAATGGAGCAGTCAGGACTGATGAAACTTTCACTAGGCCTAGCACACCCCTTCCAGCAGGGTTTCTCAGAGCACGCTGCAATCACTGAGGGATCCTTTATGATTACCGATGCCTGGCTCCCACACCCCAGCCTGACCTCCGTGGAATGGCCATTAGGATTTTAAAAGTTTCCAAGGTGATTCTGATGTGTAGAAAAGTCTGGGAATCAGTGACAAAGAGCCTTGTACTCAAGGTGGATTAGCAGCAGCAACTGCAAAGAGCTTGGGAGAAAAGCAGGTTGTGGGGCCCTAGCTCAAGCTGACTGAATGAGAATCTGCATTTGAGCCAGAGCCCCAGAGGAGAAGAGGTGTGTGCAAGCACACACGAGTCAAGGCCCTTCGTGACAGAGCCTCAACTACCACAGCAGCTTCAAAACCATCCTCCGTTCACCCTACCTTTGGAGAAACCGGTCTCTGTCCACCCAGCGTCCTTTGCTGGGCTATATAAGAGAGCTACTGTCCATTTGCTAAGGATTAAGTTCTCAGGTGCCAAATTCCTTCCAGGCTCCCAAAACAAACATTCTTCCTGCCCTCCGTGTTCTTAACTATTAAGGGTACTCCAACTGAAGCTGGGTTTCTTCAGGGTGGGCTAGGACACCAAGTATGCAGGCAGATACACCGTGCTTCAAAGCCAGCTTCCACCGCTGACCCACTCAAGCCATGGTGCTTATAAAATAGAGACAACACCCTCTACACCACAAATGATGAGGATAGAGATAAGATACGTATGAGGTTTAGATGGGTGAACAGCCTAAGTGACCTAGAATACAAAGGACTCAGATGTTAGTTCCCTAACCCAGTGATCCCCAACCTTCAGAGTCACTTAAGGATCTTTGAAGTTACTGATATGGAGCTGTACCCCACAGGGGGACCTGAGAAGTGGGATTGTTATAAAAGCTCTCCAGGTCATTCTAACATGCAGCAAGTTGGGGGAACCACTATTTTAACTCATGGTAGGGTAGACAGGAGAAATCCATGAGTAGGATCTACGTCTCAAAAGAATTACTAGGACATACCACCTTTCACCCTTGCTCCTATGACCCCTTACCAGGATATCTCAGTCCAGCTGATCTCACTGCCCAGCAACTCCTAAAGCAAGCTTCTAGAAGACACTGCAGGAAAACTCTAGGTTCCCAAAGCACCACAAAACTCCATTCTCTAATCCCTGATGGTACATTCCAGCAGAACAGAAAGAGAACACACAAAAACGGAGTCCAGGGGCCCGTGGGCAACATAGGAACAAGGTCAAAGAAGATCAGTCAAAGATTTAAGACCCCTAGGTGAAAGGTAAGTGGGCTAGTGAACTCATTGCTCAACTTTTACAGTCGCCTTAATTACCTAAAAGAACAGTCCAAGAGATAGAGCAGATCTGGAGACAACCTTTCATCTCTCCCTCGAGGCTCCCCCAGGGAGACTCAACAGGTTTTCTTAAATGTATGAAAGGCTCTGTCCAGGAATGCTATCTTTAATTTACCATCTTCTAAGGAACATCAATTGAGAAGCTAAATAAATTTGACAATGGCTCTTTATAGCTTTAAGCACGGACAAAAAAGAAGCCCATGCCAGGAAAGTCATCTGGGCACCTGGCTCCAGGGGTTAGGGCAAGCAGTAACACTTCTCCCAGGGAGTAGGAGGGGGGTCATTTCCTCAACACCCCAGGAGGAGTCCCCAAAGCTTTGGAGCCCTCTCCTAGGAAACTGGCACCTTGCATTTTCCTAAAGTATTTCCAGAAGCCCATGCCTATTGAAAAGGCAACAAATGGACATGTATAACGAATGCAATCAAGTCTCCAGGGCCGAAAGCCTAGAACTACGGGAGGACTCATGCCAAGAGTTCTGATCGAGAGGTGGCAGGGATTTGCTGAGACCTTTCAGGAGGTAACTCAACCTGGACAGAATGCAGGCTGCCCCAGGCTAGCTTCCCCGTCCAGCTGGAAAAAAGATGAGGGCCTAGAAAATTGTACGGACTCTAATCAGAACAAATTATCACCGTAAAAAGAGATTTACCGAAACCTAAGACCACGCTCCCTGAGCAGGATTTTGAGACCACTCACAATGGAATAGCGGCTCACTAGAGCTAGCGGTCAGCAGGCCTCGGGAAGAACAGGACCAATAAGCCTGTGCCAAGAGCCACCACACACCCCAAACTGCGAGTCCCCCAAGGAGGGAAAGCAGTTTCCCCACCTGCGGCATTACCGAGCACGGTTTCAGGCAGTATGAAGGGTGACTTTAGTAGTTTAGGGATCATACTAAAGTGCGTTAGAAACAAATAACTAGCACACTAGACCTATAATTTCACAGAATCTGAGACTTACAGCAAAGTTGAGTTAAAATAAATGAATCAAATGCCTGAGTGCATTACATAAATAACAGCACAGGTGGTACAGTTACGCCAAAGATCATGGGGGCGGTGACAGCAACCGAAGGACTTTGGAGAAACCACACGAACGAAAACTCAGCAGGGATTCTGACCACGCAGTGCTGACATCACCAGTTCTAAAGACTCCACCACAAGCCAAAGCCACTGCAGAGAGACCGGAGCCCAGGAGCGGCGAGAGGAAAGGAAAGTGGCAGGTCTTCAACCACACAGTGACACAGGCAGATGTCCAGAACGGCTCCCAAGGCAGGTGTGGGGAAGACGACCATCCCACCGGGTGAATTCTACGCCAAATGGCGCTGCAGCCAAAAGTATTTAACCACCACTTGAACACAGTTTGGGAGGAAAACCTAGAGGACAGGCATTGCTGAAAGTATTAAATTAACCACCGGACAAGTGCCTGCAAAACTCAGCAGGGACCATGCAGGGGAGTCGGATGGGCCACTTATCCAGTCTCCAGCTCTGCGGCATGAAGACTGCGACCTGAAGACCGCCCAGCTTCTCCCAACCCCAAGCCACGCTGCCTATGCACCCGGCCCTCCGTGAATTTCAGCAGAACCCAGGCACACCCAGCTTCGTTAGGAAGGGTCGGTAACAACAGAGACACTGGGAGAAAAGCAAGCAGACGGCAGTCCCCAGAATCAGACCCAGGGTCCTTCAGGGTGCAGCTCATACGGGTCCTACTCCTACCCAGACTCGCTGTTGGGTTCCACCCCTACACACACCTTCTCCCATGTTTTCATGCTTCCAAAGAAAGGGAAGAAAGGGAACGAGGAGGCGATTTCATTCCAAAGGGAATGAAGCCCTTTCCAGCGTTCGGATGCATTTCCAGGAAACAGGCAGAATGGCCATGTTTACTCCAGCCTCGGTGGTGCTGCCTGCTGCCGAGACGCAGCACAACCTCCAGTCAAGCTATTAACTTGAACGTTGAACTTCACAGCCTGGCTGTCTTCCTCAGCTTTCCTTTTGATGTTACCTCCAAAGCAAAAGATCAAAGGCTTTGAGTGCGGTGAGGGGAAGTCCCAAGCTCTTAGCCTAGCAGCCTGTGATATATGTTAAAATCCTGGCCAAAAGAGAGCGGGCAGGAGAGAGAGCCAGGCAGCAGAGAGAGCTGGCTCTGGAGAGGCCTGGGACGGGCGGGCAGGCAGCACTGGGAATGAGGCCGGGGAAGGAATGAGATCACCGGTGACAGAGACATTGGGGACACGCAACGCGCAAGCGTGAAACACACAGAACCCCCATGAAGGAAAGTGGCTTGGCAGGCATCACGCAGCCCCACGCCCCCGAAAGAGCCAAATGTTAGTCTCCGGACCCTCCTCCAACACAGCGAACCCCTATCCATCATCACCAGGCAAACCTGAACCAGGCATCTGCTGGGTCACAGACGCTTGTTAATGGAGTCATCACACCAGGTGAGGCAGAGACAAACAGGTGCCAAGGCTGATGGGACCCAGCGGGTGCAAAGCACAGGCCGGCCCTGGGCTGCAGCTGGCGACAAAGGTGTCCCCAAGATGAAGGATGGAAAGGAAACAGGCAGAAAAGCTGAGGACCATGCGCTTGAAAGCAGAGGGTAGGAGGAGGCCAGCGGCCCCACAGGGCTTCCAGCACCAGGACAGTCTTGTGGCCTCTTCACTCACAATTCTCCCACACCCAGGTGAACTACAAAAACCATTCTTCTAAACATGCAAACCCGCCAACAGATTATACCTTGGGGGGTGAGGGCATGAAATTAAAATGCCTGTGATGATTCTATGTAGACAACAGGTTCAAAAAGAAAAACTACTCTACGGTTACAGGAATCCGAAGTGGCTCACTCAGGGAACAGTTTTTTATCCCCATCTAGTCCTTGTTACACAAGTACAGCAGTGGACATCTGAGATCTATGCGCTGTGAATTAGTCTCAATAAACGAACAGGAAGCTACTTCCAGACCTCTGGGGTACAGAGACACAAAGATTGCCAAGTTCAAGCCCAGCTTGGGCTCAAAATTTTAAAAGGGCTAGGGATATGAAAACCCTGGGTTCAATTTAAAAGAAAAAGAAAGGAAAAGAAAAAAGGAAGGGAGAGATGGAAGGAGGGAGACAAAAGAGACAGCACGGGGCATGCACCTATAATCCGAGCTCCTCAGAAGGCAGAGGCAGGAAGATCTAAGGTCAAGTCCAGTCTTGGTAACTTAGCAAGACACTACCTCAAAATAAAAACACAACAACAAAAGAAAAAAGGTTGGGGATGTAAAGCTCAGGGAAAAGGCCCTGGGTTCAATCGCAAGAACTAGATAGACAGACAGACAGACAGACAATTTTTTTAAAAGGCCTGGGGATGTAGCTCAATGGTAGAGTCTTGATTCGCATGCAGAAGAGGCCCTGGGTCGAATTCCCACTACCCCAGTGACCGATCCAGCCCCTCAAAAAGCTAGGGGGAGCAAGGAAGAGAAAACATCCCATCGCTGGGACCCTGGCCTGTTGTTGCCTGCTTCCCCAGAACCGCACACAGAACCCGCCCTCGGGCTCTAGTTGTTCTCGCCCTAGAGAACCGGCCGGAAATACAAACATAGACGTTTCAACTAAACAAACAAGCCTATCTCCAGTCCCTCTTCCCCTTTCAGAACTAGCAATCTGGCCGAAGGGATGCAATGGAGAAATTCTTGTGGGACAGCTCTCATTATGAACAGAATGTGCTGTTTCCCAAGATGCTGCCTCTACTGGGTTCTATTTTACTTTTTACAAGAAATGTCTCTCAACAGAATCAGAGGTCCTGAGGGCCAGACTGATCTTTACCGCAAACCCAACCTGTTCTCCTCCTCCAGGACACAATGGAGCACTTTCCTTACCTTCTGCCAGGGCTCAGCCCTATCCCTCTTGGGCCCCTTCCCCTCCCACCTTTGCGGAGGCCCCAGCCCAGCTTAAGTCTTTATTCTCCCAAACATGAGCAGCTACATTCCCCCATCCAGACAGTATCAGAGCCCCAGATATTTAAAAGAAACAAGTCTCAGAAAGGGTGCTACCAGGTCTGTTGACAAAAACCCTTGCCTAGTCACCCACATGTTCTTCCTTTCTCAGCCCAGGCAAGCGCTCTGGGATGAGCAGGACCACTTGCTCCTGCTCCTCCTCCGCAGCAAGCCTCATCCCAGCAGGAGGGGTGCGGTGGCCACGACGAAGGCGTCCTTGAGCTGCAGTTCAGGGCACTCAGGCGCCAGAGTGGAAAAGTCGCCAAAGGGTAAGGACAGTTCCAAAAGGCAGAGCTGAGCCCCAGCGAAGCAGCCCACACCCACAAAAAACCGATACACAGAATGTGGCCAGTGCCAGCTCCCGTTCTGTCATGAAGAAACCGAAGGCCAGGAAGACAGTGTGCCCCACAGTTATCCTCCTGGTATGACAGACTGAGCTGCCTCATCCTGAGCCAATCTTCCTGCCGGGATGACACCACAATCCACATAGTGACAACTGGATGGGCAAGGGTTCCTGCTGCTCACACCTTCCCAGTGCACCACCAGCGTGGTCGTGCAGCAAGCCGGGCCTTCCCCAGCATCCGCTTTTCAGTAAGAACCCATCTACCCATCCACCCACCACCCACCCGTCCATCCATCCATCCATCCAGCCAGCCAGCCAGCCAGCCATCTATCCATCCACATATGTAAGTCTGATCCAATGCCAGCCAGGGGCTAGGAAACATGTCTACAGTCTGGAGAAGCATAAAACAAAGGCTCCCTTCCCCTGCACCCCCACAACTATGGGGCTTACAGAAAAGGCATTTCCAGAGTTCAGAAAGGGAGTTACAACGTGGAGCTGTGCAAACACCCAGCCTCCAACAGTGTGCTTCAGCGTGGTATGGCAGACTGCATGGGGAGTCACAGCTGTGCGGAGAGGAATGCCACCTCACTTCCAGACAGTGACACCGCCCTGTAGAATGCAGGACTTCTGAGGGAATTTTTTCATTGTAGCCAGCTGCCACCTCTGACTGCTGACCTACCTACTCAGGCCCTATTCATCTGTTGGTCTAAATAAGGTCCACAGGCCTTGAAAGTACTGTATCAGTGTCCATTTCGCTGTACATTTTCCAAGGGACAGTCTTCTTAATGAGCTAGCCTTAAACTCTACCTTCCACACCGATCAGCAGTTACTTCTATTTCAGCTTCCTAAAACACTAATACTGCTGGGCGTGGTGGTGCAAGCCTGCAATCCCAGCGCTCGGGAGGCTGAGGCAGGAGGATGGCCATGAGTTCAGGGACAGCCTGGGCTACATAGTGCATTCAAGGTCAGTCTGGGCTACACAGCCAGACCCTGTCTTAAAAAAAAAAAAACTAATACAGCAGTTCCCACTTATCCACAGTCTCATTTTGTGCAGTATCAGTTACCCACAGTCAACTGCGTTCCAAAAATAGCAAGTTGGAAATTCCAGAAATAAACAATTCATAATTTTTTGGGGGCGGTTTTCTCTGGTACCAGGAATCGAACTCACGACCTCACGCTTGCCAGGCAGGCGCTGTGCCGCTGAGCTAAATCCTCGGCCCCTCATAAATTTTAAATAACCTTTTATTATAGGATATTGTTATTCACTTTTCTGTTTTATTATTGTTGCTGTTCTTAATCTCTTACTATTCTTAATTTATAAATTAAACTTTATCACTAATGTACATGTATCAAAAAAAAAAACAGCACACTATATACTGGGTTTGGTATTCTCTGTGGGATCAAGCTTCCCGTGGGGCACTGGAACATTTCTCATGCAGATAAGGGGAAACAGACTTCATCCAGAGTCTAGAGAGACTCAGTATATCTTCGGCCCTGAAGTGCACCCTGCCCCTCCCGCCCAGGACTCTAGTCTTCCCACCACAGTGGCTCCCACCGTAGTTTCTGTCCCCAGGCACCTGCCCAAAGCCCCCCACTCTCTAGCACTCTTCCTTACTCAAAGCAAAAGCCCACCTACCCTCAAGGAACTGTTGGGCCCTCTCCTCACTCAGGACAAGCTATGTGAGGAAAGCTGGGCCATCCACTTCCCCTCTCCACCCAGGCCTTTAAGTCTTCACTCTGAAAAAAGTCAACACAGGATACTAAATTTGGCTCAATGTTTTCAGCCTCAAGGGTACCAAGAGCACCTACCACATTCTCTGGATTCCCCAGACAAAAGGTATTCGTCATGGTCCCTATTACCCACAGCAGTGTGTAGAGCCGCCTAACCAAGTGTAGAGCCATCTAAACCATCACCCCGGTGGGTACCATCATCTCGGTACGTGATCCACCATCATCTCAGTGGTCCCACTCAGTCCAGCAGACCAGGATTCAAGTCCTGGTGCTGGCAAAGGTGCTGGTGCGTTGAATGAGAATCGTGGATCCCAACCTCAGAGGTTAGACGAGATACAACCCCTGTGCTCAATGGCTGGCTCGAAGTGGGTTATCTTGACAGATGAGTCCCTCGCCCCTTCCCTGCTTGTGCATAAAGCATTGGGTAATTTATAGGAAATAAGGCTTTAAAAAAAATTGGTTCTGGCTGGGAAAGAGACGCCAAGGGAGAAAGAATGGAGGGCAGCCATCATTTCTAAGCCCCAAAGTGACTCCAGGAGGATCCAAATGCAATCATAGAAACAATCCCCATGCTGTGCTGAAGCTCTAGGGACCACCTGCCACAAAGCAGACACTACTGGCACCACATGGGTGGCTGGGAACAAATGTCCTGGCAGCCGAAGGTTCTCTAGGGGAAGGCAGGTGAGATTCTACGAATAAAGCATCAAAAGGAAGCCCCAAATCAAAACCTGATCACCATCAGCCACAACAAATAATGTTTGCTCAAAGGTAGGAGGTGGGAAGGGGGTGGATAGAGACAGGGCCTTATTGGAGAAGGCAGACTTGCACATCCAACGTGGAAGAAAAGCTTGTTTTGTGTGTTACACAAAGGAGACATTGTTCACAAATGCTTTGCCCATACATAATCAGGCCTGCCTCTGGTTATTACATAAGTCTCGGGTGGGTTGGGATTCCAAAAATTAATCTTTCGATAGTTACTCATAAACATTTTAGACATATATATATTAAAATGAAGCTTACAAACTGGTAAAATGCAGACATATCCAATAGCTAAAAACGGCTGTTACATCTAGCAGAATGGGTGGTGAACTCTGATTTCCCCAAATGCTCCCTTCCAAGGAAAAAGGATTGGGAGAATGTGATTTTTATTTTCTTTTGTTTTCAATTTTCCAAGACAAAGTCTCAAAAACAGAAGAACATTTAAACAGAAGCACTGGATGAATCCAATGAAGCCCTCTTTCCTGGCAGTTCTAAGAGGTAGTCACCAGCCCGTCTGAGTCTCGATGCCCCTGGGCAGGGAAGAGCACCCTACAGCAACGCGGGGTCAGAAGGGTAAGTTTTCTTTACCAAATGCCGCATAGGACACACACATGCAGCCCATGACAGGCACTAAGCCAGGCTTTCTCAACCTTACCATCGACATCTTGAGCTGGGTACTGTGCCAAGAGGGGCTGTGCTACGTACAGCAGTCTCCCCACCGTATCCCTACCCTCTCTGCCCAGTGCATGCCAGCAGTGCCTCCCAAAAAATGACCATCCTACACGTCTCCAGATGTTGCCAAATGCCCCTGGGGAGCAAAATCCCTTCCATTTGAAAGCCACTGAACTAAACAAATTGGACACAGCAGCCCCATGAACAAGCCAGAAGCCCCAGCCGGCTTCCCTGGTAGCCAGCTCTTCTGCCACATACTAGGCACTCAAAGACCAGTTGACAGAACTGACAATAGCTGGCCAGGGCCACCTGATGCTGTCTTGAGCATCACACAACTGACAGGTTTCACTAGTCACGTGTTTCTCCGTCTAAACATAGGTGCTGGATGATGAAACCTGTCCTCTGTATCCTAGGTGGTAGGTATTATCATGCCATTTCACAGAAGAAGAAAACTGAGGCCCAGGGAGACGTCAGGAACTGGTACAGATGTCCTTGCACCCTACCTGGGCCCAGATCCCAAAGCTCCAATGCTTTGTGCGAGTAACCAGAAAAATACAGAGCTGGGTTTCAAAGAGCTTTTCATTCTCCAGGAAATTACTTTGGAGGAAAAGAAGCAAACCAGCAAGACTGTTTTAACCGAGCCAGGTTTCGAGTCCCATCTCTTCCATTCAGTTTTCAGTCAACACTCAGAACACAAGAAAAACTCCCCCCTTGTTAACAACTAGTATCTGCAGTAGTGACTTGGTTTTCAGCTGGGGTGGGGGCTCAGGCCAACACCCCCATATACCTCCTCCAAGCTTCCTCTGTGCCACAAACCGGAAGGCCACAGGACCCTACAGGCGCTGTGAACATGCCCAGATTAAAGTTGAGGTCCGTCCTCCCTCCGCACCAAAAGGAGCAGGGGAGAAAGCACTGAATGATTGAAAACTCAGGCACTGGAGACGCGGCTGCCTAGCCCAGCCGGCCTCTTCTCCAAGCACAGCCCGTCCACTAGCAGCGCTGAGCTCTGAGCTGGCCGGCTGGGGTTCTACTTACCCTGCAGGCATTTTTCCTCTTTCAAAGTTTCTATTAACTCCCCACTGATGTGCCCTAAAAGAATTTTTAAGGGCTTGGAAACACATAAATAAAATAGTCTTTGTTGGACCAGCACAGCCAAATGAAAGTCTTCACCTGTAGCCGTGGTGATAAAAGTTTCAGGCCCACTTTCACAGAAGCCATCCGAAGACTAGAAAGCCTGGAGTTCTCATACCATCTACGCTCCCCTGCTCTCTCGCCAGCACATCCATGCTAAGGGCAGGGCAAGGACGGTGTGTGCACCCACCCTCTTACGCACAGGTTGCAGGGAACCTTCTGCTATCCATGCATGCCCTCTGGAGCGCTCTACGTTTCTCCAGAGCCTTCCAAAATGCCCCGGTAAGCACCCTGCAAAACCCAATTCACACAGGCTTAGAGGTAAAGTGCAGTCCTCTAAGACTGGCCAACGAGGGGCTCAGTGGAGGGCCAGGACACAGAGATGGACCTGATGGAGGAGAAATAGGACCCAACCACATCAAATATCCAGAAAGAGAAAACTAGAGGCACCTGTCCAGCCAAAGGCAGTGCAGTAAATTCACAGCCATTGCCTGCATGGGCAGAGCCCGGGCGTCTATGCGGTACACTCACCTACTCAGAGCTTCCTAACAGAATGACAACTTCTCGCTTCCCCTCCAGGCCCAAAAGATGGTTTGCTAGTGGTGAGACAACAACAGCACTGCCAAACGCCATCCTAAGCAAACATCCCCACTGACACTGCCCAGGAAAGCCATCCTCCTCACACCAATTGGCAGGTTAAATGGTTCTGGCGTCAAATCTGGCCCACTGGTGAGCTAGGCGGGCCACTTCGTGTGGGCCTAAAGATATCCTACCTTCAAAAAGAAGAGACTGCCAAGCATTGTGGTGAATGCTTTTAGTCCCACCACGCGGGAGGCTGGGGCAGGAGGATTGCTGTGAGTTCAAGGCCAGCCTGAACTACACAGTGAGACCCTGCCTCAAAAAAAAAGGAAGAAAAAGAGAAGTAGGAGGGGGAGGAAGAAGAGGAAGGGAAAGACGGGGAGGAGGAGGAAGAGAAGAAGAGGAGGAGAAGACTGGCCAGATTAAGACCAAATCTGTGCCGATCATACAAATATACACAACTACACACAAAAATAGCCAAAAAATGCATTTAACACACAGCAAACACCATAGCTACCTTAAACATGGTCAGAACATGTACACTAGCCTACCACTGGGCAAAACAAACACATAGTCTACTGTAAGTGTGACCGGCTCATGTAATTTACTGAACACTGTACTGAAAATTAAAAACAACATGGTTGTGTGAGTAAACTTTTACACCACTGTAAAGTCAAAAATAGCAAGTCAGACCATTGTTAAGTTGGGTACCATCTGTGCTCCTGTTTGCCAAAGGCCTCAAGGTCCAGTCCAGGTGGGTCCTGATTTTCCTCCTCCCACCAGAACACAGTTACCATGCACCCAAGGCCATGAATGAGACCAGCACTGATGTAGCAGTCAGTGGTGGAGCACATTAGTAACCGCCACTCAGCTGAGCAGGTCCCAGGACCCAACACAGGAGCAGAAAAGTGACTTGGAAGGCTGCTCAGACATGACCCAACCCACACCCGACCCACATTTCCGTAGTGCATTATCCAGTGCCCCCAGGAGCTGTTAGATTTTCTTTAGCTGCAAGACCTCTCAGAGCATTCACTATCCTAATGAGCACCTGAATTATCCTAATAAGCGGTGTCCACTGAAAGTGCCTTAGCATAGACTTTCTGGAGAAAACTTCCAAGGCCAGCATCCTAGGGGGCACATATCATTGCTCCCTGCTACACTTCACAGATGAGAAAACAGGCCACAGAGAGTCAGGAGTAGACCCCACAGCTCTTGGCTCCAGAGTAGCATCTGCTGGATGCAGCCTGGTCGCTTTCTAGTTTTAGCACAACATGGACAAGAGTATTTACAGAAAAGACAAATGTGACCAAAAATACAGGTCATTTGGCATTCCCAGGATCCTACGCTTCCCCAGAATGATAGCCAGCATCTGTTAGGCACCAGCACATTCTACAAATGCAGAACGCCTTAGGCCAGGAGTTTCCTACAGGTGCCTTACCTATGTGACAGGTAACTAAAACTTCAGTGTACTCAATTTTTCATGCACATCAGAAGAATAACTAACCAGCAGTCCCATTTTGTTCACTCCAGCCCCTCGCAGAGGGCTTCTTCTCACAGGCCGCCTCCTCCCAGAAAGCAAACTGAGCTGATACCCACAGAGTGCCTGGAGCTTCCAAGGAGAAAGCTAAGACCAGGTATAGCACTATTATATAATGACAAGGCCTTGTAAACCTCGCCGCAAAGACATGAGCAGCATGCAGACTTGTTCAGGCCCCACGCCCAGTGAGCTAGGCGGTGTTTCCCTGTCTCTCCATAAATCAGGGCACGGGGCTTCCACACACACCCCGAGTCACCAAGTCACCAAAGGCTGCCCGTTCAGCCATGCGGAACACAACCAACAGCACGGGACTCTTCGGTCCATTATACCAGCATGGACAGACAGGGCTCCCCAGCAGCAAGGACCTCACTGTCTGGGAAGTCCCACAGGAATATAGAAAGGCTGCTGCTCGCTTTGGGGGTTCCCCCGGGAGAGGATGGAGTTACTGCAGAGGGCCCCAAATCCATGTAATCCAGACAGCATGGCAGATAATCTCTCACACTACTAGAAGTTATTTCTTCATTTCATGGAGAGGCTGTTGTGATGACTCACAATACTTAAACCTACTCAAAAGCATTACCAAGTTGGAAAACACATTGGCTGCTGTGTTATTCCCGGGCAGCAAATACCGTACAAAACTTAAAATATCGACTGACACCAGAAAGAACAGCAGTTAGGTGTCCAAGCTTCCCATCCAACAGGTATGAGTCCAAAGCCCGCTGGCCTCCCTCAGCTGGGTGACACTGACCAAGTTCCTTGCCTTTCCTGTACCTCTGATTCCTCGTAGGAAAAGTGAGATGCCTCGCCCCGTGCAATTAGGTTGCATAATGTCTGTAAAGCACTTAGCTCAGTAACTGCTCAATAAATGACAGCTGCAGCAGGTTCTGAGGCAGGGAAAGTCCATGAAATTTTCATCACTGAAAAATGAGTCTTCGTGTGGGGCTGGCAGACACTTCACATCTGCACTGCCACCGACGGCTCCCCCTGTTCAACGCCTTTTTCTTTCACAACTGTGACCTTCTGATAAAATTCTGGCAATACTTTGGGGCATGGGGGGGGCGGGTCTTCGTACTTAAAAAACTTGGAATGTTCTGGTCAACTCTATTTATAGATAAGGAGACTTCCTCAATCTCAGATGGAAGGTGCCCATTTGAGCACCAAGGAAATGACTAAATAGAAGGCAGAGCTTAAGCTCTGGTCTATGAGGCCTGAACTATTTCCACGGCAAAGACTCTGCCCCTACCTCACTTCCACCCACTCTGCATGTCCTCTAGTAAATCAGGAGTATCACCAAAATACCCCACCCCTTTGAACTGCCAAGGCAACTGATGAATCATCTGCTCCATGGTGACTGCAATACACTGGGACTTAGAATACACTCACACAAGAAAGCATGTCAGGTATCCTACCATTAGATTACAATGCAAGGTTGATGATAAAACCGCTTAGCCAAAGAAGTCACCCCTTACCTTCCAGGGCAGTTCTAGAATTCAAGAGGCACAGACCTAAGCCTCCACAAGACACACAAGGCTCAGCAGAAAGGAAACCAACATGGAATTCATTTGGGTCTGATCGTCACTAAGAAGGGAAATCCGCAGAGGGTGGAAGAGCCTCCTCAGGCCAACCAGAGAGGCTCTGACGAAGGCAGTTTTTGGATGGAGCCTCCTCTGTGGTCCTTGGCCATGCCTCCGTGGGAGACAGGGTTTGTGTCAACCCTTTCACAGGATTTTCCATCTGCCTTTTCAAATGCATATGTATCTGTGGTCTGCCCAAACCAGCTTGTCTTCATTAAAGTCAGATTTGCTCCATGGTGAAAAACATTCTCCCAACTCTGATTTCTGGACCATAGATTCTCAAAGTTTTCTAAGACGCCAAGGCTACATTATCCTACATAACAGGGGAAAGGAGCAGGGAAGAAATTAACCATTTAGATACAAAAGCCCTAACAAACATTCCGCAAGACCACTTCCTGAGTTGGGGGGACTGGACACGGGGCAGGAGCCTTGCAAACTGGTTGGCCACTCACCACCACTGGCCACCATGGCAGAGCATGACCCTCATTTTTTTAATCTTTCCCCAAGTTAATTTCTATCATCTCTGAGAAGTGCCGAGGCACTCTGAAGTGTCTTTGGAAAGAAAACGCCCCCCTCCTCAAAAAAAACTACAGAAATTTGACCTTTAGAACTTGGACTCTAATTCTTGTTCAGCTTGTAAGGGGCTAAGACCTTCACCTCCCTCGCTCCCACTTCCCTGACCTGAAAAACAAAGAGGGTGACACAGTCTCTCTGGCCCCTTTCATCTAGAAGGTTCTGGTCTGGCATGCAAAACACACCACATGGGCCTGCTGGCTTCACCTTCACCGACTGCTGGCCAGAAGCCTAGCTGACCTCCAAAGCCAACACAGGAGAGAGAGGCCAGACAGCCCTGGTCACCAGTGAATCTTGCGGCCACCACCAAGGCCCTGGCCAGAGCTTATGCTATTAGGTCCTGTGGCCACCACTAAATTTTAAAGGCCACAGCTAAAAAGAAAAGGCCTAGTTAGCAATGGAGGCATCAGCACTGAGGGGCCCCCATGGCCTGACGTGTTGGCTCTCTCCACGGAGTGAACCCATTGACATCTAGGACACACACGCTATCACAGCACTGCACATCTGGGCTTCAGGAGGACGTTCCCCCAGCATCTCCTCAGGTGTCACTGAAAACAGCACCTGGTCCCAGTGCCGTAACAGGTGCCTCCATGGGGGCCGGGTGGTTTCGGCAGCCATGTGCCTGAGGCGCGCCCTCCTCCCAAGTGCCCCCTCTCTGTTCATAGTGTTCTTTTATCCCCGGGGGCAACACAGCACTGTGGGCTCTGAGCTAAGCTGGATCCTACTCTAGGCTCGCCCCTTCTTGGCCAGCAAAAATGGGAGTCACTGAAAAGAATGGCTCCCTCAGAGGACCACTGGGAGGTGTAAACGAGGTCATGAACACCAAGGCCTCAGCCCCATGCTGGGCACAAAGCTATTAAGTGTTTAAGCATTATGCGTTCCTCTGGAGTACAGAGGAAGGGGAGGAGGAGGAGAATCTCAGCTCACTGAGCCTCTCAGATGCATCCCTACAGACACTGGGAAATGGAGGTAAAAATTCGATAGCTCGTTTATTTACTCACATAAGTCTCTGGAGCCTGCACACAAGGGAGAATCAAGCCATAAAAAAAGACTTCTTCCTCTCTCAGAGCCAACATCCGGGTGCAGAAAGGAAAGTGCAGCTAAAGGAAGATGCCAGGATGTGACCGATACTCTGAAGGAGCCAACAGGGAGACCCTAGCAAGGAGGCACTCTCAGGAGCACAGTATTTCCAAGAGGGCCTCTGAGGCCAAATTAACCAACACACCAGGCAGTGGGGGGCCTAGGAGGAGATAATTTGCACCTCAATACAGCCCAGGTGAAAGGAGTCTCTGGAGCAACCCCTCCTTCTGAGCTGCCGGCACAAGATGACTTGCCCACGGTCACAAAGGTACTTGGAAGCAGCTGGCACAGGAGGCCTTCTCCCCTGCCTCCCCATGCTGGTGCCCACGGAACTGCACGAACTAGGACGGCCTTGCTCTCCTTTCCAGGTCAGAGGCAAAAATACGCCAACACAACCATCAAAACCCCAGGCACAGTAAGGGGACTGGAAATCTCCCAGCATCTGCCTCTGTGTGTAAGCACGCCCCTCTGCTTGGTGTGGGGGAGGCCAAACTCTGCATATATTAGGAGATTCTTCTTTTCCAACCCAGCCACAAGGCAAACTTCTCCCAAGTTCTTCCTACTTACCTGCCCAAGTCTTGGGTCCCCAGCCACACCCAGGGTGGATCAGGACCTCCTCAGCAGAGTGTTCGCAATGCCGGTAAATTCTCGACAGTCCACACAACCAACCCTACCTGTCAACAGGGTAGCCTCTTCTCAAGCATAGCAGAAAGGAGGAGAGAAGCAGGCAAGAGCGACTGGTGAAAGATCAGGCTGAAATTCCAACAGCTGCACACTGCAGCGGAACTGACCCAGAGATAGGCCTCTCTTTTCTAAAAGCTTCTAGGTGACTGTATTATGCAGCCAGGGTCACAAACTACTGAGAGAAACGAATGCAACAGATGTGGGGGAGAGGTACCCAATTACAACAATGGGGGATACATTCGGGATGACTGCCTTTTCACAGCAGGCACTCCTTATGTTGTCCCTGGCAAACAAGTCACATTTTTCTGCCTTGCCTAACACAACTAGTTGATCAGCAACTCCAAAAGTTTGGCGCTTCCTCAAAACATTGAACAAAATTATTACATGACTCAGCAAATCCAGCAACTCCATTCACAAGAATATATCCAGGAAACATGAAAATATATTTGCATCCAAAAATTGGCATGCAAATGTCCATGGCAATTTCACAAGAGCCAAAAGGAATGAATAAACAAAACACGGTATGTCCATACAGTGGAGTATTATTTGGCCATAAAGAGGAATGAAGTATTGGTACATGCTACCACATAGATGAACCCTGAAAATATTTAAGCCAAGTAAATGGGGCTGGGGATTTAGCTGAGTGGCACAGCGCCTGCCCAGCAAGTACAAGGTCGTGAGTTCAATTCCTGGTACCAGAAGAAAAACAAAACAAAAAAAAAACTAGTAAATGAAATATGACACAAAAGCTCACATATTGTATGATTTCATTCATAGGAAACATCGAGAATAGGCAAATCCATACTGATTCCAAAGGCTGAGGGGAAAGGAAATGAGGAGTGACTGTTAATGGGTAGGAGATGTTTCTGGGGTCAGCAAAATGTTCTGCTGTAAGTGTTGCTGGTTGCACACCTCTAAATCTAGGAAAGTACACTAACATGTACACTTTACACAGGTGAATACTGTGGCAGCTACAAATGTCAGTAGAGATGCTATTTCACAAAAGAATGAACCCAAGTTTGTGCTCCCAACAGTCTGAGCCACATCAAAAGGTGTGGCTTTTGCCTAGTCCCTCTCTTTTACAGAAGTCAATGTGCCAATACTGTGTGAAGCACCTGACAGGACAACTTATGGATATAGACGAGTCCAGGTGTCCCCGTGGAAAAATACCACCTACAGCACTGGTAGCGAACCTGCAGCACTCCTGCTACTGCAGACTGTCTGCATCACTGAAAACTCTAAAAGGTTCGCTGTGACTGATCTAGGGATGGAGGCCCAACCTAAAGCAGCAGCAGGAGACTCTCCTGGGCGAGAGCATCTTTCTAAGCAACTGATAAAGACACATTCCTGGGTCCTGCCTTCCTACATGGTGTGGGGACAGGACCCAGACTGAATCTCAATTCTGAGCAAGGTAAAGGGGGTCAGAATTCAGAAAATCAGACAACAGAACACTAACAAAGCAATCCGGATTTCTGAGGGGTCAGCTGCTCGCTGGGAGCCTTCCCCAACATCCTCCAACCCCTCCTCTCCTGTGTCCTACCCCCCGCCACACCCGCCCCAGGAGCCCAAAGCATTGGCAGAGAGATACTACAATCTTCACACCCAGCAGCTTCCAGCTCCCGCAGGCCTTGCTGGGCAGGCTGCACTCCTTTCAGTTCCAGAAATGTTAGCCCAGTGCTTGAGCGATTGGCAGTGAGCTGGAACTCGAACCCAGGAATCCCAACACCCACAGATTCTCACCTCTAGGTCCAACAAAGGTCCCTTTGTCAGGCCTGGGTATCTCCCAGAGGGCAGGTTTTTCTCCAAGAGTTGGGGAGCGGAGGCGAGGGTGGTATGTGGAATGGTGTCTATTTTACTGACATGCATTTTCTGCTTTCCAGGTTGCCTAATCCCACTGCCCAAGGCGATGGTATGGGGTGTCCTGCAGGCAGTCAGGCCCTGGACCAGCCCCACCCCCGCCCTACCCCAGACCTCACAGCTCTCCGATTCTAAGGCCTGACGATCAGGCTGCCTGGAGTCCTCATCTTGCCCGGGCAACCAGACTGGAAGTGAATAACAGAGCTCTTGTTGAGACATGCTCTCGAGTCCATGAGGTTATCCTCTAGAAATACTCTTTAAGTAAATCCTAAGCCAACCCATTCCCAGCTTGATATACAGGCCAGCTTCCGGCACCAGCACAACACAATAGCATATATCATTGCTCCACGGCCCTCGCCACCACCTCCCCTGCATGGCTCTCTCCACCTCCAGCCTGAGGTTCCCTTGGTAATCAGGCCCACAGGTTCACTGGTATGGGGCAGGAGGCACCGCCTAGCAGCCCGTCTTCCAAAGCCCCCTCCACAAACACACAGAGAAGACTGAGGGCTATGGCTTAACAGACCGATGGAGGCCTTCTGCAGACACACATAGCCAGTGGTGGCAAACCTATGGCATGCATGCCACAGCAGGCTGTTTGTATCATTAAAAGCTCTAAAAAGTTCACCACCGTTCACCTATACTATCTCTGCTGCAGGTATGAGACACAGCCCTAGCTGGGGTGGGCCGTCCCAAAGAGACATTGCTGGCCCTGTGACAGTATCTGAGCCTGACCTCCTGTGCAGGGCGAAAGACCCACGCTGCAGCTCTTGTCACTCAGGCGCCTGGGACAGACCCTCACACCACACAGACAGGACGTGTACTTCAGTAGCAAGACCTCCAGCTCCTCCACTTTCCAGGGAGGGAAACTGAGTCCTAAAGGTGCTGAGAGAAGCCAGCTAGCCACAGTCAGGACCCTCAACTCGGCAAGGGCTCTCTTCCTGGCAAGCAGGAATCCAGAGGGTTTCTAAGGGTTCCTGAAGAAGGTTACAGAGCCCACAGCAAAGCGGGATCGCAAGAAGAAAGGCTGAGCTGCGAAGATGTGAATTCCGACTCCAACTGATCACCACGCAAACCAAACAGCTTCCAACTGAAAACACCCATCTCTGGCAACACTGCCCCAGAGGGCTTCCATCCAATCATGTTCCTTCTGGCGTTTAGAGCTCCCCACTGCAGTCAGAAAACACCATCCCATTTTCGAGGTGACAAGCAGGCTTGCAACACACAAAGACTGCAACCATGAAAGACCTGAAAATAGCTGACTGGCTAATTTTTAACAACTTTATGATCCTGAAATTGTGGGCATGCGGGGTAGACAGTGGGAAAGAAAATGCATTTTACAAGCCTGCATTTCTCTGAGATACTTACTTTTGAGCAATAGGGAAAAAATAAGGAAATATGTGTCTATCTGCATTACCCTGGAACGTGTAAGAGGGCCAGTCACTAAGAAAGCATTCCGGTCCCCATTGCTATGTGTCTAGTTCCATGGAAAGAACTCTGGTGTTCACATACAAGAGCCCTGAGAGGCACGCAATTGACTTTACATTATTAACAGTAATGGGAGCGTACTACCAGGAATAATCATTTCTGCAGCATGCCAACCTGAACTTTCATTTCACCATATGAGCTCCTGGGCATCAAAGCCAACAAATTCGCAGAAAAGCTCAGGAAAAGGAGGAGGGAGAAGAGAAAAAAGCCTGCCTTCTGCCCACTCCCATCCCCCCAGCCCCATCTATTAGAAAACATATTTCTAAATAAATCATTAGGAAGCCCAATTTGCAAACTATGCCATCATGCTAGGGGATCCAGAAACCCCCAAGACATCATCTCTCTCTCTCTCTCACACACACACACACACACACACACACACACGCGCGCGCAAAATTTAGATCTCAATCTCGCCCATTCATCTACCCCACCTTCATCCAAATTAAACGAAATACTCTCACACTGCTGTGTTTTAAAACAGTGTCCGAGAAGGTAGAAAAGGTTACCCACAGCAAGCAAGGACTTCCAGCCTCACCATAGCAACGCGCCTATTTATAATATGGACTACCTGCATCAAAGGCTCGGCAGACACTCAAGGCAAGCCTAGCGCTGCATCTAGCCAGAAGACAGAGCCGCAAACTCTCATGAGCGTGTCAATGAAACACTTCCAATTACATTACATGCCACAATTATTAGCACTGACTATCAATTTTTTTTCCCTTCTACTCAAGTAAGAGTAAAGGGGAAAATGAATTAAGACAGTTTCTAGGACATACTGGAAACCCAGCATGCCACTTTCTAAAGTGCTTTGGCTATTTTTTTTTTTTAACTCCAAAGGCAGAGACAGGAAGGAGAGGTTGCTAAGGACAGCCCAAGCCGAGGCTGTGAATCCTCACCAATGTTTGCCTCACGCGGTCTGGAGAGGCACCCACTGATGGACAGGAAAGGCCTCAGCAACTCCCACCAGAGGGAGAAATTCCAGAGGAGCTGAGATCCAGAGCCACACTGGGTCTTGGGAAAAAAAAGAAACCGATTGCTCACATCTGATTACTCACTTGCAAAGGGCTTATTCTTCAGAGTCCAGATTGTGCAAGGTAAATCTAACACAACTCCCCACGCAGCCTGTCCCTTCCCATGTCAGTGCAGCGGTGTCGATGTAGTGGCCAGGTAGGACAACAGCGTTCCAGCATAGACAAGGCCCTTGGTTTTTTTTTTGAGACAGGGTCTTCTTCTGTAACTAAGACTGATCTCAAACTCATGGCGTAGCTCAGGCTGGCCTCAACTCAAGATCCTCCTACTTCAACCTCCTGAGTGCTGGGATTGTAAAATCATACACTACCACACGCAGTTGCTTTTTCTTGAGATTCGGTTTTCTCATCTGCATAGTAAGGCTGATATCTACAGTTGTTGTGAGCATTAAGTTGAAAAATATAGAATGACCTAGAGACTGATATACAGCAAAACCTCAAAAAACAAACATTTATTCTTTTTTGCTATTAAGGTTATTTCTGGAGTAATAACTGCTGAATAAACAAAGCCGAACACCCGACATACAACAGAACTACAAGAGGACCTCAAAAATGTGAGCTTTTCCCTCTACTGACACACACTCCTGGAAGGCTGCCAGCTGCAATCCATAGCTAGAAAAACTGAGGCTAGATTCATTCACCTTAGGATCATGCAAAGCTTCAAGCCTGGTGGGCGGGGAGGGCGAGAGACTCAGCTGGCCACCTCCAAAAGGAACCATTATCAGCAAGAAAGTAGAAAGTGACCCACATTATTTTCATTTAGTTAAATGGATGGAAAATCAAACATAACCCTTAGACAAGATGAACAGGAAGAGATGAATAGTACAATACTACATAAGACAGACACTGAAAACAAAACACAGGATTTATAGCTCCAGACTACCTCCTCTGCTCAAAGCATTTTTTTTCTCAATACACTGTACATTCCTATAGGGCAGGGATTATATCACGTACCTAGGCACCCCCAGTGCTACGGACACATTACAGACCCTACGTAACTATTTCTTGCCAGTGCAGGCTTTCCCTCACTGTGACATTTTATTTGTACCTATGTACTGCACCCCTAGAAAAAGGATCCTGGGCTTTTCCCTCCTGTGTGTTTGCACCTTGTCTCTCTGTAGCCTACAGTGCCAGCTGAGGTCAGTATAATGGAGCCTCACTATCTGGATAGGTGTAAATTATTCTGCCATCTTACTAGATCTTTGGGCTGCACACAAATCCGTGGCTGGTCACTCCGCACTTGTTTAACCTGCCTGTGAAGTTCATAACAATGTACCCAGCTCTGTGGTCACCACTGGTTTCAAATCCACTAGTACACCCAAGCTCCACTAGCACAGTAAAGGCTGGATGATGCTTCTGGAGCACAACCTACTATAAGAACATGACACTTGCTCCTCGCTTTTGCATGGTGAGGTGCTTGGGAGCACTGGCCAGGACATCCACATACACCACGGTGGCAGTATGGTAGGATGGCAGAAAAGAGGGTATTTGTGTCTACTGAATGCATTTGGGGAGGAAAGGCTTCAGCTTCCTGGAAATCTCCTAATGTGGCTTTTTTCAAAATAAAAGCAAAAGATGTAGTACTATGTCATTTCATCATAGCAACCATACTTTGAAGGAGATAGTTTTTCTAAGTAGATTTTAAGACAAGGAAGTTGGGGTTTAGGAAACATCTGCTCAAAGTCACGTACGCTCACAGAGCAGCAAAGCCATGATTCAAAGATGGAGCAGTTTCTCTTGGTATAGCATATACATCGAGAGGAGTGAGCTCGCAACTGTTCTTAGCCAGTAGTGGATGTTCATTGAGCGCTTTTAAATGGAAACATGAAGGAATGAGCAACTCAAGCTCTATGTCCTAGGGTTCACAAATGCTGCGATCAACCACAGCATAGAAGGCTTCCACTTAAAAACCTGAAGACCACATGAATAATTCCTCACAGCAGACCAACTTTGCAAAAACGGTTCAATGCATTCACCCACCAGCATGTGCAAAAGAAATCCCAGGAGCAAAAACAATGACATGAAATCAGCTGGACTTGTTCTGCTCCAGGTATTAAATCCTAATGAACTAGATCCAGCAGGGATCCAGCATTCCCAAAGAAAAAGGAACAGGAGGTCAGGGTAGCACCCATCCGAGCCAAGATCTCAAACACGACACTTCCTCAGAATCTTCCAAGGGAGACAGGGAGGCCACAAGGAAGGAGCACAGAAAATGCCCTAATACATCCTCTTAGCCACAGCCCAAGCATTTTTCCACCAGAGAGAAATACCAAGTGCAACAACAGTGACTTATAAGTGTGCAGACCGATTATAGCTTTACTTTCAAAAGAGCTTTGATTGATCTTTTTTGATAGACCTGAAATAAATTAAACTAGATTGACTCACTTGAGAATGGACTCTAATCCCTTAGTCAGATCCCGGAGAACTCAAACCAAACCAGCTGTTAATTTAGGCTTTATAAGATAAAGCATGAGAAATCCAAGTTGATGTACCCCAGAGCAAAGCTTACATCATCTCTGTAAGCAATCAACCCACTGCTTCTTTCAGGAACTAATCAGTCCTTGGGTAAGTGGGTGCCAAGCTTGTGCTCTCACAGCGAAACCAGCTCAGAGAAAGGAAGAAAGGAGACAGAGGAAGAGGCAGACTGAGAAACACGGGCTGATTCACTCCCTCAAGGAAGCTCGGCTCAAGCCCAAGACATCCCCATTTGGTCTTCTGCAAGTCATCTCTCTCCTACTCCTTAAAGAGTGATGGCTCAACCAGAGCCCAAGTGCCCACATAACCGCCAAATAAGAGGAAGCGGCCAATGCTCTCAGTATTTCTCAAAGGGGGGCACAGACTTACCCAAGAAAATAGCTCACCCCTACTATTTCATTCCCTCATCATCGACAATCACACTGTTCTCCTCATCTTTGCATCTGGATGCCTCTGATTTAAATACAGAAACTCCAAAGCTTTCAAGAGTCAGCTGCCCCGGCATTAACAAAATGTGTTAGTGAACACACATGTGTGCACGCACACTCACACACAAACTACAGGCTCCTCCCAAGCTCAACTCTGCTCACTACCAAGCACCCCCCAACTTTCAGCAGCAGTTTTTCAAATGAGATTAATGCCTCCGCCAGCCAGGAAAGGTGGGCAGTCACCTCGAAAGGGGTCCACCCACTGCCTCAGTCCAGGGCAGTCCGACACTTCTGAGAGCAGCCAGGCCGCCAGCCTCTTGCTCCTAAACAACGATGTTTCATAGAACGCTCTGTTTACTGAACATAAGGGGATCAAGAATTGAAATCCAATTTAAGGAATTACGGTGCCTTCAGACTGTTTTTCCTCAACGATGAAAAAAGACAGGCATGTTGTTTCTGGAATTAAGCCAGAAGAAACTGATCCTTGTAGTAATACAAGGAAAAAAGAAAGAAATCGATGTATGTGTTTATGCTTGTGTTGGGGGAGGGGATACCTCAAACATGAATTAAAACCTGAGCAGTAAATGAATTTGTTTCAACCAATGGAAGGAGCCTGAAGTTTATTTCAAAGCCCTATTTTGATATCCATCTGACAAGCAGAATATAGTTCATCTTTGCTGCCTTCTGAGAGGCAGAAGAAATTTAACCAGAAAAGATGGAATGAAAGACATAACAAAGTCAACCACAAGGCCTGCCCGCTTGCATTAACTCAGTAGCAAAATGGACCCAGAGCTGCAGCCGCTGTCTGAGCTCGCCAGAACTACAGGTATCACTCCCTCTCAATGAGTCTCCACTGCTGCTCCTGACTTGCCCCAGCCACCGTGTCTCAGCTGCACGTATGTGTTATCTCATTTAATCCTCAGAGCGGTTTTATCCTTCTATTATAGATAAAACCAAGGCTTGAGGAGGCTGAATACTTGGCCAAAGTCCACCTGCAATCAAGGAACAGCGCTGACTTGAGTCCCAGGTATGACTGACTTCAGTGCCAAAGGGTGGGTCCAGCATCCCAGAAGGCCACCTTTTCACAGCAACAACTTCACAGCCACATGCAGCAGTTTTCTGGCTTCTGATTGGTCTTGCCACCACATCTGTCTTGAGGGAGCATTTCACAGATGAGCAAACCAAGACATCAAGAAAAAGCCACACACAGCCAGATAATTTCACAGCAGACCTAGAGTGTTCAGAGCTCCTCAGCCCCTAACTCCATTGCTTTTTTTTGGGTACTGGGAATCGAACTCATGACCTAGCAATTGCCTGGCAGGCGCTGGGCCACTGAGCTGTATCCCCAGTCCCTAACCCTAATTATTAAGCCTCATCCTCTCGCATAATCAATTCTTCCCCACTGCCCTACACAAAGACAAGGTTCTCACCAAGTGCTGAGTGGGAAAACAGTTTTGCCGGTGATGTTCATTCAGGGAAAAGGGGACCAATATGGTTAAGAAAATGAAGATATTTCTGATCCGTAGCAAATGAATCATAGCTTAGCGGAATTAACCAATTAAAAAGGAAATGCGCAGCTCTTGCTGGAAAACTATCTCCCAGGATGTCTGCGACAAATGAGTGTGAAAGAGAGAAGGAAAACAGAAGCAACTTTCTCAGCCTAAGGCCACTGAACAGCTGAAAAAAAAAGTCTGGCCAAGGTGAGGGGGTACAGCATAGCAAAGCCTGCGGAAGAACAAGCCCTTCCTTGGGGTTGGGAAGGGATGCGAGGGTGCAGTCACACTCTCTACTGTACACACACCCCCAGTCCCAGAGGCCGAAAGTGGGGGAAAGCCCACTAACCAGACTCTTTCTCCTTCTTCTCATTTTCCCCTGTTTCTCTTTCAACTTGGCCTCCAAAGAGCTAAAGAAAGATAGCAATAAATAGAGACAGATCTCAAGGCACTGTGTTTTCACTGAGCCTTTGGTGACCCAGAAGATTTGAACACTACATTCTGGAACCAAGAGATAACAATGGGGGCTTTAGGGCTGGGGATTTAGCTCAGCGGCAAAAGCGCCTGCCTGGCAAGCGCAAGGTCGTGAGTTCGGTTCCCGGTACCGGAGAAAAACCAAAAAAAAAAAAAAAACAATGGGGGCTTTCAACTTAACTGGCAGAATTGATGTCATTCCTTAACCATGATTGGGAATAAATCATCCTGGACAAGCTCCTAACCGTATCACTCTTGCCCAAGCTGAAGTGGGAAGAGGCCTAAGTTGGCTGCCGCTAACTGAATTCTTGCCTTGGAAGACCCCACAGAAAAGTTCCAACAAGCTGGCCCATTGTGCCCACAGACTCAAACAGTACAGGGAGGCCTGGACGTCCTCCCCTGTGGGGTCTGCATGCAGGGCACCAGGACAGTCAGCTTCTACTCCAAGCTCCCAAAGTCTCTCATCTCCAATAACCAACCGGCATGGCTGGTCTCTGAGGCAAATTGGAGCAGGAGGCTGTTACACGCTTATTACAAACTCAGACAAACAAGAGCCTGACCACAGGGGCCCCTGGGAAACCCCTCATAAAGAAAGAAGAAAGTGTTATTAAATTCAAAAGGCAGTAGCTAGACCTCTGCCTTGAGAACCAAAAATTCTGACTTTTAAATTTATTTCTTTTCATGAAGCTCTAAGCAATAGAAATTCTACCAAAGATGACAGCAGACATCACAACCAAAAGGCCACAAATTCCTGTCTTGCTGTCACTAATTTTATGCCCATCAGAAGCTGAATAATTCCAGGTCCAATCTCCCCTCCAGGTTTTTTGTTTTCCCTCCATGGGAAGATAAATTATGTCACAACATGGCATCTTTTGCTATAACTCTCTTCTCTGACCTTCTCTCCTGCAGGAGAAGTAACTCAGGACTGGATCCCTTTGTGAGATGCTACGGGAGGGGGCAAGAAAGATACGTAATACAGCACCACCTTGTCCAGCTAGGCAAACGTTTTCACAAAACAGTGTTGCCGGGGGACCTAGGGACACCTCCTTGGTGAGAAAAATAACACCATTAAATCTTTCTTATGTGCCAGGCACTGGGCCAAGCCCCTCTCAGACAGTCTTACAACAACCTTCACAGCGAGCAAGTCCTCCCATTAAACGCACTTCTCGCAGATGTGAGAATGGAGGCAGAGAGCAGTTCATTGATTTGCCCGATTTAAAATTTTCAGCATTAGGTTTTTAAACAGTGATAAAAACAGAATGCCAAAGTAAAGAAAAGTTCATGCTTCATAGGGAAATTCTGACCTGGAAAGTAGTTAATGAGGAAAAAATATCCCCTGCCAAAGGAGATGACAGGAAGGCAGAGAATCAAGGAAACACACAGAACAGGAACATCAATCGCGAGTTGGTCTAGATGTTTCTGAAGCATTTCTTGGAGGTGTTACATAAGGAAGAGAAAGGAGAAGAAGCCTCAGGTGGAGAAGCGTGTGAGGAAAACAATGGCTCTGCCCAGTGTGCCAGGGCCCTGGGGATGCCACCCTGAAGCCGCCTGTCTTAGCCACAGCCAGCAGCCGCCCTGGTCACCTTGGTCCCAAAGCAGCCAAATTCATGAACTGTGAGGGAAAATGGAAACCACAAACCATAACCGAAACTATAAGCAAACCAGAAATCAGACCAAAAGATAAAAATCCACTCTCAGAGCAAAAGAAGCGATAACAGAACCACGGAGGCCGGAATCAAAACCATCTCTGCTTTGCATGTGGTTTTTTCACACGTCAGATCATGGGTTCTAGTCACACTTACACTATTGCTTCACTCCTCAAACTGCTATGCAAACCAGGGTAGCTGGGGGTTGTCCACAGAGCCCAAAACGCCGGCGTTGGATACCACTCAACAACTCTCTAAGGCTAACAGTCCAGTAGGGGCAGCAAACAGTGGAGTAGCAGGACACCCAACCCGAACTGCAGAAGCGGCTCTCTTGGTGATTTCCCTAATGTATCCTAAAATGGCAAAATCATGTCAGAAGTAATATGGTAAGATGGAAATAAACTGTCAAATGTGATCCACATGAAAAATAACCCATGCAAAACCATTTTTCCTTTTTTCCTGTTTTTCTTGGGGTGGGAGGCTATCCTCCAAGGAAAGAGACCTCCCCACACACATCACTGGAGTCTTGTCCACCTCCTTTATGAATTCAAGCCCCAAGCACCTGTTCTTCCAAAACAAGGGGCTTCTCACACTGGACCTTCTGCAGGGAGTATGTGTCATCTGCTTTCTCTCACCACTGGGACAAGGTGGCAACGGTAACAAGTTTTAAGAAAATCCAAGCCAAAATAGGGTACATGAAGACACAATAGTGGTTTAGTAAACATGTCCTTACCTTAGGGGTACTTTGGAACCTTCCTTTAAATTTTCTGGGTGTGTGTGTGTGTGTGTGTGTGTGCGCGCGCGCACACGTGCACACGTGCACGAGTGTTACAAGAGACTAAATCCTGACAGCACTGAGCTACATACCCAGGCCTTTTTTATTTTTTACTTTGAGACAAAGTCTCACTAAATTGCCCACACTGGACTTGACTCAGGATCCTCCTGCCTCAGCTTCCCAAGGAGGTGGGACTACAGATGTGCATTACCATGCCAAGTTCTCTTTCAAGAAAAAATGGCTATACTTTGGGTCTGTGAGTTTGTTTTTAGGGTTTTTTAAACTCTATAATCTTTTTTGATTGGTAATACAGATTAATGATCTTCACTTTGGCTGATTCTTACACGCACCTAGCATACTTTCACGATTTTCACTCACCTAGCATCACATTTGGGGGTCAGTGTATAGAATCTCTCATATCCATCCCTTCTGCTCATATCCATCCCTTCCTACTACTCACTCTTATGCCCCCTGCTCCTCCCTTCCTCCTGGCTAATAAGTCTCCTTTCTACTTTCTTGTCGCCTTTTTTAGGACCCCCATTTTAAGAAGACCATGCAGAAACTCTTGACTTATCCAGGAATTATGAAGAAATAAATGTTGCTGGATTCCAGAATAAAAACTAACCAACTACAGAAGCAGGGACATTGTTTTCTACTTTAAGGATAAGAATAAAATTCAGAACTTTGTGGCTCCTAGAACAATCCTGAATTGAGTGTCACACATCCCATAGATCAACAAAGCCCTTTTCGAGATATCTCACTATTTTATTTCTGCATCATATGCAACACTCCTAGCTTTTTTTGGTACATATTTATATCTTAGGAACTAACCAAAAGGACAAAGGTCCCTCTTTGCATGATTTCAGCTTGACAATAATATCAGAAATCTAATCAGGAGAAAACACAAGAAGGCCCCAGGACCCAACCCAACATACGCAAGCCATCCTAATCTACAAAGTGGGTGCTACCTTCCTTAAGTGTCTGCTCTCCAGAAATTCTCTTACTCGCTGCCTTCCAATTCATAGTCTCACCCTTGAGTACAAATCTGATCATCACTTTTAAGGCAAACCAGGGCCCCCATGAAACTGATGGAACACAAGCAATGCAGCTTCTTTCACTGAAAAGACCTTCAGATTAGAAAGCCCAGCGCAGTATGCTTCTTCCAAGTTCATTTAATTATGTACTTACTTGTTCTTAAGTGATCTAGAGGTCCTACCACAGAACAGGGCACACAGAAGGCTGCAGGTACTAGGAGCTTTTTGGTGGATGTGACAATTTAAAATTTCTCCAAGCATTTTACCTACATTCAACTGGTAAGCAGATTGGAATATTCAGATTCAGAATTCTAAGTGCTGAAATGTCATTGGAAGGTCTTCGTTTTTTAATTACCAACACATCACTGGTTCTTCCACTGAGTTAAACATTGGAGAAAACTAAAAAGTAAAATCTCACCAAATTTGCCTCTGGGAGAAAAGAGTTGCCCAGACTAGGCATTAACCATACACCATGGCCTCATACAATGAACTGCCCCCCAGTGACAGCAAAAAGCCTCTGAGGGCTTTAACCTCCATTCACACCATTAGATTTATGGAGGCTGGGAGCATAGTGCACAGCCATGAATTTCTCGGCCGCCCACCACCAAGCTCCTTACACACTCTGGTCTTTTCAGTTCCTTTCCTACAGCAGTTTCCAAGTCCAGTCTATTTTAGTAAAGGAAAGGGGGAGGGGGAGGGGAGGGGG